>NC_134801.1:33004519-33009519 GCF_046742065.1 Oratosquilla oratoria | reverse complement strand
CGAAAAATTAAATATTTAAATAATAATAGTAACAATAATAATAACAATAATAATAATAAAGATAATGAAAGTAATAATAATAATAATGATGGTAATAATAAAAATGTAATGATAAAATTATAAATATGATGATAGTAATAATAAATAAATAATAGTTATAATAACAATGATAATAATAATAGTGTTGAAAATAAAAAGTAACAAATAGTATTAAAAGAATAAATCATGATAAAAAGTTGGGGCAAGGTAGCATGGAGGAACTTCAGAGTGAAAGGAAGAAAGCTGGAGAGGGTAGGCCGAAGTGGGAAAAAGGTATCTACTTAGGGAAGCCATTCTTGGAGGGCAAGTGTCGCGGTAGATTTTGTCCATTTCAAGTCACCAGTTCTCTTGTTTGTGTTTTTGTGGTTGGCAATGTAAAGTGATTCAATTATTTTCCGTTGTTTCTTGTGTAGTCCTTTAGCTAGAATAGTGGAACCCTCCCAGTTAGGCAAATGTCCCTCTGTGTCAATGTGGTTAACTAGAGCGTTGGTTTCTCGGTGGTGTCTAATGTCCGCTTTGTGTTCCTTGAGTCTGTTGTTAAGTCCTCTGTATGTCTCTCCGTAGTATGCACAGTCACATCCTTTGCAGGGAATTTTGTAAACGATGCTATTGTCACGGTTCGTCTTGGGTCTGTTGGTGGTCAAGTGTCCTATTTTCTTCACTGTGTCATTTACTATGATGAGTCCTGTCTGTCTCAACGTTTTGGAAAGCATGTGAGAGAGGCCAGAGTTAGGAACCACAAGGTATCGTAAATTTGTCCTCTCTTCACTTCCTTTCCTCTGTCTGATTTTAATGGCTTTCCGTAGTGACGTCCCTAACATGCCCTCTCCAGCTTTCTTCCTTTCACTCTGAAGTTCCTCCATGCTACCTTGCCCCAACTTTTTATCATGATTTATTCTTTTAATACTATTTGTTACTTTTTATTTTCAACACTATTATTATTATCATTGTTATTATAACTATTATTTATTTATTATTACTATCATCATATTTATAATTTTATCATTACATTTTTATTATTACCATCATTATTATTATTACTTTCATTATCTTTATTATTATTATTGTTATTATTATTGTTACTATTATTATTTAAATATTTAATTTTTCGTTTTTATTATCATTGTTATCACTATTATTGTCATAATTACTATTAATAATTTTTATTTCTTGGTTATTAGTATTATAATAATAATTTTTATTATTTTTATATTTATTTTTATTATTATTATTATTACTTTTATTTTATTTTATTGTTATTATTTTCATTATTATTATCATTACTTCTACTGTATTGCTATTATCATTTTTGTTATTATTGTTAATATTATTATTTAAATATTTATCTTCATTGTTATCATTACTATTGTTACATTCTCTATTAATAATTTCTTTGTTATTAGTGTTATCATATTTAATTGTAAAAATTTCTTCATTGTTACGTTAGCCACAATGTGATGTTCACATTCGTCACCAACTATGGTAACTCGGAGAGGTGGTGAGTTCCACCCCATGTATATAATGCCCACAGCCCGTTTGTACACATATTCCTTTGAAAAAGCATACCTGCGAAACTAGTCAGGAATAAGCTCAAGACTAAGACTCCTGTGTTTCCTATTCCACTTACAGCATATATATATATATATATATATATATATATATATATATATATATATATATGTAATATATATATATATTGTGACTACCCTGGTATTATTGACGATGGTCTCCCTATCAATTTCAGTCTAATAGTGTTGTTGATGGTGGAGTCGGATTGTCCCTTGTTGTAAATGGAGAGTCAAGCACCTGCTAAGATGACATGTATATTCAATGTACATGTGTGTATATATATATGTATATATATATATATATATATATATATATATATATATATATATGTGTGTGTGTGTATATATATATATATGTATATATATATATATATATATATATATATATATATATATATATATATGTTGAGACATTCTAACAGGTTGACGTACGTGGAGTAGGAAATACAGGAGTCTTAGTCTTGAGTTTATCCCTGACTAGTTTCGCAGGTATGCTTTTCCAAAGGAATGAAAAAGCATACCTGAGAAACTAGTCAGGAATAAACTCAAGACTAGGTCACATGTCTTTCCTACTCCAATTACGTCAATATTATATATATATATATATATATATATACATATATGTATACATACATATATATATATATATATATATATATATATGTATATATATATAAACATATATATATACATACATATGTATGCAGTTGATACTCTAGGGTGTATGTGGGGCGCCCCTACGGACCAGAGCCACACCTCATTTTGTCTATGATAGGGTAAAAATCTGTTCATAGAGAAATTATGACACTTTTATACTACGACTATCCCTCCGTTATGCTGTCCCCCAACCTCTTGTTACTGTCCTGTACCATTTCTCTGAATATTCATTTCCTTTTTTCGCCTACCCTGTGGTGGGGCAAGAGAATGCTACCACCAAGTCTTTCCACTTGAGTCGTAAAAGGCGACGAAAAACGGGACGGGGGATGGGATTAGGAGTCCTACTACCTGTAGACACAAAAGGGGGCATTAAAAAAAAAAAAAAAAGGCATAAGAGGGTCTGGGAGTTTTCCAACCAGTACCCTAAGGTTTGGGTCTTTTAATGTGCATGGATGTGGTACAGATGAGAGTAAAAGGGAGGAGATAGGCAGTATGTTTGTGAGAAGAAAGATGGATGTGCTGGCTTTGAGTGAAACTAGAATAAAAGGAAGGGGCAACTGTGAGTTTGGGAGTGTAGCTGGGAGGTACTCAACAGTGAAGAGGGGACGAGGGAGAGAAGGGGTGGCTATACTAGTAAGTGAAGAGATAGGTAAGCGTGTAGTGGAGTGGAAGGAGGTTTCATCAAAGATGATGTGGATGAAGATGAAGCTGGGAAGGGAGATGTAGGTTTTTGTAAGTGCGTATGGGCCTGGTAGTGAGAAGAGCGTAGAGGAAAGGGAGGTTTTTTGAGTAGATATAAATGAATGCATAGAGGGATTAGGGAGAAATGTCAGTGTAGTTGTATTGGGAGACCTTAATGCTAGGGTAGGAAATGAACCAATAGACGGAGTGATTGGGAAGTATGGAGTTCCAGGTAAAAATCGTAGTGGAGAATTGATGGTGGAGATACGTCTTGAAAGAGAGTTGATGATAACAAAAACTGTGCTTTGGAAGAAAGTCAAGCATAAGTACATATGGGAGAGAGTGGTGGATGGAAGGGTGGTAGATAGAGCGTTAATGGACTATATAGTGGTGACCAGGAGTATGGTAGGAAGAGTTAAGGATGTACATGTTCTAAAGGGAGAGAGTGGGGGAATATCAGATCATTTTCTGGTGGAAGGTAAAGTGAGAGTGGAGAATAGATGGAGAAGGAGGAAAAGGGCACAAGGTAGGGAGGCACTTAGAGTGAACTCCTTAAATGAGAAAAAAAGGAGAATGAGTATAAGAAGAAGCTGAAAGAGGAGTGGGAGGGAATAAAGGATAGAGTAGAACTAGGAGTGGAGGAGGAATGGGGATGGTTCAAGGAGGGAGTCATAAGGTGTGCAAAGATGGTGTGTGGAACAAGGAGGGCGGGAGGAAATAGAAGGAAGGATAGTGAGTGGTGGGATGAGGAAACAAAGAAGGGTGTAGAAGAGAAGAAGCAAGCATTCATAGATTGGCTACAAATTAGGACGAGGGAATCGTATGAGAGGTACAAAGTAAAGAGAAAAGAAGTTAAGCATAAGATAAAGGACGCAAAGAGGAGAGCAGATGTGAAATGGGGTAAGAGTATGACAGAAATTTTTTTAAAGTAATAAAAAGATGTTTTGGAAGGAGATTAAAAGAGAAAGAAGAGGCGAATCAAGAAGAGAAGAAGAGGTAAAAGGTGCAGATGGAGAGATGATAATGGAAGAGAAGGCTGTGAGAGGAAGGTGGGCAGAGTATTTTAGGGAGTTGCTAAATATGAAGGAAGATAGGGAGGGAAAGGTAATTGCAGTGGGAAGCGCTAAGAAAATGATAGTGATGAGTGAGGAAAATGGAGGAGAAATAGGGAAGGATGAAGTGAAAGCAGCTGTTAAGATGATGAGAGCAGGTAAGGCACCTGGTCTGGATGGATGCCATGCAGAATGTCTGAAAAAAGGAGGTACAGTTATGGTGGACTGGCTGGTGAGGTTATTTAATGTTTGTTTAAGAGAGGATAGAGTATCGGAGGACTGAAGGAGTGCCTGTTTAGTTCCGCTTTACAAGGGAAAAGGGGACAAGTGTGAGTGTAGTAGTTTCAGAGGGATCAGCTTGTTGAGCGTAGTTGGGAAGGCTTATGGAAGGGTTTTGATTGAGAGGATTAGGAGAGGAACAGAGGGAGTAATTGGTGAGGAACAGTGTGGGTTTAGGACAGGTAAAGGTTGTGTAGATCAGATTTTTGTGGTAAGACAGATATGTGAGAAAGCTATAGGAAAGGGGAAGGATGTTTTTTGGGCTTTTATGGATCTGGAAAAGGCTTACGACAGGGTAGACAGGAAGGCACTGTGGGAGGTACTGCAGATATATGGGATAGGAGGAAAGCTGTTAGGAGTAGTCAAGAGTTTTTACGAGAGTAGTAGAGCTTGTGTTAGGATTAGAAATGGAGAGAGTGAATGGTTTGAGGTAAAGGTGGGACTTCGTCAGGGATGTGTTATGTCGCCATGGCTGTTCAATCTTTACATGGATGGGGTAGTGCGAGAGGTGAATGCAAGGGTGGTGGGTCAGGGGTTGGAGATGATTAAAGAAAATGGAGAAAAGTGGGAGGTGAGCCCGTTGTTGTTTGCTGACGACACTGCGCTTGTAGCAGGATCAGAGGAGGGATTGAGGAAGTTGATAATAGAGTTTGAGAAGGTGTGTGAAAGAAGGAAGCTGAAGATAAATGTGGGGAAAAGTAAGGTGATGAGATGTACAAGGGGA
>NC_134801.1:32969519-33002019 GCF_046742065.1 Oratosquilla oratoria | reverse complement strand
GGGAACTCCGAGGGAGAATGTGGTCTTCGAGTACTTGAATACAAGCTCTTTAGCGTAGGAATCTACGCGGAGCCTCTCCCTAAGGATTTGGGAGAGTTCCTTTTCGACTCGGGATCATCGAAGTCGCGGCCGGGACCTGAAGAAGTTCAAAGGAGGAACCCTGAAACAGAAAAGACATGTATTAGAAAAAATGTTGGAAATAATTTGAACACGTGTGTTACTGAAAATAAGAGAAAAAGTGAAAATTGTATGCCTACAGGGTCGCGGCCTTTTCCTATGAATGTTCAAGAATGGGGCCCTGAAATAGAAATTATACGTATTATTGAAAATAAAGGAAATAATATGAAAGTATTTGATAATGAAAATAAAAGCAATAAGGGAAAATATGTGCCTCCAAGGCAAAGGCCATCTGAAAAAGAAAAGAAAGTTTTGAGTAATAATGATGAAATGAAAAATGAAATAGAGAGTAATAATGAAGAGAATGAGAAAAACAATGAAAATAAAATGAAATCATTTAAGGAAATTCTTTTATCAGAAAAGAGCGAAGAAAATATTATTGAAAATAAGAATAATTTGAAAAAAGCAGAAACATTGCCAGGCAGCAGAAGACCGGGAATGCGGGAACACAACGACAGGAACGTCGCACCCGCAGGTTCTTCACCGATCCCTGGGGCACCTCGCGCGAGACGCGTCTCCGCGACTGCCCCCCGCGTGATTCCCACTCCACAGAACTGGTCCCAGAGACAGAACACTGAAGAGTCGAGCTCCCCCATTTCGATGGAACGCCCAAAGCACTTTCAAACACAAATCACAGGATTGGGCCCCGTCAAATCCCTCTTGAATAAGTTAGCTCCCAAAAATTTTGAACGAGTTTCTGACCAGATCCGCGCGTACCTCACACACAACCCGGCTGTAATGGAATAAGCCGCAGAATTGGTGACAGAGTTTGCAATGAGTCAACAGTTCTACTCAAGAACTTACTCGCAACTCTGCTCATTACTCTTGAAAAGATTGTCTAAGGAGAGTGCACAGGCCTACAGGACCCACCTCGGAATACTGTGTAAACGCCTGTTTGAAGTCTCAGAAAATCCAAACCCCAGTTCAGGGAATCAGAACGCGAAAGAGGAATTTGATTCTATTAAAAAGAGAAAGCGATATGTCGCATTATGCACATACATCGCGAACCTATGTCTGGAAGAAATTTTCGAGTCCCGAAGGGTTGCTCTTTGCATAAAATCTCTTCTCGAGGAAAGGGATGAAGCTTCTCTAGAAGCAGTGTGCGCTCTTCTGCAAACCGCTGGACAGAAGTTAGACCAGTCGGTGAAGACGTCGCCCCTTGGGACTAAGGCCATCAACACCATTTATTTTGTCATCAGTGAGATCACGGAAAGAAAGTTGACGAGCCCACGAATGAGATATCTTCTCCTAGACATCGTCGAGCTGAGAGATCGCGGATGGAAACCGCGAATTCCAAAGGATATTCCTCAGTATCGCAAATAAAATTCCAGCAAAGTATCTGAAAAGCAAAATAAAAAGATATGAAAATACGGCCATAGATATCAAGGAAATAAAGAAAGTATTTAAGAAAGTATATGGAAAGTATATAAGAATGTATGAAAGATGAAAAAGAAAAAGTGATGTAAATCGTAACAAAATAATGATAAACCTGGTATTGGTATTGGTATTGCCATGGTAATGGTAATCCAGGGTCTCAAGTTAATTGTTTCCCTCAGCTGAATAAGGTAATTTAACATTAAATAAGAGCAAAATCTCTAAATAGAGCAAAATCATCTCCATCGTTCCCGGAGCTCCCTCCCAGCTGAATAGAATCGTCTGGTGGAGGCCAAAACAAAGGTAGATTGTTAACAACGGTCGAATTTTGATACAGGTCGCTTTTGTCTCTGTCTACCAAAAGGAAGACTCACAGCCGAATGAAATCATCAGGCAGTAGCCAGAAAAAAAACCTATAAGTCTCTCTCTCTCACTCTCTCTCTTTCTCTCTCATACATATGTATGTATGTATGGATACACACACACACACACACACACACACACACACACACACACACACACACACACACACACACACACACACACACACACACACACACACAAATATATATATATATATATATATATATATATATATATATATATATATATATATATTATACATACAGTATATATATATATATATATGTATGTATATATATATATGTGTATGTATATATATATATATCAACACCAACACCATTTACTTCGTCATCAGTGAGATCACGGAAAAAAAAGTTGACGAGCCCACGAATGTCGAAAGTAAACTTCCAGGAAAGTATCTCCAAGGAAAATGAAAAAATGTGAAAATACGGCAAAAGATATAAAGGAAATATAGAAAGTATATAAGTAAGTATACAGAAAGTATGTAAGAAAGTATATAGAAAGTATATAAGAATGTATGAAAGATGAAAAAGAAAAAGTGATGTAAATCGTAGAAAAATAAAAAATAACAAGCAGCGGCTTCGCCGCATCTAGCTACGCTAGGTTGTTTGGCCTGCGGCGCTTCCTCGCTTCGCGCCCTGGAGCTCCGCCCCTTTATTAACCCAGATGTGTAAATAAATGAAGTTTATGCAAAACATGTTTTTTATTTAGTCACACATGTAATATTACGTTTCTTAGCCACAGGAGGGTTACATTCTTTGTCGTCTGTCCCGTCAGCGTATTTATCCACGTTTATTGATTTACGTTTTGGTGTCTTCTGCCCGCCATCCGTGTCTTCATCACTCATACATTTAATCTCTGTCAGTATGCTTTCCAACTTCTCGCGCAATTCCCTATTCTCTTCCTTCAAATTGTCGCGCAATTCCCTATTCTCTTCCTTCAGCTTGGTTAAGATGTCTTCTTCTATTTTTTCTTTTTTCTTCTTCTTCTTCTTTTTCTTCTTCTTCCTCTTCTTCTTCTTCGCGTTCTTCTTCTATTTCTTCTATACACACATATACATATACACCTACACACACACATATACTTATATGCATACACACACACATATTTATATACACATTGATATATATGTGTCGGGGCCCCCCAGAGGATCGGTATACTTACCAATTGTACTATCATAGTGGAGATGGGTTGAACGCAAAATTTTGTGTATGTGTATGTAACTCGAGCATACTAATATATAAGAAAAGTTGCGCTCAACTTATATCTCTCTTGATAGCGTAATCGGTAAGTCACTACAGCACTTGTCATGCGCTATCCGGGTTCGAGTCCTTGGCAGTACCGCATTTCAGTTTCTGCATGTTATGCTTCATCGGGTCTCCCGATGTTGGTGGCTTAGAATTAAAGTGCATTGTGGTTGTTAAAATGTATCTCTAATCACTGGGACCCATTCAGTGTTGTACAAATACTTTCCCGCGTTCGTATACTTACCAATTGTACTATCATAGTGGAGATGGGTTGAACGCAAAATTTCGTGTATGTGTATGTAACTCGAGCATACAAATATATAAGAAAAGTTGCGCTCAACTTATATCTCTCTTGATAGCGTAATCGGTGAGTTACTACAGCACTTGTCATGCGCCATCCGGGTTCGAGTCCTTGGCAGTACCGCATTTCAATTTTTGAGTACTATCCTCCATTGGGTCTCCCGATGTAGATGGCTTAGAATTAAAGTGCATTGTGGTTGTTAAAATGTATCTCTAATCACTGGGACCCATTCAGTGTAGTACACACACACACACACACACACACACACACACACACACACACACACACACACATATATATATATATATAAATAAATATATATATATAAATATATATATATATATATACCAAGGGCTTTTTCCCCCTTACAGGGGAGGTAGCCAAAAAGAAAAAGGCACAGAAACCACTCCCACCCTTTCTATCCCCAACCTACTCCACTACTCTTTACCCTCTTCCCTCCCTCACATCTTGGTACCTCCTGGATGGCAGGTCATCCCTGCATCCTGTCCACTGCCCTGGGTCAGAAGCAGTGTCGCAGGACACAGCACATCCACAGCAAAGCCGCTTCATTAGTTCGGCGACCCCCCCCCCCTCATCGTCCCCTCCTGCAGAAAAAGAGAAAACGGGGAGAGATCCCTTCGGGGTGCGTCAATTTATTTCTCATACATACTCCCTCACCTCCATCTCCCACCCCCTTATGCATCACAGCATCATCCATACACAACCTCTGTCCTCTCCCGTCCTTCCTCAACAGACATTCCTCTCTTTCGTAGTTCCCCTTTCACCCCATCCATCCATCTCATCCTAGGACGCCCCCTCATATTCACTCCTTCCACCTCTGCCTTCCACAACTCTTTTACTAATCTTTCTTCACTCATTCTTTCCATGTGTCCAAACCATCCTAATACTCTTTCATCAACCCTATCTCCCAACTCCATTTCCACCCCAATTCTCCTCCTCACCTCCTCAATTCTATTTCTATTTTGCCTAGTAACCCCTATCATACTTCTCAGACATTTCATCTCAAACACATTCAAACTCCTTCTCTCTTCCTCTCTTACGTTCCATGTTTCTGCCCCGTACAGTGCTGTTGGCACAATCACTCCTTCATATAACCTCCTCTTAGCATCCATTCCCAAATGTCTATTTCTCATTACACTTTTTAAGTCACCAAGACTTTTACTCTCTTCTTGCAATCTACATTCTACCTCCGTCCCCACTCCTCCCTTTCCTGCCACATTTGCACCCAAGTATCTAAAACTATCCACTTCCTTCAGTCTCTCTCCCTTAATACTCACTTCCAGTCTGCTGCCACTCTCTCCCCTTGTACATCTCATCACCTTACTTTTACCTACATTTATCTTCAGTTTCCTTCTGTCACACACCTTCTCAAACTCTATTATTAACTTCCTCAATTCCTCCTCTGATCCCGCTGCAAGCGCAGTGTCGTCAGCAAACAACAACTGGCTTATTTCCCACTTTTCTCCGTTTTCTTTAACCATCTCCAACCCCTGACCCACCACCCTTGCATTCACCTCTCGCAACATCCCATCCATGTATAGATTGAACAGCCATGGCGACATAACACATCCCTGACGAAGTCCCACCTTTACCTCAAACCATTCACTCTCTCCATTTCTAATCCTAACACAAGCTCTACTACTCTCGTAAAAACTCTTGACTGCTCTTAACAGCTTTCCTCCTATCCCATATATCTGCGGTACCTCCCACAGTGCCTTCCTGTCTACCCTGTCTTAAGCCTTTTCCAGATCCATAAAAGCCAAAAAAACATCTTTACCTTTTCCTATAGCTTTCTCACATATCTGTCTTACCACAAAAATCTGATCTACACAACCTTTACCTGTCCTAAAACCACAGTTCCTCACCAATTACTCCCTGTTCCTCTCCTAATCCTCTCAATCAAGACCCTTCCATAAGCCTTCCCAACTACACTCAACAAGCTGATCCCTCTGAAACTACTACACTCACACTTGTCCCCCTTTCCCTTGTAAATTGGAACTATACAGGCACTCCTCCAGTCCTCCGGCACTCTACCCTCTCTTAAACAAACATTAAATAACCTCACCAGCCAGTCCACCATAACTGTACCTCCTTTTTTCAGACATTCTGCATGGCATCCATCCAACACAGGTGCCATACCTGCTCTCATCATCTTAACAGCTGCTTTCACTTCATCTTTCCTTATTTCTCCTCCATTTTCCTCACTCATCACTCTTATTTTTTAGCACTACCCACTGCAGCTACCTTTCCCTCCCTATCCTCCTTCACATTTAGCAACTCCCTAAAATACTCTGCCCACCTTCCTCTCACTGCCTTCTCTTCCATTATCATCTCTCCATCTGCACCTTTTACCTTTTCTTCTCTACTTGATTCGCCTCCTCTTCCTCTTTTAATTTCTTTCCAAAACATCTTTTTATTACTTTAAAAAAAATTCTGTCATACTCTTACCCTATTTCACATCTGCTCTCCTCTTTGCGTCCTTCATCTTATGCTTGACTTCCCTACTCTTTACTTTGTACCTCTCATACGATTCCCTAGTCCTAATTTGTAGCCAACCTATGAAGGCCTGCTTCTTCTCTTCTACACCCTTCTTTGCTTCCTCATCCCACCATTCACTACCCTTTCTTCTATTTCCTCCCGCCCTCCTTGTTCCACATTCCATCTTTCCACACCTCATGACTCCCTCCTTGAACCATCCCCATTCCTACTCCACTCCTAGTTCTACTCTATCCTTTATTCCCTCCCACTCCTCTCTCAGCTTCTCCTTCTCCTTTTCTTTCTCATTTAAGCAGTTCACTCTAAGTACCTCCTTACCTTCTGCCCTTTCCTCTTTCTCCATCTATTCTCCACTCTCAACTTTACTTCCACCAGAAAATGATCTGATATCCCCCCTCTCTCCCCTTAAAACATGTACATCCTTAACTCTTCCTACCATACTCCTGGTCACCACTATATAGAACTGGTAGCCCATCAGAGTGCAGATTAGGTCGAATAGTTCAGGGAATACTAGGATAAGTTATTTTATATCTGTTTTTCTTGCCAACGCCTTTTGTATTGATCAGACAAAAATAGTAGTCAGTTGTGTGATCCTTCGGTTCCCGCCAAGTCATGGAAATTCCGAAAGGTAAACCGCCACGTTTCTCTTTCGTCCAGTTACACAACGTTTCTTCGCAATCATGACACACAGTACGTGGGGCCCATATTTTGTCTTAGTCACCAAGAGTAAATCCGAAGTACACTTTATAGGTTCGCCTCACAAGCAACGTTGTATTGCGCCTTTAACGAATAAGCGTGAAATATCCACAAATATAGCAGAAAGCATCAGGTTTGTTCACACATTGGTGCCTCATTATAGCCATGATCAAATCTGAAAGAAAAAACAAACAAAACTATATATCCCTATTGATACCATAAACATGAAAGTAATTTATTTAGCCGCAAAAGGCTAAAATGTAATTCCTCAAATTGCATGAAAACTAGAGCATACAGAACAAAATCGTTTCCATATTTGAAATCAGCAGACAGAGAAAATATTATGAAGACAGCAGAAGAAAAACATTAGGAAATGTGTGCATTTTATGACTTACTATGAAAAATATATACGAATTTAACTGGATTCATTCTTTGTAGACAGCTGGGGCTTGTATCATATTTTCTCTTAATAAGTAATACATATATCACCATTGAAACATTTGTATAACCTTATCAAAAAGATTTCTACCTGCGAAGATATCACCAAAACCAGATATATATTCAGCTTGCCACACACTAGTCATAAAAAAAAAAAAAAAAAAAAAAAAAAAGAGGAAGGGGATCAGTACTCCTTTTGATGTAGTGAATGAAAAAAAAGTCCGATGTATGCGCCAAACCTTATCTCACAAGAATACTAAATATATTCAAGATAAGAGATGGGAATGCATAAAAAGGTGATCCAGATTATCATGAAGATAGAATTCACAGAGTATGTGACAGAGTTTCTCTTGTATACGCCACCATATACATGATGAGTAACGTCACTCGCTCACACACCCTCACTCACTCCCTCACTCCCTCCCCCACTCAACGTCAGGCCCTTCTAGCTGACTAAGAACTTAGTCAGCAACCTTCGGGTCGGCAACAACAACTCGACCACCAAACAGACATACGAACGCACATGAACATCCGAGTAACCAAACAAACACAAAACACAAATTACGTATACTAACGATCCTCCCCTGGATATATAATTAACATGTATGATAATAGACAACAATACATAATCAATGCAGTTGCACCACCCATGTGAGACAACGGACCTTCTCGAAATTAATGTAAAGACTAAAGACTAAACCCAACACACCAAAGTGCTGAGATGTCACTTCCGGGCAATGACCACGAGGGTAGCGTGGCCGAGACCGGAGTTGGGACGATGACAGGTGTTGTGCAACAAGAAGTGGTGTGATAAACAGTTATATTAATGTATCGTTCTATTTAACAGTTGACAGTGTATATACCATAACTGCAAAACCTGAAAGCTTTGAATAAAATGGTATAAACTTAATACGAATCTACATATACCAGTACCCCGTACCTAGTGAACGATACATCTCTGGTTGTTAAAGGGTAACAACGTTGCAAAGAAAGGGTGTCTAATTTTACCGGAATTAGTTTCTAGTACTTCTCAAAGTCAGTAATAGCTAGATGAATTACACAAAAAATCTTTGGTTTTTTATTTATTACATTTTGAAATCATTTATCCTATCCTCAAAACGTCGTCTGGTTCAGCCATTCTCCTAAAACCTACCCGTAGCACCATCTACTCCGCAGTGACATAATCAGTTGTATATAATAATAATGCATTGTCATTGTGTTTAATGAATGGTGATCGTGTCGAGTGCCGCAGTCTATTTAACATAGAATTTGGAAATTATGAAAATGAAGAAAGAACTACTGAGGAAAATACATGATTAGGATGAAAAGAATACGAGAAAAGAGGCGGAGAATAATACTATAGTAATACTATATAGAACTCAGAGAGGAGGCAGAAGAAATATTACGATAAACGCTGAGCAACAATATTATTCATGTACAGAACATAAACGGGGAGCTAAATGAGAGGGCTATATTCTCTTACAATAATACTAAATGGCACACACACACACACACAGACACATCAGCAGTGCGGCAATATTGATTTTTTTTCTTTCTGCCCAGGGCTGAACATTTCAGTATCGCTGCACTGCGACTCGACACTAACTTTGGTGGGGAAGGAGTTGTGTGTGTTTATATGTAAGGTCACATAATTACCCGGATGAGCTCTGAGCTTTCATCCGGGAAAGCAATAGCTGTCGATCACGATTCTAACACATGGTCCGAGTTCATGGTGAATCACTCGCAGAAACACGCACGCACACAAAGTGAAATACAAAAGAGAGCTCAATAATGAATGCACCTCCATATTCCAACTAACAAAAGAGACACCTTCGTAACAAGAAAAGAAACATCCAGAGTTGAAGGTTTTTGGGACTTTTTTTTTTTTTTTTTATGACCATATATATATGAGGGGCAGCTTCCACTATTATCTGGTGTATTCTGACATCGGAAGCAGCATGGTGAGGACTGCAGAAAGGAAACCTTCACCCTTACTGGAAAGGATATCCTTACAGATACTCTGTTTGTTATCCCGAAAACAAAACATGATAGGTTCTTGATGCTGGTCTCTAACTGATTATACTTTTCTTCTTTATCAGGCAAAACTAATGGAAATAACCACTCTGGCCGTGGCATATCTTTTGCTCTTCTCTCAGGCACTTGCACAAGGTAAGTGGTGTGGGGTGAATACATTGCCTTTATACCTTACTATTGGGAAATCAAACTGGCTTGCATGCACAAGCACATACACAATCGAAATAGTACAAAAAGAAAAAAATATATGTATCTCTATGATTTGCTATTATAATCTCCAGGATACTTAAGCTTAGTTTCCTTCCAGAGTGGGACCAAACAGACAACAGTCAAGAGATCGAGGCAGAACGTGAAAGCTCGGGACTCATGAATCCCTACGCCACAGAGGACCCCCGGGACTTCTGGCTTCAGTTCCTCCCACCTTTCAGGGCCAGGATCGTCAAACAACGGATGGACAACGCACGCAAGATGGAGAAGTTCTGGGGTCGTCTTTATAAGTAATCCCCCCAGAGGGTCCACTAGGCGATACTACAGGGAGAATTGTATGACTACTCGTACATCTAGTGCCCATATTTCTAACTGGGGCCAAAACAATTACATTAAGCAATTGCAACCTGTTTTTGTTTTTTAAGTTTCTGGAGTACCATCAAAACGAATAGGAAGACGTCCGCGACAGCAATCGCGTAAAGCTTATTACACACATTGAAACTATGTTTTGTTCATCATCTTTACCTATACAAAAAGCAAATGCGTGGGTTGTAATAAAGGTAACATGTAATCATGTCATCCGAACAACGTCACAAGGACAGCAACGAGAAATCACAAACAGAAGACACCCGCATTTGGTTGCTGATTATCTTATTTGCCCAGTATGAAATTTTCTTAATATCTCTGACAATATGGAAAATATAAAATCGAAAATTTATCTGTCTTTATCTATACCTTGACCATTTTGATATTGAAGCCAGGTGGAACTGGTTTAATTCTTTTCATCTGAACTCATTTGTGCTCTCCCTGCATTATTGTTAATTTATCTTCCTTTTGCGTGGAAACAGCCAGCGGGATGGAGATTCTTATTATTTCACTGCACTCAATCAGCCAGAATGAAGATACATAGCTTCACAAAAATTTATATGCTAAACTGGTAAGTACTATTTCGCAGTAGAATGGAATAAACGAAGTGGTAAGGCAAACTTTACTCCTGTAGGGAATAAAAAGAATGAGCTAACGGAACAAGATCATCAAAGAAGAAAGGAATTTACTCATCATTGTATACAACCACATTATAACGCTTTTGTCCAGCGAACAAGGAAAGACCAAAGCACCAGTTTCATAACGGTAGTCATTTGGCAACAAAATGTGAGCTGGAAATCACACCCGACTTTCAGAAAACGGAAAATGGCAGAACCAAAGAAAATTACTGTTTGGCAATAGATTGAGGCAGGAGGGATGGGAATCTGAGACACCAACGACAGCCTGGATGGTTTTTAAAAAAGGTAATTGTCAGACATTAGGGCGTCATCATAAATTTATCAAAATTATAATAAATGAGTAAATAAACAATGAAAACCGTTTCAATAGATAATTGCATATTAAATCCGTACAGCTAAAAATAACGATAAGTAGTAATAAAAACGAGAATAAATACATAAACAATTAAGTAAACTGAATTAATAAATATACACAAATAATTAGCAATTAAGTGACAACCAAATCAAACTAATAAGTAGATATTAAGTAGATGGACAGATGAATAGATAAATAAATAATAGACAGTTAATACAGAAGTGAAAAAAACAAAAACAAATATTGTCAAAATGCGATAATCCTGAATTACTAATATTCATATTTTCAGGGTCAAGCGAACGAAACTGTGAGTAAAGAACATATATTTTTGAGATGAAAAGGGGGTTTCTATCATCAGACTTTAGATTAGGGGTTCCCAAAGTAGGGGGCGCAACCCCCTAGGGAGGCGTGAGGTACATCCAAGGCAGGGGACGTGAATCAGGCTGCCAAATTTTGAAACGTTGCCCTCGCGCGCGCACACACACACACACACACACACACACACACACACACACACACACACACACACACACACACACACACACACATATACACTCACACATACACACACACACACACACACACACACACACACACACACACACACACACACACACACACACACACACACACACACACACACACACACACACACACCTCTGCAAGCAGTCAAGTCCACTAAAATGACTAAATTACTGGGAATCACTATTGATGACCAACTGGACTGGAAGCAGCATGTGACAAACACCGTCAGAGCAGCATCTTATCGACTATACATGCTGCGAAGGCTGAGATCACTTAGAACACCAGAGAAGCAGTTGAAGAATATACATTTCACCCTTATTCTGCCTAAACTCTGCTATGCATCTCCAGCCTGGACCCCCTCCATCAATCTCACTCAGGAACGGCAGCTAGAAAGGGTACAGAAAAGGGCATACAACATCATCCTTGGCTCCTCTTATTCCAATTACGAGGCTGCTCCAACCATCCTCAACCTTCCCAAACTCTCCGACTATCGCAAGAAGACACTAAGAAAATTCGGCCTCAAGCTATTACGTCATCCTCGCCAACGTAACCTGTTACCGTCGGAACCTGACCGTCCTGCCCGGGCCACAAGACATCACAATAGACTCAAGCCTTTTAAAGCACCACGCACAGACAGATATAAACACAGTCCCATACCTTCTATTGTACACTTATTAAACAACATCTAATCTAAACATCATATCAACACTAAGACGCATTTATCATGTTCATATGTTCATGTTTTATATATTTGTATAGTGCATAATCACTTCAGCATCATAATATGTATAGGTAATAATTTATTATGTACCCTTTTACCTTAATCTGTGGAAGTGAGGAGGAGAACAGGGGTGGAAAGGGAGCTGGGGGAGAGGGTGGATGAAAGAGTATTAGGATGGTTTGGACACATGGAAAGAATGAGTGAAGAAAGACTAGTAAAGGAGGTATGGAAGGCAGATGTGGAGGGAGTGAACATGAGGGGACGTCCTAGGATGAGATGGATGGATGGGGTGAAGGGGGCTTTGGGGAAGAGGGGAATGTCGGTTGAGGAAGGACGGGAGAGGACAGAAGACAGGGGTGAATGGAGAATGGTTGTATATGGAAAATGTTGTGATGCATGAGGTGGATTGGACGGGGGAAGGGGGGTGAGGTAGTGTGTGTGAGCAAAAATTTTTGACGCAGCCCGAAGGGATTTCTCCCCGTCCTCTCCTTTATATGGGGGGACGGAGAGGGGGGGGTCGCCGATTTAATGAAGCGGCCTTGCTGTGGATGTGCTGTGTCCTGCGACACTGCTTCTGACCCAGGGCAGTGGACAGGGTGCAGGGATGACCCGTCATCTAGGAGGTGCTAAGATGGGAGGGAGGGTGGAGGGGTGTGGAGTGTTTTCGGGGATGGAATGGGTGGGAATGTTTTTGTGCCTTGTCCTTTTTGGCTACCCCCCTGGTAAGGGGGAAAAAGGCCTTGGTATATGTATGTATGTATGTATGATTATTACTATGAATATAATGAAAATTATGATTATTATTATTATTATTATTATTATGATTATGATTATTATTATTATTATTATTATTATTATCATTATTATTATTATTATTATCATTATTATTGGCTACCTCTCTTGTAAGGGGGAAAAGCCTGTGGTATATGTATGCATGTATTATTATTATTATTATTATTATTATTATTATATTATCATTTTATTATTTCATTGTTTATTATTATTATTATTATTATTATTATTATTATTATTATTATTATTATTATTATTATTATTATTATTATTATTATTATTATTATTATTATTATTATTATTATTATTATTATTATTATTATTATTATTATTATTATTATCATTATTATCATTATCACTATTATTAATATTATATTATCTTATTATTTCATTGTTTTTTATAATTTTATTATTATTATCATTATCATTATTATTATTATTATCATTATTATTATTATTATTATTATTATCATCATTATTATTATCATTATTATTATTATTATTATTATTATCATCATTATTAGCACACACACATACGCACACACACACACACACACACACACACGAACACACACACACACGTGGTGCAGTGATTAGAGTTCTCGACTGCCACTACGGCGGTCCGGGTTCCAAACCCGCCTAGGGCCGAAATATTTCAGTATCGCTGCACTGCGGGTTGTTACTCAAACTCTCGTAGGCGGGGAGTTGGGGTGTGTGTACGTGTAAGGTCACAGTATAACCCATAGATCGGTCATACGAGCTCTGAGCTATCATCCGGGCGGTTAATAACTGTCGATCACGAGTCCAACACGTGATCCAAGACCATGGTGAATGGTGAATCACACACACGAAGGAGTAACTGTATTTGATGGCGTCTCTTTCCTTGGCGATATAGTTATAGGTTATATACAACTTTTATCTCATTTTTCGGCCAGTTCATACATGTATGATTGTGAAATTACCAAACAGGAATGCACAATTCAATTGTATACAAAGGTAGGAGTGAGGATTTCCTACATACTTAGAAGGGGAAGTAATGATTTTTTTTTTTAACCATTGGAGTAATTGATGAACAAGACGCCAAAAATCGTACAAAGGAGTAGAAGCTTAGGATTGTATTAATTAATTAATTAATTTATTTATTTATCTATTTATTTATTCATTTATTTATTCATGAATTTATTCAATATCTATTAATTTATTTCATTTTATTTATTTATTAATTTACTTATTCATTCTTTTATCTATTTTATTTATTTATCTATTTATTGATTTATTTTTACTTATATATATATATAATTTATATAATATATATATATATATATATATATTTTTTTTTTTTTTTTTTTTTTTTTTTTTTTTTTTTTTTTTTTTTTGTAAGAATGGTTACCAAGCCAGAGAAGACATTTCACATGCTCCGGATACAAGTAATCTTCTTACTCAGATGCGTAGTCACGGTTGTGGTCCTAATCCGCTTGCCTATCTTAAATCATATAAACCTGATGGGCAAATACTTAATTAGTTTCGAATGTTCGACATTGTCATACATACATGCATACATGCATACATACGTACATATACTAAAGGCTTTTTTCCCCTTACACGGGGGGTAGCCAAAAAGAAAAGGCATATAAACCACTCCCACCCATTCCATCCCCTACATACTCCACTCCCCTTCACCCTCCTCCCTCTCATCTTGGCACCTCCTGGATGACGGGTCATCCCTGCATCCTGCCAACTGCCCTGGGTCAGAAGCAGTGTCGCAAGACACAGCACATCCACAGCAAGGCCGCTTCATTAATTCGGCGACCCCCCCCCCTCTCCGTCTCCTCATGAAGAAAAAGAGAAGACGGGGAGAAATCCCTTCGGGCTGCGTCAATTTTTTTTTCATACATACTTCCTCACCCCCATCCCCCACCCACTCCCCCTCATGCATCACAGCATCATCCATATACAACCATTCTCTATTCACCCCTATCTTCTGTCCTCTCCCGTCCTTCCTCAACAGACATTCCTCTCTTTCGTAATGCCCCTTTTACCCCGTCCATCCATCTCATCCTAGGACGTCCCCTCATATTCACCTCTTCCACCTCTGCCTTCCACATCTCTCTTACTAATCTTTCTTCACTCATTCTTTCCATGTGTCCAAACCATCCTAATACTCTTTCATCAACCCTATCTCCCAACTCCCTTTCCACCCCTGTTCTCCTCCTCACCTCCTCATTTCTTACTCAATCTAGCCTAGTAACCCCCATCATACTTCTCAGACATTTCATCTCAAACACATTCAAACTCCTTCTCTCTTCCTCTCTTATGTTCCATGTTTCTGCTCCGTACAGTGTTGTTGGCACAATCACTCCTTCATGTAACCTCCTCTTAGCATCTATTCCCAGATGTCTATTTCTCATTACACTTTTCAATCCACCAAGGCATTTACTCGCTTCTCTCAATCTACATTCTACCTCCACCCCCACTCCTCCCTTTCCAACCACATTCGCACCCAAGTATCTAAAACTATCCACTTCCTCCAGGCTCTCACCCTTAATGCTCACTTCCATCCTGCTGTCACTCTCTCCCCTTGTATATATCATCACCTTACTTTTACCCACATTTATCTTCAGCTTCCTTCTTTCACACACCTTCTCAAACTCTATTACTAACTTCCTCAATCCCTCCTCTGATTCTGCTACAAGCGCAGTGTCGTCAGCAAACAACAGCTGGCTCACCTCCCACTTTTCTCCATTTTCTTTAACCATCTCCAACCCCTGACCCACTCCCTTGCCTTCACCTCTCGCAACATCCCATCCATGTATAGATTGAACAGCCAGGGCGACATAACACATCCCTGACGAAGTCTTACCTTTACCTCAAACCATTCACCATTTCTAATCCTAACACAAGCTCTACTACTCTCGTAAAAACTCTTGATTGCTCTTAACAGCTTTCCTCCTATACCATATATCTGTAGTATCTCCCACAGTGCCTTCCTGTCTACCCTGTCGTAAGCCTTTTCCAAATCCATAAAAACCCCAAAAAACATCCTTACCTTTTCCTATAGCTTTCTCACATATCTGTCTTACCACAAAAATCTGATCTACACAACCCCTACCTGTCTTAAAACCACACTGTTCCTTACCCATTACTCCCTCTGTTCCTCTCCTAATCCTATCATTCAAGACCTTCCCATAAGCCTTCCCAACTACACTCAACAAGCTGATCCCTCTGAAACTACTGCACTCACACTTGTCCCCTTTTCCCCTGTATAGGGGAACGATGCAGGCACTCCTCCAGTCCTCCGGCACTCTACCTTCTCTTAAACAAACATTAAGTAACCTCACCAGCCAGTCCACCATAAATGTACCTCCTTTTTTCAGACATTCTGCATGGCATCCATCCAGACCAGGTGCCTTACCTGCTCTCATCGTCTTAACAGCTGCTTTCACTTCATCCTTCCTTATTTCTCCTCCATTTTCCTCACTCATCACGCTCATTTTCTTAGTGCTTTCCATTGCAACTACCTTTCCCTCCCTATCCTCCTTCTCATTTAGCAACTCCCTAAAATACTCTGCCCACCTTCCTCTCACTGCCTTCTCTTCCATTATCATCTCTCCATCTACACCTTTTTCTTTTTCTTCTCAACTTTATTCACCTCCTCTTCCTCTCGTAATTTCTTTCCAAAACATCTTTTTATTACTTTCAAAGTTTTCTGTCATACTCTTACCCCATTTCACATCTGCTCTCCTCTTCGCTTCCTTTATCTTATGCTTAACTTCCCTTCTCTTTACTTTGTACCTCTCATACGATTCCCTCGTCCTAATTTGTAGCCAATCTATGAAGGCCTGCTTCTTCTCTTCTACACCCTTCTTCGCTTCCTCATCCCACCACTCACTACCCTTCCTTCTATTTTCTCCCGCCTTCCTTGTTCCACACACCATCTTTGCACACCTTATGACTCCCTCCTTGAACCATCCCCATTCCTCCTCCACTCCTAGTTCTACTCTATCCTTCACTACCTCCCACTCCTCTCTCAGCTTCTTCTTATACTCCTTCTCCTTTTCTTTCTCATTTAAGCAGTTCACTCTAAGTACTTCCCTACCTTCTGCCCTTTTCTTCTTTCTCCATCTATTCTCCACTCTCAATTTACCTTCCACCAAAAATTATCTGATATTCCCCCACTCTCTCCCCTTAGAACATGTACATCCTTAATTCTTCCTAATATACTCCTGGTTACCACTATATACTCCATTAACGCTCTATCTACCACCCTTCCATCCACCACCCTCTCCCATGTGTACTTATGCTTGACTTTCTTCCTAAACACTGTATTTGCTATCGTCAACTCTCTTTCAAGACACATCTCCACCATCAATTCTCCACTACGATTTTTACCTGGAACTCCATATTTCCCGATCACTCCATCTATTGGTTCGTTTCCTACCCTAGCATTAAGGTCTCCCAATACAACTACATTGACATTTCTCCTTAATCCCTCTATGCACTCACATAGATCTACCCAAAAAGCCTCCCTTTCCTCTACGCTCTTCTCACTACCAGGCCCATACGCACTTACAAAAACCCACATCTCCCTTCCCAGCTTCACCTTCATCCATATCAACCTTGAAGAAACCTCCTTCCACTCCACTACACGCTTACCTATCTCTTCACTTACTAGTATAGCCACCCCTTCTCTCCCTCGTCCCCTCTTCACTCCTGAGTACCTCCCAACTACACTCCCAAACTCACACTCGCCCCTCCCTTTCATTTTAGTTTCACTCAAAGCCAGCACATCCATCTTTCTTCTCACAAACATACTGCCTATCTCTTCCCTTTTACTCTCATCTGTACCACATCCACGCACATTAAAAGACCCAAACCTTAGGGTACTGGTTGGAAAACTCCCAGACCCTCTTATGCCTTTACTTTTTTAGGAATGTCCCCTTTGGGGCTACAGGTAGCAGGACTCCTAATCCCATCCCCCGTCCCGTTTTTTGTCGCCTTTTACGACTCAAGTGGAAAGACTTGGTGGTAGCATTCTTTTCCCCCACTACAGGGTAGTCGGAAAAAGGAAATGAATATTCAGAGAAATGGTACAGGACAGTAACAAGGGGTTGGGGACAGCATAACGGAGGGACAGTCGTAGTATAAAAGTGTCATAATTTCTCTATGAACAGAGTTGTCCTCTATCACATACAAAATGAGGTGTGGCTCTGGTCCGTAGAGGCGCCTCATATAGACCCTAAAGTATCAACTGCATGCTACTTTGCCACAATAACATGCAGCCCATACCCCAGACGGTGACATTATCATCTCCAAATTATGCTCTGAACATAAGGAATATCCCTGAGATGGCAAACAGTGACCATTACAATGGAAGCAAGAGCAGCACTCTTCAAAAACTTTTTACTCGACAGAAACAACAAAACAAATAAAAAAAACAAGAGCCTTCATGGCAGCGAGCAGTTGTTGTAGTAACGAGGTGATAAGGAAAGAGACTAGAAAATTGACAGTTGGTTATAGACGAAGAAAAGATGTAGAAATTTGGATATATCTCTCAAGGACGGTCACGAATATTAATACAATGATAGCTATTCCAGGTCAAAGTGGAAAGTCCAGATTAGGTTCTTAAACTACATTACACACATATAAATATATGCACTACTCTCAAAAGAGGGTGAAAAACTCTCATTATCACTGAAGGAATCGTCTATTTTGCCACAGGATGACATTGTTGAGATGGCTTAGGTTGGTACACAAACCATAATGTCATCAGAACTAATACTGTATGCTGCGTTTTAGAATGCAAATTAGCAGACGACAAATATTATCGTAAGGTCCCCCGAAACTAATTTAAAGATAAAATATTTGTTTTAAATATGGTTCTCGTGAAAATAAATAATATTACGAAAGAAAAAAATACAAAGTTACACCTGGGTATGATGGTTACCCTTTAAGAATACGACTGTGAGATCTGAATTTGAAGAATATTAATTTCCGACAGAATCCTCTCGAACTACTAATCAGTTTTACTGGAAACAATGTCTACCTGTGGACGCAATTGTAAATCCTCTTAAATGTAACTACACAATAATACCTACAGAAAAATAGCCCCTATGGTGACACGCCTCAAGTTAGTCAGGCATGGTTTCTCAAAGGTTATGAAATGTTTCATCCTCTGAGCACCAGCTCATTGTTTAGACGTGGTATATAAATGGTTGTCGACTTCAACATCCGGTGTAGTGCAACACACGCAGTACACGGAGGACCATGGTAAGGGGAACAGGTTGCAGTGTGTCGTAGCATTCCTGATGCCAAACGACTGTATTTTTTCAGCTGGCTGGCGGACCCTAGAGGGAATCTTGACGACACGAGGGGGGGGGGGGTCCTTTAGCACATTTGGATTCAGATGGGTTTTTAGGGCGGAGGCAAGTAAATAATAAGAAAAGGGGGGAGTGTGCATAGCTCTCCACTCCCCTTGGATATTTTTGCCTTTCTGCAATTCCTTCCAGTTGTTTCAATATGATGCCCGTATGTACGCATAAGGTTCGCGAGCGTTGGCAAATTGTATATAAACTTATAAATCTAGTTGCTTCAAGTCTGTATTCAGCTTGCGCATGCTTGTGAACTTTATGAGTTCACGTGACCACTATGATAAAACAAGAGAAAGGACCTATAGATGGGTGTGAACATATCTCCTGGGGGTGTGGGGGGGTCATGGCCCTAATGCCCCCCGCCCCCTAAATCCACCATAGTTCTTCAGTACGGGCCCGGCTTCTCATCTGACCATAATAACTGGGCTTTAGTCAAACAAGCAATTATGCTGTTGTTCATTACGTAGGGAGGTTACATAATGATATATATATATATATATATATAGATATATAGATATATATATATATATATATACAGATGTATATATATATATATACACATATAAATATATATATATATACATATATATATATATATATATATATATATATATATATGTGTGTGTGTGTGTGTGTGTGTGTGTGTGTGTGTGTGTGTATGTATATATAAACATATATATATATATGTTATATATACATATATCTATACACACACACACATACACACACACACACACACACACACATATATATATATATATATATATATATATATGTATACTGATATATATATATATATATAATATGTATATTGTATATATATATATATATATATATATATATATATATATATATATATGTATATATATTGACTGTATTATGACAAGACTGAAGGTGGAGGAAGCAGACGAGGAGTGATCGAGACCCTGCGGGTCGAAACGTTAAATCATTAAATTTCCCCCATTACTCCTCGTATGCTTCCTCCACCTTCAGTCATATATATATATATATATATATATCTGTATATATCTATATATATATATATCTCTGTGTGTGTGTGTGTGTGTGTGTGTGTGTGTGTGTGTGTGTGTGTGTGTGTGTATATATATATATATATATATATATATATATATATATATATATGTATGTATATACATATATGAAATGGAAGCCAGAGAAGATATTTCATTTGTTTCTTCTTCCTCAGGCACGAGCCTCAAGCTTCACCCTCCTGGCAATGTGCCTCCTACTGCTCGCCGCTCAAGGGCTTGCCCGAGGTATGTCTGTTTGTTAGGCTAGGCAAGGCTACATTAGAACAATGGTTCATCTTGATATATAATTATATTCATGTAAACTAGAGCAGTGGTCTCAAAAGTGGCTAATAAAATTTAACTCAAATAAATGTAAAGTTACACATATAAGTAAAAAAAAAATAATACGAAGTGGAACGATATATTATTTGGAAATACCTTTAACTAAAGTGCACGTTGAAAAGGATCTTCGCGTAATTATCAGTAACGGCCGTAAAACATCTTAGCACTGCATTTTTGTCTCAGGGAAAGCAAATAGGATACTGGGAATACGTAGTGCGATCTTTCGACTTCATCAGTCCAGTTATCGTCACTCGTTAGTCAATTCCATAGATTCATTTATTCATTCATCTATTTATTTATTCATTTGTTTATTCACTTATTTGTTTATTTCTTCATTTATTCATTTATTTTTATTACTTCATCTTTATTTGTCTATTTTATCTATTCGTTTAATTAATTAGTTAATTGTTTATCGTTTATTCATTTATTAATTCATTCATCATCTTATATATTTCTTTTTCATTTGTTTATTCATCTATTCATTTTTCATTTATCTATTTACTTTTTATTTATTTATTTATCTATGTATTTATTTATTTATTCATATATATACTTATCTATTTATCTATGCATTTGTTCATTTATTCATTTATCTATTCATTTATTTTATTTTTATTTATATCTATTTATTTATAATTTTATTTATATGTATATATATCTATTGTATTCGACATCATTGTGGATCAAAATAGTTTCTGTTGACATGTTTTATCATTGTAGTCATGCCATGTATGTATGTATGTATGTATGTATGTATGTATGTATGTATGTATGTATGTATCTATGCATGTATGTATGTATGTATGTATGTATGTATGTATGTATGTATGTATGTATGTATGTATGTATGTATGTATGTATGTATGTATGTATGTATGTCCACATATGGATAATGAACACTTATCTATCCATAACGATATCTTCATTTGCAGAGAGGAAACATGTCCACAACAAGATCCGTAACACGGTGCCAACGGATGACCCGAAAGACTTCTGGCTCAAGTACCTTCCTGTCGACAAGGCCTGGATCGTCAAACATCGTATGGAAGAAGCCAGAGCCAATCGAAGGGACTGACACCACTTCAGAACTTCTGCACATACCTAACCTTGGCCTAACCTACTCGTAACCCAGGCTAGTAGACTAGCCTAACCTAACCCAACCTAATCTAACTTAACCTATCTTAACTTAATCTAATCCAGTCTAGACTATCCTAACCTTGCTTAACCTGTCTTAGCCTAACCTAACCTAACCTTCTTTGGCATTCTACTGTCAAAAATCACTATAGCACGTAAAATGTGTGGACAACCACATCAGAATAGCGAAGAACAGCATACCGTCCCCAGATATGTGGAGAGGAATAGGAAGTCTCAGAAATTCAGGAAAGCCTCTGCTGGGAACGAATGTTATTTTTTCCACTGAGTACAACTCTACGAGAATCCAGGCGTGGGCCATGTTTGTGGAAACACGACCTCATGGGCATACAGAAACATTTACAGTTTTCATGGACCTGCATACATTCTTAACATTAATGGAGAGATGTGTCCACGTGTCTTTTCGTCCTCGATCCATTCCTCAGTGTCAACGAGTGAGCACTGCCTCTGTAACCAAAACAAAAGCATGATCATAATGAAAGGAAGGTCCCATTTTCATATGAAAGAGAAATTAGATGTACAGAAAATAAATAATAATTTGACTTGAAATAAACCTAGTGAACATTGAAATGCAAATAACAGACATAAGATTTGACATAAAAATACTCAAGCTGATTAATTATTGATCGATAAGGAAATGAATCTTGGGGCTGGATACTATAATTTGTGAATACTACTACTACTACTACTACTACTATTACTACTACTGCAGCTGCTACTACTACTATTACTGCTAATCCTAGTACTTTTTCTATTACTACTACTACTAGACTCACCATTCCATGCCCATGCAGTGGGAGGTGAGAAACCCCTGGTAGGGCAAAGCCCTGTCAGTTGCGCCAAACCGCAACTGTTTTTTTGTTTTGTTTTGTTTTTTTAGGTCGATGTTACTACTACTACTAATTACGATCATTATTTGTATTGAAATAATTATGAAGCCCAAATTGTACACTTGAATTCATGAAAGATACTTCATTAAGATAATATTGAAAAATAGAAACTAAATGATGATGACTCAGTTTTACGTCACAAGCTCCATTGATGAGGGTTACGAGGACGATGCCTTCCAAAGGGATTTTTTTGTTTTAGCGGTTTTGGGACTATTGCTCAGAGTGGATGTCTTATCTCACCTCTGTTCTGTGATCAGGATTCGAAGCTATGCGTTTGAAGGCTGCTAGCCGCACGAGCCACAGAGAATACCCAAAGTGTAAACGTTACAGCTTGGAAAACAAGTTCTTCAAAGCTGTGTTAGTGTGCAATTGAAAAAATATATACATATATATCTTGACGTAGTCCATAACAAAATATGTAAAGTGAGTCATCGCAGTGGAGGTTCCTAAACATTTAAAACAGTAGTTCTTAAATTTTTGATGACTCCAGAACCACAAAGGATTGTCCAGTATGGTCCCATACTCCCTTCACTTAACTATCGAAATAACCATCATCATTCCTATTAGTTGGTAGTATGACGTCCAAATATGACAATAGCTTGAATTTACTATACTATAGATATGAATAGCTAAAAATAGAACATGGAATAAAATCATAAGCATTGATAACTTCATTATAATGTTAATAATCTAACATTCTACCCAAATATAAACTGATACATTAGATGAAATAATTACCAGTGCCCAGAGATCGAATCCCAAACCCCCAGCATTTGGTTCCCAAACCCTAAGGGATATGGATACCCCCAATTAACCCCTGGCTTAAAGGTTTCCTACAATCAAAACCTCATTCGACAGACCACCTTCTTCCTGACTATGAAATTAAGTCAAGTGAGGTTCTCAGCGGGAGTTGAGGGGAGCAGACACCTGTACTATTGAAATTATTAATCTTCAATTTTGATATGATATTGGTGAATACAGACACCTTTGTGATTTTTGACGCCTACAAAATACATTGCAAGGTCATCGATCTCCCCGCAGTCTTCTTGAACTTGAAGAAATCCAAATATGGCTATAGGGGTTGGAATCACCACTGATGTCGCTTACCAGTGGCATGATGACACCTACAATAATGAAACAGAAGACACGCAAAGTGTGGTTCTAAACAGTATAATTTTGGCCACATAAAAAGATATATGTGATTGTTCCAGACACAAATAAACGCTTCCGAGTTTGCCAGGCAATGAAGTCCACCTCGTGGGGGGTAGCTTTAGACATATCTGGTCGACTATAACGCGTCAATATAGGGGTTACTTCTGTTTGATTGCCGTGCGATGTTTGTGAGATTTAAGCATATCTTGGGCTTCATGTCCCTTACTGTCGTATGAACTTAGGCGAAATTTTGTTCAAGCTTGTTTTGGGCGATTTTAATTCAATTAGTGACAGACTTGGTTATGAAATATGTATTGATCCACATGGCTATGGAACCAGCAGAACTAACAGTTCTCTCTTTCTTAACCTTGAAAAGTCCAGAAGGTTAAGGCTTGTTAGTTCTTGGTTCCAGATCCAAGAGCCACACTGATGAACTTGGTATAGCAATGCTGGAGGAGTGTGTAGTGTTCTGTAGCCAACACATGTAATTACCCCTTGAGGACTCATGACCGACAAGCACAGGATAAACTATAGTCACCCCTTAGAACATGCATTCAATCAATTATAGTTAATATAAATAATAATATTCATTATATCAGCTTTATTTATTTTGTAAATAAAATAAAACATATCTCTCTGCATCCTGTAAAAAGGATATGTATGTATTTAACAGGATTTTAGATGATTGTATACTAAAGACAAGGAGTCCAGAATTTCGCCAACATTTTTGTATATACTGTCATCGCCATTTCCAATAAGCAGATTAGTCATGAATTTGACATTAAATATCCTGGCTACTTCTATCAAGGGCAGTTGTAGTAACCACTACAAGCGACACAGGAAGACGATCGTAAAATTGTTAGTGTTAGTTGGAGGATCCTACAGAACCACAGTTTTTAGTGGAGTGCTGAACTTTTTGGGACTGATCACAGACTCGTGGTCACAACACTCAGACTGCGTATCAATTCTAGAAGAATATCGGAATAAAATCCACTAGGAAATATCTGGAGAAGCTCAGGGATTATACGTGTGTCCAGGAGTATGTGGCAGCATTCTCTTATCAATTTGAAGTATTTGGTGCTTGTGAGGACCCTAAAGAACTATGGAATACCTTTAAGTGTGGAATTCTGAAAGATGTCGAGGAATGCACTAATAGAGCGTCCAAGATCGAGTAGTGTGGCGTCACGTGAGACAATGGAGAATATAGGGATTGGTCGTGTTGTCGGGCTGGCTGGGGACCTGGGCATATACAAGACTCTGAAACGGCGGACTAGAGCTCTCATGAGGTTGGATAAGAAGTCAAGGAAATCGCCGAAGAAGTTGAGGATCATTTAAATGGCTGAGCTTACCTAGACTTGAAGAAACTCTACTCTAAATATATGACTTAGATGAACACTGTCCGAATAAACGATGGGCATCTAGTGTCAGACGTGGAGTAAGGAGCCTACTTGGCTAAGTACTTTGAGCAGCTGTACATAGATGAACCTCCGAGCGACCAGCTTCCCCAGGCTGAAGTTTGAGTGGCGGTCACCAGTCCACCGATAGATGAATCTCCGCCCTCTCGGAGAATCTGTGGAAGTTGAGAAGTGGAAAGTCGACCGGCATATAGAACATCAGCTTGGAATTGCTGAAAACAGGAGGTGAGGCCATAATTCATGGGTTTCAGCCGGTGCTAACTGTCGTTTGGCAGTGCAATACCATTACCTTTAACTGAAGAAGGGGCTGGTCGTCCCTACCTGGAAAGAGAAGGACTGCAACAATTATTGCACTGTTATGTTTTTCAGTAAAAGCAAAAGTAAAAGTACAAGAAATTGTATTTAAAAAACATAAAATAGTAAAATAATACCAAAGTACAGTCGTCAAACGTTTGAGTCTCGTTAGTGATTTCATGTAGTGTGATGGGTGTTGTGGGTTTTGTTTTGACGATGTTATATAATTGTTCTGAGCAGGGGCCACTTCGTGTCTCTGGTGTATTTACCTAGTTTATCTTACGGGAAGGGGAGCTATGCTCGTGTGTCCTGTCTTTGTATCTTGCAGTGTCTAGTTTGCTCTTCGTTTATAGTTTTTGCACACACTATTGTTTTATCCAGTTTGTTCCAGAGGTCCACCACTCTGTGTGGAAAACTTTTATTTTCAGGTCTTTTCTATAACTATCTTTTTGAGTTTCTTATCATGTCCCCTTGTATTTTTCTTATTCCAATTTAGTAAGTCCTCCTTATCAAGGACTTCTGTGCCTTTCATAATTCTGTAAATGGTCAGCAGTCGCCTCTTTCTCTTCTTTGTTCCAAAGTTGGTAATTTCAATTTACCCAGTCTTTCCTCATATGACAAATTTAAAAGTGTTGGGGCCATTTTCGTGGCTGCTCTCTGGATTCGTTCAAGTTTCTTTATATTCTTTTTGATACTGGGTGACCATAGTATCGCACCATACTCCAGTCTAGGCCTTAATAGTGTGACTAGTATTTTCTAACCATTTCTTCGTCTCAATAGGTAAAAAGCACCTTTATTGATCTTAGCAAGTTGTAAGATTCTCCGACAATTTTGTTTGTCTGTTTATCAGGCGACATGTCACTTGAGATGATTACTCCCAGGTCTTTTTCAGACCCCACTTTCTTTACTTCCTTTGTTCCAATTTTATATTGTTGTGATTTTTTTTTTTTTTTAACCTTTTCCGAACTCCATTATGCTACATTGCTTTATGCTGAAGTCTAATTCCCACTTTTGGCTCCATTCCCATACCTTGTTTAGATCCCTCTGCAGTGATTCACAATCCGTTTCATCTAAGTATGATATTGGCGCGGGATGCCACTTGTATGTTGATCTCTTCGGGTTGAGGAGTTGGAATTCGTACGTGTATAGGTTGAATGGTGTGAATAAAAGAGTAGTCTTGTTTTTTTTTTTGTTTTTTTTTTATTGAGGTAGCTGACAAATACTGCACATGTGTACATCCGTCAGAAAGGTAGTTTGCCGGCCAACTTCTTGTATTTGTTGTTGTGTCGTGCATCTTGTTTGTAAAGGAATTTTGTGTTTTGTCGACAACACCAGCCCTTCTGTCCTTGGGGACCAAATCGTATCGAAGAGGTGGAGTCACAGAAGTGGCCCATGAGAGATAGTAGAAGTTAAAAGTGATAAAAAATATTTTTGAATAGAAATTCAATCCCCACCTATAAGAAGAAAAAAAATATGTAATGTTGACTGACTTGGTCTGTAGGGATGTCACTATAGCCCCTACAATCTCGACTGCATAAAGAAAAAAATCAGTACCCGTGCTGGGCCTATAAGGAGAAATCACCGGACATTATAAAATGCCTTGGGTTATGTCTGTTGTGGTGACTATTATGAATTCTGGTGGTTTGTGCTTGAATCCATCCAATATTTGTTGCTTAAGGTTATTGAGAAATATTCACGTGGAATGGTGGGTTTGAAAACTATTGTGTGTGGAAGAATGGGATATATGCATTACACATGTCAAGAATAGTCCTCTGCAACAATTGGTCTGCATAATGGTTTTCATTTTATTTTGTATATTTTCTTTTTTAGAGGGAAATGTTGAGAAATGTACACTAGTCAATACGAATCAATTTCTGTTTTTTGTTTGTTTTTTTAGAAAAAATGCAAAATAAGGCTATTAAGATACATTTTGAGCCAACACACGTGTTTAATAGGATAATTTGGGTTATATGTCTTAGATGCCTCATTTCACATTTTGTTTAATTTCATGTGATTATACCCACAACTACTTCTTGTTGTAAAATAATGGATTGTTGTTACTTGTGTGGGATGGACAACGAAACAAATGTCGATATATTCTGAAGTCTCCATGGGAAAACTCTCCAGGTTGAACTGTGGAGCTTCTTAACAGGCATCTTGTCGGAATATTCCAAAGTCTGAAAAAATACTCCAGTTCGAAATGGCGAGTTTCCTGGCAGACATTTATTCGAAGTACTTCCAGTTCTGGGAAAATACTCATGATCGAAATGACGAGTTTCTTAACAAGCATCTTAAGCTTCTGACACGGGATGGTGACAATTTGACCTAAGATGGATGTGTCTGTTCTTCTTTTGTCTTCAGTGACTGACCGGTAGCGTGTGGGTGATGTAACCCTCTGGCAAGCGTGAACGCAAACACACATACTTCATGAAGTGCCTGTGTAACACGATTTCCCCTAATCCCGAGGCCTTCAAAATTACAAATCATTGGCACTGATCTACGGTAGCTTTCCACTGGTGGAGCTGGTATTCCTGACACTGAACTTTTCTCTACTCTGTTTCTGATGCTGAACTCATGTTTATTCGGTAAGGTTGATATCACGTTGTTACCTTTGCTTACTATGGCTGACATTTATGTATTTTGTAATGTAAAGTATAAATTGCAATTTACGTTCTGCATATGGCGTAGTATTGATTTGGACCATTACAAAGAAACGTTTACAACACAACTTAGGGTTTTATTCCCATGAAATTGTGATCTGTTGTAATGCATCAAATAGCAAAGGTTAGGCACCTCGGAGACAGGATGCATCAAGCGATCCATCTGAGTGAGCCGCACATGTTTGCAGTCATTAGTAAGTACGTGAGAAATGGCATTTTCAAGTGTATGTGTGTGTGAACATGAGCAAGAGAGGGGAAGGCATCCTAATGGGTATTAGTTTAAGGGTATAAGGATGATATGAGTGTTCGCACTCTCGCCTGTCCTTCATCTCACGCCGGTGCTTCGTGGATCTACTGCTGCATGAACTTTGCGGCTTGGGGAGGAACGTAACTGAACCTGGAGCCCACGGGTCCGTTGGCAGGCGAAGGGAACCCCTGACCAAATTGTGTGCTGGCCATAGCTGCAAGCAAACATTGCATATCAGTATTAACTAATACTTCCTCCTCCAGTATGAATATACCCTTGGAAAAATAGCCTCCCAAAATGGATACTCTAAAGATTGATTCAAAATGGATTATGATAAATTAAGGATATGTAACAAATATGGAAAAAGCAAAGAAATTAATAAAATGTAGAAATACCTTTCTGCTCATCCATCTGGGTTTTCAACATCTTGGCCGTGTAAGACGGAAGGAACTTGAGCCAGGCCTCCGATGGGGAGTCGGTGGGCACCACGATGGAGTTCCAGATGTCTTCAAAGTTTATGGCGGCAGCTTCTTCAGGAGTAATAAGACCTGGAAAAAGGACGGGACACATACTGTATGACTATAGTTAGGTTTTCCGCCATGACCACAATGAATTCTAAATCAATTGTAAACAGCGGCATCGGTGATATACATCTAAGGTATCGCTATAAGCATTTCCCTGTGTATGGGTGTGGACGCTATATGACCAGTTCTGGGAGCGACTGCACACGGGCACACTGCACACGTTTGTCCCGATCTTAGGCATCGTTTCAGCCTACTATTACCTCTCTGTTCGTCGAGGCGAAGCTTCACCACCTTAGACACGAAGGGAGGGAGAAACTCCAGCCAGAAGTCGGGGTCCTGTGGAGGACCTACCGGTCCGAAGAAGCCAGAACCGCCACTGCCGGCCTGAGGAGCCTGGGGCTGCTGTTCACTCTTTTCCTCTGCATAATTTCCTGTTGTACGAATAGAATACAAACCTCAGTACCGGCCTCGAAAGTCATTTGGCTACAAATGTTTGCACCTGCATTACCTACATGGTTTTGATTCACAGTAAATACAGATTTGAGGCAGATTGGTGTACCTTGAGCAAGTCCAAGGCAAATGAGGAGAGCCAAGACCGCGGGCAAAGGGGTCATTCTGCTTCCTGGTGCCTGAAAGATATCGGGTGATTAACCAATCAACCTAGTGAGACACGTGTGTGGAATCTTTAATAATATATATAATTTGTAATAGATGTCATTGTTAAGGCAGTTTGAAGCCAGTGCAAGGAAAGCTACCTAATGTTCCACGCACATTCATGTTTACATGTATGTCTATATATATTGATCATCCCTTTTGAATTTTAAGTCACTGAGTGTCAGATCTATGATCAATCTCCGAAGACATAAGGACGAGAGAGCCCTTGATTACTCACCATGACGATACAGAGGAGTTACTACGCTGAGAAGGTGGTTCCTCCCCTTTATATAGTCAGTCAGATCGTCCAGTCCAACAATAGCGGAAGCTGGCAGTCTTTGAGTTGACATAACAATTGTGAATTTCATAACTCGAGTATTAGTATATAGTCTTTTGTTTTCTACACGTTCCGGCACAGCTCATGTTATTGTGCTTCTTGTAAAGGATGTAGATTTGTGCGCTTCTATATCTCGGTGAATTTATCTACATTCCATTGTTTTTGTACTTGGTGGAGAAACACTTGCTCATCCTACAATCTTTATTCCTAACCAAAATATCAAAACACTGCAGGGAAAATTGTACCTACTTGAGTTGCAAATCATGAATGTATATATGACTTCATCAGTCAGTCAATGGTAATGGATGCAGGCAGGCAGGCAAATATATCTTTGTCTTTCCAAAAACTGAGTTTGTCTTGTCCCTACGACTCCTTCCTCACCACTGGCACCAGACTCTCTCACTGAAATTCAGGTGTTATATGATTACTTCTTATAGTGTAAAGAGAGTAATGTCTGGTTATTTGGTAAATTACAGGTACAATCTTGTTGGAGTGTCATCTTTTCTAACTTGTCTTTCATCCAGTGGATCGTTGTGTTATTTATTGCGATCCTCATCAATGCATTTTCCAAAGAATCTTAATCACCACATGTTTCCCATTCCTCCTAACTGAATCTTTTTTTTGCAACTTAAGTCTCCCCAAGGACTATATTGCCACTTTGTTTAATATTCTTAGGTGGGAAAGGTGTCTGAAAACATATCCTGTAATCAGTTTCATTCCAGTGATTAACAATCACGTCCATGATTTCATGATTTCAATCATTACCATGATGTCTCTGTTTCTAATGCTCAGCCTTACTCTCATTTACATTGGCTTCTTCCACCGTTATGTCGTTCTTCACAACAGTCATCTCCCCATTTCATAATTTCTGTCTCGTCTTCTTCAGAAGATACACATTATCCCTCAGTTGTAGAACAACTTTTTTCACTTAGTCAAATAGACTCGTTAATCTTGAAATAGTAATCCATTTCCAATTAGGACAAAGGTAAGTCAACTACGTTAGCATAAGGTATTTCTAATTTCCTTAAATTGTTTCCTGCATTGTCTTAGTCTCTGTTCTTTTTCGTTAGTATTTCCTAATTCATTGATTTAAAACTCACAAAAAACTGATGTTTTTCTTCTGTCTTCTTATTCATACATATCCTTGGCTTTGTTTTTAAGTTACCGACTCTTCGTCAGTTTTAGTAGTCTCCCATCAGACTATGAGAACATAAGAATACAAGAATGGGGGAGACTGCAAGAGACCATAAGGCCTACAATAGGCAGTTCCATGTCCCTCACCATCTGTCATCCCTATTCATAAAGTTATCTAATCTTCTCTGAAAACAATCGGTTGTTTCAGTGCTCACTCCATGGTTACTAACCACTCTGTTGATAAACCAGTTCTTTAATATTTCCTTCTTAAACCAAAGTTCTTGAATTATTTTATTGCCTGCTAGCTTCCAAGACTTAGTGATTATCTCGTTTGGTTTGATTCGTGACTTGAATTCTAATTCTAATGGACGTGAGTTATCCTTCTTGTCCCGAACCAGTCTAAACGCACCTTTGATCTGATCAGTCTTGTTCCAGTCAATTCCTATAGTTGTGGGAGTCATTTTTTCTACCATTCCTCAACACTTCCTCGAACGTTCCCTCCTGAAAATGGTGTATTCCCCCTTCCAGCCGCCAATAATAACACTTTGGTCTTGCCTACTACATCCTTGATAAGAGATTCCTTTTCATTCTTTAATAATTTCTACCACACCTTTATCTAATCTATCATGTACTTCGCTTTTCTTTTGTTTCACGATCTAGCTGATGTTAACTAAAGGTGTGTGTGTGTGTGTGTGTGTGTGTGTGTGTGTATTTACCTAGTTGTATTTACCTAGTTGTATTTCACGGGAAGGAGAGCTACGCTCGTGGGGTCCCGTCTCCATATCTCATTTTATCTAAACTATTTTTAAATTCATGTATTGTTCTTGCACACACTATTTTTTCATCCAACTTGTTCCAACTGTCTATTACTCTGTGAGGAAAGCTGTTCTTTTTCAGATCTCTTCTATAGCTGTCCTTCTTGATTTTCCTTCCGTGTCCTCTTGTGTTTCCATCATCCCATTTTATCAGATTCTCTCTATCAATAACTTCTATGCCTTTCATGATTCTGTAAATAGCTATCAAATCTCCTCTCTCTCTTCTTTGCTCTAATGTCTGTAGTTCAAGTTTTGCTAGTCTCTCTTCATATGATAGTTTTGAGAGTGTTGGTGCCAATTTTGTAATTGCTCTTTGTATTCTTTCAAGTTTTTTTATACATTTTTTTGTACTTGGTGACCATACTGTTGCTGCATATTCCAATTTTGGTCTTATCAGAGTGGTTAGAATTTTCTTCACCATTTCTTCATCCAGGTATGCAAATGCCACTTTGATTGTTCTTATCAAATTATAAGTTTCTCTAAAAATCTTATTTATATGTTTCTCAGGTGACATATTATTCATAACAATGACTCCCAGGTCCTTCTCATTCTCTACTTTTTTTATTCCTTCTTCTCCCAATTTATATGATCCTATTATTCTGTTTTTGCTTTTTCCAAATTCCATTATACTACACTTTTTAGTGTTGAACTCCATCTCCCACTTCCTACTCCATTCCTGTACTTTGTTCAGATCATTCTGTAGTGACTCACAA
>NC_134801.1:32962019-32964519 GCF_046742065.1 Oratosquilla oratoria | reverse complement strand
GGCAGACGATTACTCAACGGTTATCCCATCGTCCCGGTGGGCAGGTGATCAGGAGTTGCCCCAGCGTCCCGGTAGGCAGGTGTCCAGTCTCTGGTCACCCCAGCGTCCCGGTAGGCAGGCAACTGTGTGTTTGAGGGTGTGCCTACTGATATGTTTGACTATGAACATAAATGAGTACCTGTTTGTATGCATGACTGCCTGAGAACGAGTTTGATTGTTTGTGAGTGTTTGAAGAGAGTGAAGTCCTGATCACCCTCAGCGTCCCGGTAGGCACGCGATTACTCAACGGTTGCCCCAGCGTCCCGGCGGGTAAGTAAGCAGGAGTTGCCCCATCGTCCCGGTTGGCAGGTGTCCAGTCTCTGGTCACCCCAGCGTCCCGGTAGGCAGGCAACTGTGTGTTTGAGGGTGTGCCTATTGGTATGTTTGATTATGTACATATGTGAGTACCTGTGACTGCCTGAGAACATGTTTGATTGCTTGTGAGTGTTTGCAGTGAGTGGATTCCTGGTCACCTAAGCGTCCCGGTAGGCAGGCGATTACTCAACGGTTGCCACAGCGTCCCGGTGGGCAGGTGACCAGGAGTTGCCCCAGCGTCCCGGTAAGCAGGTGTTCAGTCTCTGGTCACCCCAGTTTTACTCTCGTAAAAACAATTGAATGCTCCTAACAGTTTTCCTCATCTCCCATATATCTGCAATACCTTCCACAGTGCCCAACTGTCTACCGTGTCATAAACCTTGTCCAAATCCATAAAGGTCCAAAGAACATCCTTACTTTTTCCTAAAGCTTTCTCACACATCTGCCTCACCACGAAAATCTGATCCACACAACCCCTACCTGCCCTAAACCCACACTGTTCCTCACCAATTACTCCCTCTTTTCCTCTCTTAATCCTATTAATAAAAACATTCCTTTAAGCCTTCCCAGCTACACTCAACAAACCGATCCCTCTGAAACTAATACACTCACCTTATCACCTTTTTACTTAGTGGAACTATACAGGCACTCCTCCAGTCCTCCGGCACTCTACCCTCTTTTAGACAAACATTAAACAATCCCACCGGTTAGTTCACTATCACTGTTCCTCCCTTTTTTAGGCAAGTGTGTGTATGTACATATATATATATATATATATATATATATATATATATATATATATATATATATATATATAAAAATACACACACAAGCCGCGAGCTTCGCCCTCCCCGTCTTCGCCCGGGGCTTGGCTGCGCAAACAGCGGCCTACGGTTGCAGCGGCCTTCGGCCGCAGCGCTCCGCGCTCTAATCCCACGATAGAGATCCCGTGATGGGGATCCCGTGTTGGGGTTCCATCCCGAGGCCGAGGCCAAACCCAAGGGACATTTTTTCCTGGTCAGTTCAAGGGAACATGGCGACCACTGAGGACTTGCGACCACTGAGGACTTGCGACCACTGAGGACTTGCGACCTTTGAGGACTTGCGACCTTTGAGGACTTGTTACCTTTGAGGACTTGTTACCTTGGAGGACTTGTTACCTTGGAGGACTTGTTACCTTGGAGGACTTGTTATCTTGGAGGACTTGTTCCCTTGGAGGACTTGTTACCTTGGAGGACTTATTACCTTGGAGGACTTATTACCTTGGAGGACTTATTACCTTGGAGGATTTATTACCTTGGAGGATTTACAACCTCGTAGGATTTGCAACTTCAGAGGACTTGCATCCTCGTAGGACTTACGACCTCGGAGGACTTGCAGCCTCGAAGGGCTTACAACTTCGGAGGACTTCCACCCTTGGAGGACTTGCACCCTCGGAGGACTTGCACCCTCGGAGGACTGGCACCCTCGGAGGACTTGCACCCTCGGAGGACTTGCACCCTCGGAGGATTTGCACCCTGGGAGGACTTGCACCCTCGGAGGACTTGCACCCTCGGAGAACTTACAGCCTCGAAAGGCTTACTGCCTCGGAGAACTTACGACCTCGGAGGACTTACACCCTCTCCAAGACATGTAACATTTTTGAAATGTGTCACCTTTGAAATGGTTTAATTTTTATTATTATTATTTATATTATTATAAATTTTATTGATTTCTTTTTATTCATTTATCATTATTATATTTTTTCCGCATCCGACCTAGTTATGGACCAAAAGGTCTCCTGTCGGGAAAACCCCTTACACGGGTGTGCCCAGATTGCCGTAACACGCTGGTTCAGTTTTGGTCAAAATGAGCAGAATGGTCAAAAGTAGAAGAGTTTATTTTTAGGTAGTTATTAATATATATATATATATATATATATATATATATGTATATATATATATATATATATGTATATACATACATATATATATATATATATATATATATATATACCTTTATCTTTCAAAAGTATTAAAGTATTAAAGTATTATAGGGGCCGAGCGCGAAATAACTTTAGGAAGGCAGTAAACATTATCTTTGAAAGATAGAAATGAAAAAAAAATCAACACACAGAAAGAATGGTGAAAAAGAGTAGAATAATTTT
>NC_134801.1:32949519-32957019 GCF_046742065.1 Oratosquilla oratoria | reverse complement strand
AGAATGACCCATTTGCCCGCGATCTTGGCTCTCCTCATTTGCCTTGGACTTGCTCAAGGTACGCAGATCTGCCTCGAATATGCATTCAGGGTGGTTTAAAACAATCTAAACACGTACAGAATGCATGTCCATACATTTATAGCCGTATGGCTTTAGGGGCCGGTACTGATATATATGTATTCTATTCGTGCAACAGGAAGTTATGCAGAGGAAAAGAGCGGACAACAGGCTCCTCAGCTCGGCAGTGGAGGTCCACCACAGGACCCCGACTTCTGGCTGGAGTTTCTCCCTCCCTTCGTGTCCCAGGTGGTGAAGCTTCGCCTCGACGAACAGAGAGGTAATTGCAGGCGGAAGCGACACTCCCAAAATTGGTCACAGTCACACATGCGTCCAAACATACGAGTATACATGGAGGAATGCCCATAGTGATACCTGTAACAGATGTACATCACTAATACCGCTGTACACGAGTGATTTAGAATTCATTGTGGTCATGGCGGAAAGCTTAACAAGTGTCATGCAGCACATGCCCCGTCCTTTTTGCAGGTCTCATTACCCCTGAGGAAGCCGCCGCCGTCAGCCTTGACGACATATGGAACTCTATCACGTTGCCCACCGACTCCCCATCGGAGGCCTGGCTCAAGTTCCTTCCGTCTTACACGGCAAAGATGTTGAAAACCCAGATGGATGAGCAGAAAGGTACGTGTACATTGTACCCACATATGTGCAGCGCCTAAATTAGCCACGGTCAAGAGTGAAATGAAGTAAATTCACGTTTCTTTCTCCTTCCAAGACCTTTCCACAGGATGAGAAAAGTTACTCTTTTCCCATATTTGTCACATTTTCTTAAATTAACATAATCCATTTGGAATAAAAAAAATTCTTTGATCATTAATCATCCTCCATCTGGAGTGATTTCAATCCTTAGAATGTTCTTTTGTGAGAGGATATTTTTCTAAACGTGCATGCATACGGAAAGAGGAAACATCAGCTAATACTGATATGCATTTTTTATTTGCAGCTATGGCCAACGGACCCATGGGCTCCAGGTTCAGTTATGTCCCTCCCCAGGCCGCAAGGTTCATGTGAACCCATATGGCCAGGGAGAGTGGTCCTCACCCCCAGCAGTAGGTCCACGAAAAGCTCCGGCATGAGATGAAGAACTGGCGAGGGCGCGAACACTCATAAATAATTCATTCGCGTGCGCTTAAAATCTTTTGCTCACGTTCAAATACGCCCGCACTAGTTAAGTGCCATCTCTCACGTACCTAATCATGACCACAAACGTGTACGTGCACATACACGTTATTGTGAACCTCGTTCTATGGTCACTCAAAGGCCCTCAGAAAAAAAATATATCTTAACCTTTGCAACTCGATGCATTATGCCACATCAAGTAACTCAAGTTGTTTTTGTGATGGTCAAAGTCAATACTAAGTGATATGCAGAACATGAATTACAATTTATTCTTTCCATCACAGCATTCATGAATGTCATCCATAGCAAGCAAAGGTAATACAGCGATATCTACCTCATCGAATGAACTCGAGTTCAAAATCAGTGACAGAGTGGTGATCAGTTCAATGTCAGGAATACCAACTCCGCCGAAAGAAAGTTAGTTCAGTGTCAGTCATTAGTAATTCTGAAGGCCCACGAGACTAAGAGATATTATGCAATACTGTCATTTCATAAAGTCTATGTGTTTGCGTTCGTGCTGGACAGAGGACCTTACCAAGACGAAACCGATCATTCACTAGAGACACATCAATCAGAGGTCAAGTCGCGTTAACAGCCCATGTCAGAAGCATAAGATCCCTACCAAGAAAGTCATAAGTTCGATCTAGATTATTTTTCCAGAACTGTAAGTACTTCGACTAAATATTTGTCATGAAACTCGCCAATTCAAACTAGGATTTTTTTTTTCCAAACTTCGAAATATTTTGACAAGATGCCTGTTAAAAAGCTTCTCAGTTCGACCTGGAGTGTTCTTCAAGACTTCAAAATACATATACAAGCAATACTGTTGTCAAAAAGGGAATATATAATGGTTAACTGAAGGTCTAATTATGCGAAATAAAACGAATGATGAAATATCTTATGCAAGTCATATCATCCAACTCAGTACATGTATTTCTTCTTCATTCTATGAAATAAATTTGTTTGCTCAAAATATATTTTTCATTATTTAGATTTACATATTTCCTTATAGAATAAAACAGAAAGTAGAAGTTGTATCGTATGAACTAATGTGCACATCTCACACCCAGCAAATCCATAGAGGACTCACCTTTATACAGGCTACTTGATGGCACGTGCTGCCCTTGAAATCACATAGTCCATTCTTTCACACAACTTGACTTTCAAACCCACTATTCCACTAGAACATTTCTAATTAACCTCACACAACATATGCTCCATGAGTTCAACCTCAAACCACTACAAAGGACGTCACTAAGGTATTGATGATGTCAAACAACTGCTCTTCATAGGAGAGTGGGGGAGAAGGTCAACATTTCAAGATATCTTGTGCCTGTCATGAATCTCGTTTCGAGGTCTCGCAGCTCTCTTCGCCTCACGTCCCTTCCAAGAAAAGAGTAGGAGGATCTCGAGGACTGGAGACACGGAAGATGAAGAGTAATTGTTGCCACCACCACCTCCAAGTGAGGATGAGATTGAGACAGAACATTCAGTCACTCCAGCTTCCCTCTTCCTTCTTAACAATATTTTCATTCTTCCAATTAATAACCAAAAATCCTCCAGCGATGGCGCTTGACAGTGTGGGGTGGTGGAGGAGCCAGCAGAATTCCTGGAAGTCCTCAATCACGGCCTTCATGGCTAACAGTGTAGGTTTGATGGTCTCCCTGTATTGGGACTGGGGGAGCAGCACAACTCAAAAACATCCTACACATCTGAGTAGCCCTATTTAAGATCCAAGCCGCATGGGGAAAGGCCCAAGAAAATTTACCCTAGGTATAGTGTTCCTAAACCTAACCTGGCTGGGGAGTCGCTCCAGCAAAGTCACACACGCACTGTGGCATGAAAAAAAAGGTGCAGTAGCCCACCCATAACCGTGACCCCTCACCATGACTACACGGATGTTTCAGCTGCCAGTGCGTCATGACGTCGACTAGAAGGCACATGCGGACACTACTCGAAACCTGCACATGGTTTCCCTTGCTCAAACATAGTCAGACGTGTAAACTGCAGATAAAATTAATAAGCATCTCTCTCACAGTGCACACTATATCACTTCCAATGAGAAATGCTCTGCGTTCAGGACACAAAACATAGCCTCCATGACTGATTTGAACAATTGTTTGCGTGGTCGGTGAAATGGCTTATGAATTTCAATATCTTAACCCAGAAAACAGGTATAGTTTAGATAACACCTTTTTAGAGAAAACTAAATGTGAGTGCTAATGCGTCTTGACCATAAATCCAGGAAACGCTGCATTAACGCCAACAGAGCAATAAGCTTTATTGCTAGGATGGTTACAAACAAAAGTGCAGATGTGGTTATCAAGCTATCTGGCGTTAATTATAGCCATACTTGAGTATGGAATAGTTTTGGTCTCCGTCCTATAGAATGGATATTGATTTACTAGACTTACAAGCGAGAGGTCAAGAGCCCATTCAGCTGTCTGGATGCAATGTACAGTAACCTAACAGCTTTATTTCTAAATGCACATATATTTATCCCCCTCAAGTCAATACGGATGAATAATAATCCTTGACTTTAGCAAAGCGTTCGACAAGTTGCCCCATCAAAGACATGGCATAAGAGAAAAAGTGTTTGAATGGATTAGCTTGGATCAGTGACAGAAAACAGCGGATCACCATAAATGGTGTAAAATCCAAATGGGAGAGTGCTTCTAGTGGAGTTCCCCAGGGCTCGGTTTTGAGTACCTCATTGTTCAGTATATATATAAATGACTTGGACAATGGAATTAGTAGTGATGTTAGTAAGTTTGCGGACGACACTAAAATAGGACGCCTACTTAGGTCAGAAGAAGACGCCAAGATTCTGCAGGAAAATCTTAACATATTCACATGGTGAAATGGCAAGTGGTCTTCAATATTTCAAAGCACAGCATGTTAAACATAGGGCTACACAAGCCCGAAATCAGATATAGCTTAGATAAGACAATTCTAGTAGGGTGGTCAACGAATGGAATATATTTAATAATCATATAGTGACAGCTGAAACTAACGTCTGTTTTAAGAAACGGTTAGACAGCTTTATGGATGGAGCTGCCTAGTGTAGGACGTATGGTCTCTTATATTTTCCATCATTTGTGTGTGTGTGTGTGTGTGTGTGTGTGTGTGTATTATGTTGAAATCTTGCAGTAGAAGTGTTCCTACTACCTGATGTATGAAGTCTTCCATGAGAAATGGATTAGAGAAAGTCAGATTCTCTTTCGACTTGTAATTGGATATCTCGTCCGCCATGACATAAATAATACACGATGAATACATTAATGTTCTGTACAGAAAATGCAAATAATGTTATATACAAATACATTTCATAATACAATGGCCATCTTTGAATGCGATACAATATTTACAATATACAGTATTGATTGTAATTGACATATGATTATCACTTGATGAAGATTAACAATTTTATTTACAATAAAGCTATGTGTAATATGGGGACACTACAGCAGTGGCGGCGTACTGCCACATTACTCCCCCCCCCCCAGTGAATGGTGAAACGAGCCAGTCTTGGAGGTCCGGGGAATGGGAGTGCAGTTGACGGGAGTGTCCGTGGGTGGTATTTGCCTAGGAACCACATCCGCTGAGGTAGGGACAGGCTGGTCCATGATGGTTGGATTCGTCGGCTCTGCGGCGGCGGCGGCAGCGGCGGCTGCGGCTGAGGTGGTCCACGTCGACAGCGGCAGGGCAGGTTCACGACGGCTGCGGCTGGGGCGGCAGGAGTGGTCCACATCGGCGGCGGCAATGACTGGGATTGCGGCGCCGAGATGTGGTCGACGATGACTGCGGCAGCAGGTGGAGGTTGGTGCTGGCGGTGGTCGACGATGGCTGCGGCGGCAGGCGGTGCTGCGGTGCCGGTGGTGGTCGACGATGAGTGCGGCGGCAGGCTGGTGCTGCGGCGCCGGCGGTGGTCGACGATGGCTGCGGCGGTAGGCGGAGGCTGCGGCGCCGCCGGTGGTCGACGATGGCTGCGGCGGCAGGCGGTGCTGCGACGCCGGCAGGCTGGTGCTGCGGCGGCGGATGGGGCGGTCCACTTCTACTGCGGCAGGGCAGATTCACGACAGCTGCGACTGGGGCGTCAGGAGTGGTCCAAGTCGGCGGCGGCAATGGCTGGGGCTGCGACGCCGAAGTGTGGCCGACAATGACTGCGGCAGCAGGCGAGGGTTGGTGCTGCGGCGCCGGGGGGTGGCCGACGATGGCTGCGGCGGCAGGCGGTGCTGCGGAGCCGGCGGTTTTTGGAGCGGCAGCAGGGCAGGGCTGGACCACGGTGGCTGCGGCGGCGGCTGGAGCGGCAGCAGGGCAGGGCTGGACCACGGCGGCTGCGGCTGGGTTCTTTCGGCCTGGGGCGTCGTCGTCGGCTGCTGCGGTGCCGGCTGGGTCCTCTCGGCTCGGGGCGTTGTCAATAGCTCCTAAGGCGCCGGCTAGGGTGTCCATCTAGTTTTAAGGGCACCACGGGCAGTGATGTCCAACTGTGGGAACGGCAGCTCTCCAATGGTCATCATATGTAGTAGACAGCACTCCATGGGGCATCAAATGTAGTAGGCAGCCTCCAGGGGTCATCAAATGTAGTAGAGGTAGCACTCCAGGGGACACCAAATGTAGTAGAGGTGTTCCTACTACACGATGTGTGGTGTCTTCCATCAGAAATGGATTAGAGAAAGTCAGATTTTTCTACGACTTTTAATTGGATATCTCGTCCGCCATGACATAAATGATACACGATGAACAGATTAATGTCCTGTGCAGAGTATGCGAATAATGTTATATACAAGTACATTTCATAATGCAATGGCCATTTTTTAATACGATACAATATTTACATATACAGTACTGATTGTAATTGACATATGACAATGATTTGATGAATATTAACAATTTTATTTACAATAAAGCTATGTGCAATATGGGGACACTACAGCAGTGGCGGCGTGTTGCCACAAACTACAGCAAATAATTTAGAAATAAAATTCTTTCGTAAGCTTTCTAGTTTTTGGAAAGTAGATTTCTGTGGGAAGGAGAGGAGAAGTAAATTTCCAATTGACATTGGGAACATATATTGACAATATTTATCCCATTATACAGAAAATAAAAACAAAACAAAATACAGGTCATTATCGGTTCAATAGGACTTGCCTCTGCACCCTCTGTCCTTACACAACTCACGCACAAAGTCTTTGATGGGTTAATAGGGCGCAGTGTTATCATATGCCTTAGTGATATCATTATTGCATCCAAGTCTATATATGAACATTTACACTCTTCAACTAGTTTTTTCGCGTCTTGTACAAGCAGGCCTTAAATTGAAAATATCCAAATATTCTTTCCTTAACAAAGAAATACGCTCTCTATGACATGTCTTAAATTCCCAAGGAATTATTACATCATAAGACAAAGTAACATAGGAAGTTCACATCTATTTTTTCCAAACATAACCAGAGTATCTATTATCTCTCCTGAATTAGGTTCTAGATTGAAATCTCTTGAACGTACTATCTCAATTTCTGACACTCTCCACTATTGCTAACACCTTTAATACTGTACATATAACTGATGTAAAATACCTCACAGATATCAGCATCACCTTACCAAACAACTCGACACCTTTAAAGATAAGAAAACATCCTCCATTGAAATCTAAGACAAACAACTCTTCTATTAATTATGTCCTTTTCATAATTGTACTTTTCTCTTCCTTAGTTGTTGCTGCCTTAAAATCATTTATTGAAATCAGAAGGATGAAGACATAAAAAATTATTCGGAAATGATGGCATCCTCAGAACTTGGTAGGGGCGAATTTCTGATTTTGGAATAGAGTTTTGCAGACAATTTGCTGAAACTGTTATAGAAATATTAAAATGTTATCTTTTCACAGATCGGATATTGTGAAATGTTATTAAGATGATTTCAATGATCAGTAGATATTGGTATTACAAACATTTGTACATGTTGGAATGGTTGCATATTATTTTGGTATTTATAACATAATTTGGGTTACTATTAAGTTGATTACAACATCCATTGCAAGTGATTTATTTTCCAACCTTGTTTTTAGCCAGTACAACTACAGCTTATGCAAAGATCTTTAAAATGAATGAGTTAGCTCCCTGTATAAAATATTATCTGAAATGTTGCTTTCCAGAAAATTGTAATATGCCGGAGCCCTGTAAGAGGGTAGAAGAAAAGGGTTGGTCGGGACGATCAAGATGTTGCTGCCGAGCTCTGAAAGAGGCTAGTAGAAAACCTGGTAGAAAAAGGGGTAGAAGACGGGTGTTATACTTTATGGTT
>NC_134801.1:32894519-32944519 GCF_046742065.1 Oratosquilla oratoria | reverse complement strand
ATCTTGCTTGCTTGCTTGCTTGAAACCGTCACCCAGCCAATCAGAAGAAGAGATATGACGTCACGACTGAGGACCAGCCAATCAGGAGAAGAGATATGACGTCACGTCTGAGGACCAGCCAATCAGAAGAGGAGACAAGAAGAAGAGATATGACGTCACGACTGAGGACCAGCCAATCAGAAGAAGAAACATATGATTCCAAGCAACGGCGATATAAAGTCACAATCTTCTGCATTTCATTTCCTATAACAACGTATCATTTAAAATTTCATTTGACCCAACATACATATATATATATATATATATATATATATATATATATATATATATATATATATATATATATATATATATACATATATATACTTATAAAATTTTCATATTCAGTATTTAAAAGTATAGCCAACTCCTGAATTAGCAATGACGACATGACGTCACAATCTTCTGCATTTCACTTCTTATAACTAATCAAGTCACTGCCTTCGTCTACTGAATAGAGGTAAGAGCTCTAAATTATATTCAATTTGATATAGAAACTTATTTTCTGTGATTTATACAATACGGTGATAGTGACTTAGTATATTCATCATAAAGTTTATATTTATAAACGTTGCTACTCGCTCAAGTCCGATGGGACTCCCTGAATGATAATGATAATTGAGTGGGAGTGGGATTGGGAGTGGGATGACGAGACATGATATAACATAAACAGAATTAAGAAGAATGATGTATATATAAGAGCATTGTCTTGATAAAGATTTTATTGACCATTTTATTAACAACGTATCATTTAAGATTTTATTTGACCCAACGGGTCACGGGTGGTCTAGTATAAATATATATATATATATACATGTACACATACACACGCATGTGTATATATATATATATATATATATATATATATATATAATGTATAGATATATATATATATATAAATATATATTTATATATGTATATACATATATATATATATATACATATGTATATATCATACATATATATACATATTTATACATGTATATACGTATTATACATTTATATATATACATGAATTTATATGTATATATACATAAATTTATATATAGATATATATATATATATATATATATATATATATATATATATATATAAATGGGTACGCCTTCAAAGTCATTCATATACACTGTTACCGGTCAGCTTTTGGGCGATCGCATCTGTGTTCTTGTTTTCGGTTTGTTCTCCGGGGACCCTCGCGCCTCGCCATCGAAGGAACTCGGAGGACCCGCGCAGTGCAGACGCCCGACGACACCACTTCGGCAACCCGGACGTCACTTGCATCCATGGATATAAGGTAAGTGACCTTGCCAGTCAGATTGAGAGCACGTGTGTATTCACTTAAATGTCATATATAGGAGAAGAGCTATACTCACAGAGTCCCGTTTCTGGTCAAAGATAGCTTTGAGTTTGCTTACGTTGCCTGATTGAAATGTTTCTTCTTCCAGACAGAAGGGTCACTCAAAGGAAGTTCACGTAACTCTGCAGCTGGAAGGCACCATGGAAAGTAAGGTAGGTGACACAATATAGAGGATAAAATGTACAGACGTAGACTTCCATCTCTGTGCTCTCATTGGTTAAAGTGGACTTTGAATCCACTTATCGTCACCCTTGTAAAGAAATTGCCTAAGCCATTTTTCGTCTTTTTTTTTCTGTGTGTAAATCAATTTTTCATTGCTCCTTGTGGTACAATTCCCAATGTTATATTTAGTGTCTGAGTAGGTTAAAACTACGTTAGAAGGAACATTACGTACATTTATATAATAGAAAAACGATTTATTTTTATTTTTTGAAAAGTTGGACAAATGACTTAGGCACTTACTTTATGAGGCTGGCGTTATGTTGTCTGACTGTATTATTTTATTTTCTATATTGTGTGTGTGTGTCTGCGTGTTTATGTGTCTGTGTGTGTGTATGTGCGTGTGTGTGTATGGGCCATGAGGATGTAGTCCTGGACACCCCAGCGTCCCGGAAGGCAGGCGACTTTACCACGGTCGCTCCAGCGTCCCGGTGGGCAGGTGATCAGAAGTTGCCCCAGCGTCCCGGTAGGCAGGTGTCCAGTCTCTGGTCACCCCAGCGTCCCGGTAGGCAGGCAACTGTGTGTTTGAGGGTGTGCCTACTGATATGTTTGACTATGAACATAAATGAGTACCTGTTTATGTGTTTGTATGCGTGACTGCCTGAGTGCATGTTTGAATGCTTGTGAGTGTTTGCAGTGAGTGGAGTCCTGGTCACCCCAGCGTCCCGGTAGGCAGGCGATTACTCAACGGTTGCCCCAGCATCCCGGTAGGCAGGTGACCAGGAGTTGAGTTGCCCTAGCGTCCCGGTAGGCAGGTGTCCAGCCTCTGGTCACCCCAGCGTCCCGGTAGGCAGGCAACTGTGTGTTTGACGGTGTGCTATTTGTATGTTTGACTATGAACATAAGTGAGTACCTGTTTATGTGTTTGTATGCGTGACTGTCCGAGTGCATGTTTGAATGCTTGTGAGTGTTTGCAGTGAGTGGAGTCCTGGTCACCCCAGCGTCCCGGTAGGCAGGCGATTACTCAACGGTTATCCCAGCGTCCCGGTGGGCAGGTGACTAGGAGTTGAGTTGCCCCAGCGTCTCGGTAGGCAGGTGTCCAGTCTCTGGTCACCCCAGCGTCCCGGTAGGCAGGCAACTGTGTGTTTGAGGGTGTGCCTATTAGTATCTTTGACTATGAACATAAGTGAGTACCTGTTTGTGTGTTTGTATGCGTGACTAACTGAGTGCATGTTTGAATGCTTGAGAGTGATTGCAGTGAGTGGAGTTCTGGTCACCCCGGCGTCCCGGTAGGCAGGCGATTACTCAACGGTTATCCCATCGTCCCGGTGGGCAGGTGATCAGGAGTTGCCCCAGCGTCCCGGTAGGCAGGTGTCCAGTCTCTGGTCACCCCAGCGTCCCGGTAGGCAGGCAACTGTGTGTTTGAGGGTGTGCCTACTGATATGTTTGACTATGAACATAAATGGGTACCTGTTTGTATGCATGACTGCCTGAGAACGAGTTTGATTGTTTGTGAGTGTTTGAAGAGAGTGAAGTCCTGATCACCCTCAGCGTCCCGGTAGGCACGCGATTACTCAACGGTTGCCCCAGCGTCCCGGCGGGTAAGGGAGCAGGAGTTGCCCCATCGTCCCGGTTGGCAGGTGTCCAGTCTCTGGTCACCCCAGCGTCCCGGTAGGCAGGCAACTGTGTGTTTGAGGGTGTGCCTATTGGTATGTTTGATTATGTACATATGTGAGTACCTGTCTGTGTGTTTGTATGCATGACTGCCTGAGAACATGTTTGATTGCTTGTGAGTGTTTGCAGTGAGTGGATTCCTGGTCACCTAAGCGTCCCGGTAGGCAGGCGATTACTCAACGGTTGCCACAGCGTCCCGGTGGGCAGGTGACCAGGAGTTGCCCCAGCGTCCCGGTAAGCAGGTGTTCAGTCTCTGGTCACCCCAGTTTTACTCTCGTAAAAACAATTGAATGCTCCTAACAGTTTTCCTCATCTCCCATATATCTGCAATACCTTCCACAGTGCCCAACTGTCTACCGTGTCATAAACCTTGTCCAAATCCATAAAGGTCCAAAGAACATCCTTACTTTTTCCTAAAGCTTTCTCACACATCTGCCTCACCACGAAAATCTGATCCACACAACCCCTACCTGCCCTAAACCCACACTGTTCCTCACCAATTACTCCCTCTTTTCCTCTCTTAATCCTATTAATAAAAACCATCCTTTAAGCCTTCCCAGCTACACTCAACAAACCGATCCCTCTGAAACTAATACACTCACCTTATCACCTTTTTCCTTAGTGGAACTATACAGGCACTCCTCCAGTCCTCCGGCACTCTACCCTCTCTTAGACAAACATTAAACAATCCCACCGGTTAGTTCACTATCACTGTTCCTCCCTTTTTTAGGCAAGTGTGTGTATGTACATATATATACATATATATATATATATATATATATATATATATATATATATACATACACACACAAGCCGCGAGCTTCGCCCTCCCCGTCTTCGCCCGGGGCTTGGCTGCGCAAACAGCGGCCTATGGTTGCAGCGGCCTTCGGCCGCAGCGCTCCGCGCTCTAATCCCACGATAGAGATCCCGTGATGGGGATCCCGTGTTGGGGTTCCATCCCGAGGCCGAGGCCAAACCCAAGGGACATTTTTTCCTGGTCAGTTCAAGGGAACATGGCGACCACTGAGGACTTGCGACCACTGAGGACTTGCGACCACTGAGGACTTGCGACCTTTGAGGACTTGCGACCTTTGAGGACTTGTTACCTTTGAGGACTTGTTACCTTGGAGGACTTGTTATCTTGGAGGACTTATTACCTTGGAGGACTTATTACCTTGGAGGACTTATTACCTTGGAGGACTTATTACCTCGGAGGATTTATTACCTTGGAGGATTTACAACCTCGTAGGATTTGCAACTTCAGAGGACTTGCACCCTCGTAGGACTTACGAACTCGGAGGACTTGCAGCCTCGAAGGGCTTACAACTTCGGAGGACTTGCACCCTTGGAGGACTTGCACCCTCGGAGGACTTGCACCCTCGGAGGATTTGCACCCTCGGAGGACTTGCACCCTCGGAGGACTTGCACCCTCGGAGGATTTGCACCCTCGGAGGACTTGCACCCTCGGAGGACTTGCACCCTCGGAGGATTTGCACCCTCGGAGGACTTGCACCCTCGGAGGACTTGCACCCTCGGAGAAATTGCACCCTCGGAGAACTTACAGCCTCGAAAGGCTTACTGACTCGGAGAACTTACGACCTCGGAGGAATTACCCCCTTTCCAAGACATGTAACATTTTTAGAATGTGTCACCTTTGAAATGGTTTGATTTTTATTATTATTTATATTATTATAAATCTTATTGATTTCTTTTTATTCATTTATCATTATTATATTTTTTTCCGCATCCGACCTAGTTATGGACCAAAAGGTCTCCTGTCGGGAAACCAGATTGCCGTAACACGCTGGTTCAGTTTTGGTCAAAATGAGCAGAATGGTCAAAAGTAGAAGAGTTTATTTTTAGGGAGTTATTAATATATATATATCAACAGTATTAAAGTATTAAAGGGGCCCAGTACGGAATAACTTTAGGAAGGCAGTAAACATTATCTTTGAAAGATAGAAATGAAGAAAAAAAATCAACACACAGAAAGAATGGTGAAAAAGAGTAGAATAATTTTACCAAGAGCTTTACTCGTGAAAGACCGTTATTCAATCAGTAGATTTATCTGCAGACAGTATTGTACCAGAATTTACTAAGGAAGAATTAACATTTGCTCTAAAAAGTATGAAACGAAGAAGAATACCAGGTTCATCGGTAGACCTTCTAAAACACGCAGGGAAAGAAATTCATTGTAAATTAGTTCAGTTGTACATCCAGTCTTTACGTCAAGAAAGCATTCATGAATTATGATGCGACGCTTTAGTGATTTTACTTCATAAAATAGGAAAACGGGAAGGCCCTAGTAACTACTGATCGATTAGAGTGTTATCAAATGTATATAAAGTGTTTCATTACAAATAGATTAAATAAAGTTTTAGATACAAATCAAAAGAGAGAACAAGCTTTAGAACCGGATATTCAACTCTAAACTATTTACAGACGATGAATCGATTAATCGAGAAAACGACAAATAGAATATACCTCCTTGTTTATTTTTTATTTTTTAGATTACGAGAAGGCCTTTGACTAGATAGAACAAATAACAACAATAAACTCGCTACCCAAGCAGGGTGCAAACGAACAATCGTAAGAGTTCTAGAAAAGATTTGTGCCAAAGGTACTATTGTAATTGAACTACATAATGATACAGAAAAGACAAAGATCGAGAAGGAGTACAGCAAGGCGATACAATTTCACCCAAACTATTTACAGTTTGCATTGGAAGAGATTTTCAGGAGGTTGAGTTGAAAAGAGAAAGGTTTGAAGTTCAATGTAGGTTAAAAAACAAAGTAATGTTCAATACGAAAGCTCAAAGTAAAGAGATTATAATCGATGGTGAGAGTCTTGAAGAAGCTGCAGAGTATATTTATTTAGGCAAGATGTTGAAATAAAAAGGCGTATTACAATTGGTTGAAAAATCTTTGGTAAGTATAAGAGGATCGTAAGAGGTTCTCTGCCTTTATGTTTGAAAAGTAAAATTTATAATAATCAACGTATGATTCCAGCCAATATACAAGGATGTGAAACTTGCACACTGACTAAGGCGATGGAGGCCAAGCTAAGGATTGCACAGAGGAGAATAGAGAGATCGATGGTGGGAATAACGCTGAAAGACAGAAAGAGAGCAGGTTGGATGAGAAAGCAGACTTGAATGAAAGATATTGTGGAGGCAGTAAAAGAGAGGAAGTGGAATTGAGCAGTTAAGTTAGCGCGAAAGAATGATGATCGATGGAGAAAGTGTGTTAGTAAGTGGGTGCCGCGTAATGGGAAGGTGCAAGGCATGGATTGGCATGAAAGAGGACTTTGTTCAACAGTGGACTCAGGGTGGCTGACTGATTCATGGATTGATACATATATACATACGCACACACACACACACACACACACACACACATGTATATATGAATATGCATATATATATATAAATATATATATATATATATATATATATATATATATATATATATATATATATGTGTGTGTGTGTGTGTGTGTGTGTGTGTGTGTGTATACTGTATATGTATATGTATATACATATATATATGTAGATATATACATATATATATGTATATATATGTGTATGTATATATATATATATATATATATATATATATATATATATATATATATATATGTGTGTGTGTGTGTGTGTGTGTGTGTGTGTGTGTGTGTGTGTGTGTGTGTGTGTGTGTGTGTGTGTGTGTGTGTGTGTGTGTGTGTGTGTGTATGTGTGTGTGTGTGTGTGAGTGTGTGTGTGTGTGTGTGTGTTTGTGTGTGTGTGTGTGTGTGTGTGTGTGTGTGTGTGTGTGTGTGTGTGTGTGTGTGTGTGTGTGTGTGTGTGTGTGTGTATTAGGAAGGTATAATGTAGTAGCACATTTGAAAAGTGGGACTTATTGACCCACTGTCGGAGAATGAGATAAAATGGACAGAAAATCTGTATATTTCGACCACTATCTGTGGTCCTCTTCGGCAGAATGATACATAGTGTGGAGTGTGAGAATATATATAGCTAAGAAGGCTACATTTCGGGACAGGGAAAAGGGGGGGATTCAGGTTATATGCCCTTGATGAAATCGGGGCGAAGGTTGACTGATGGTGAGGTCAAGTCCGGCTGCTTTTGAGATGGATTTCTTTGCTGCCATCCACGTTATGTAGTCTGGGGACCACTGGCCTTTGGAGGTTTTAAAGTTAGGTATATTTTTGATCAGGGAGCATTCAATATTTTTTCCTCGAAAGCTGCATTGGGATTTGTAGACGATGGCGGCATTATCTCAATCCATGTGATAATTCTCTTTGCTGGTATATAGGAACACTGCGGAGTTCTCTTGACCATATTTGATGGAGTTTTTGTGTTCCTTAATTCTTGTTTTCAACTCTCTTCCTGTTTGGCCCCAGTACACTTCTTCACAGTCTTTACATGGTACCAGCCCCGGGGTTTACAAACTACAAATGCCCAATGCGCTATCAAAAGATCTCTCTTGATAGCGAATTGGGGTAAGTCACTGTCACTTATTACGTGCTAGCGAAGGTTCGAGTCAATAGTTTGACCACGTATCAACTTCTGCATGTAGGCCTCCTCGACTTATTCGACGTTGATGGCTTAAAATTAAAGTGAATTGTGGCTGATAAATGTAAATCTGTTCAATGGGACCCATTAAGTGTTGTACATATATATATATATATATATATATATATATATATATATATATATAATGTATATATATATGCATGTATATATATATGCATGTATATGTGTATGTATGCGCGCATGTAAATACATACATATGTATATATATCATATATAAAGTGTATAAAAAAGAGAGAAAATGAGGGTGCTGTTAACTTGGACTACGAAAGTGTGGGCTTAGAATGTGAATTATTTGAACTTGACAAAACGTTGTTGAAGAAAATATGACAATGAACGAGTAAAAATGTAAATATCAAGTGGAAAACACACTGGAACAGCTAAAATTATATATGTATATTTTTCAACTTGACATACATGCACTTGCCTACCTGCCAGCATCCTTCATCACTGACTAACCGACGAAATCATGTTTGCATATATGATATGCAACTCAAGTAGGTCCGTCTTTTTCTGCAGCGTTTTCCACAAATTAGAAAAAATACTATAGATAAATTAACACGAACAAACCCACATCATTTGATAGAAACACAATGACAGGAAGAGTGCTGGCACGTGGTGGAAACAAAAGAGTACTAATCAATCCGGCAGTTACGAAATCCACATAAATTATGTCAACTCCAGAGGAGTGGAGCCGCCACCCGGCTTCCCCTATTGTTGAACTGGAGGACCCGACTGACTATATATAGGGGGGACGATCCACCTTCCCGGCGTAGTGATTCCTCTGCATCGTCATGGTGAGTAACCGAGGGCTCTCGTTCACAGAAATTGATCAAAGATCTGACACTCAGTGGCTTATAAAAACATTATATATATATATATATATATATATATATATATATATATATATGTATATATATATATATATGTATATATATATATATATATATATATGTACATACACACACACACACACACACATACACAAACATATATATATATATATATATATATATATATATATACATGCATATATAGATAGACATATGCACCAAAAATATTCACCTCCTTTTATAAAGATGGCAAACTATGGCATGCACACACTCTTCGCCCATCCCACACCAATCCAATAGTCATTTGTTCTTTATTTTACATTAGCTTTTTACAGATGATGGGCCATCGTTGATTTTGCTCACTGCCTGGATCAGATGCATTGGAGAAAGACACAGCACCTCCACAGTAGGGTCCTACACCTAAAACACTTTTACTCCCGCCGCTTCATTGCATTCGTCCACTCATGAAATATTAGAGAATACAAGGAGAAATCCCCTTCGGGCTTCGTCAATTGATCATCCAGTCACGACCTCTCTCCGCTCGCACCTTTCCTTTGCCATCTCCCTTCCCTGCTCAACAGACATTCCCCATTTTTCCAAGGCTGCTTTCCTCCATCCCTCATCCATTATATCTGCAATACCTCCCACAATTCCTTCCTGTCGACCCCATAAGACTTCTCCAGGTTTACCCTTTGCCAAAAAGTTCTTGTTTTAAAAAAAAAAAAAAAAAAAAAAAAAAAAAAAATCCTCGCATCCCCTACCTCTCCTAAACCCACACTGTTCCCCACCAATTACTCTCTGATCCTCTCCTAATCCTCTAAATTTACATTTCGCCATGCCTTTCCAACTGCACTCAACAGACTGATCTCTCTCATACTACTACATTCATATTTGTCCCATTTGCTTTGTAAAGTAGAACTATACATACACTTTTCCAATCCTCGTGCACATTTCATTCCCTTAAACACACATTAGACACCCTCACTAACCAATCCATTGTAACACTTTCTCCTTTCGTTAAACACTCCACTCATCTCATCTTTTCCTAAAGCCCTCTCATTTTCTTCTTCCATCACAGGCAATTTCAAAGCTCCGCCCGCTGCCATAATCAATCCCTGCCTAACATCTGTCCGTCTGCACCTTTTACCTGTTCCTCACTACTTGATTGAACGCCCTTTTCAGTCTTCATTTCCAAAACCTTATTTTGTTGTTTTCAAAATTCTCTTTCATGCTCTATCAATTTCCACTTTTTCCTGCAAGAAAACTTTACCAATGGCGATTGCTCCCTTCCTGTTCCTCCACCTTTTTATCTTGTACAAGTGATACGGGAAGTGCCCACATTTTTTATTCTTCAATTAAATATCTTGGAGAACGCGAGGACAGTCACCGTGTGTCGTGTATTCAGCGGGTTCCGGACAAATAAACTCGATTGACTAGTTAATCACCCGATGTCTTTCAGGCACCAGGAAGCAGAATGACCCATTTGCCCGCGATCTTGGCTCTCCTCATTTGCCTTGGACTTGCTCAAGGTACGCAGATCTGCCTCGAATATGCATTCAGGGTGGTTTAAAACAATCTAAACACGTACAGAATGCATGTCCATACATTTATAGCCGTATGGCTTTAGGGGCCGGTACTGATATATGTATTCTATTCGTGCAACAGGAAGTTATGCAGAGGAAAAGAGCGGACAACAGGACCCCGACTTCTGGCTGGAGTTTCTCCCTCCCTTCGTGTCCCAGGTGGTGAAGCTTCGCCTCGACGAACAGAGAGGTAATTGCAGGCGGAAGCGACGCTCCCAAAATTGGTCACAGTCACACATGCGTTCAAACATACGAGTATACGTGGAGGAATGCCCATAGTGATACCTGTAACAGATGTACATCACTAATACCGCTGTACACGAGTGATTTAGAATTCATTGTGGTCATGGCGGAAAGCTTAACAAGTGTCATGCAGCACATGCCCCGTCCTTTTTGCAGGTCTCATTACCCCTGAGGAAGCCGCCGCCGTCAGCCTTGACGACATATGGAACTCTATCACGTTGCCCACCGACTCCCCATCGGAGGCCTGGCTCAAGTTCCTTCCGTCTTACACGGCCAAGATGTTGAAAACCCAGATGGATGAGCAGAAAGGTACGTGTACATTGTACCCACATATGCGCAGCGCCTAAATTAGCCACGGTCAAGAGTGAAATGAAGTAAATTCACGTTTCTTTCTCCCTCCAAGACCTTTCCACAGGATGAGAAAAGTTACTCTTTTCCCATATTTGTCACATTTTCTTAAATTAACATAATCCATTTGGAATAAAAAAATTCTTTGATCATTAATCATCCTCCATCTGGAGTGATTTCAATCTTTAGAGTGTTCTTTTGTGAGAGGATATTTTTCTACACGTGCATGCATACGGAAAGAGGAAACATCAGCTAATACTGATATGCATGGTTTACTTCCAGCTATGGCCAACGGACCCATGGGCTCCAGGTTCAGTTACGTCCCTCCCCAGGCCGCAAGGTTCATGTAAACCCATATGGACAGGGAGAGTGGTCCTCACCCCCAGCAGTAGGTTCACGAAAAGCTCCGGCGTGAGATGAAAAACTGGCGAGGGCGCGAACACTCATAAATGATTCATTCACGTGCGCTTAAACTCTCTTGCTCACGTTCAAATACGCCTGCACTAATTAAGTGCCATCTCTCACGTACCTAATCATGACCACAAACATGTACGTGTACATGCACGTTATTGTGAGCCTCGTTCTATGGTCACTCAAAGGCCCTCAGAAAAAAAAAATAAAAAAAAAATTCCAACCTCTGCAACTCGATGCATTATGACACATCAAGTAACTCAAGTTGTTTTTGTGATGGTCAAAGTCAATACTAAGTGATATGCAGAACATGAATTACAATTTATTCTTTCCATCACAGCATTCATGAATGTCATCCATAGCAAGTCAATGTAATACAGCGATATCTACCTCATAGAATGAACTCGAGTTCAAAATCAGTGACAGAGTGGTGATCAGTTCAATGTCAGGAATACCAACTCCGCCGAAAGAAAGTTAGTTCAGTGTCAGTGATTTGTAATTCTGAAGGCCCACGGGACTGAGAGATATTATGCAATACTGTCATTTCATAAAGTCTATGTGTTTGCGTTCGTGCTGGACAGAGGACCTTACCAAGACGAAACCGATCATTCACTAGAGACACATCAATCAGAGGTCAAGTCGCGTTAACAGCCCATGTCAGAAGCATAAGATCCCTACCAAGAAAGTCATAAGTTCGATCTAGATTATTTTTCCAGAACTGTAAGTACTTCGACTAAATATTTGTCATGAAACTCGCCAATTCAAACTAGGATTTTTTTTTCCAAACTTCGAAATATTTTGACAAGATGCCTGTTAAAAAGCTTCTCAGTTCGACCTGGAGTGTTCTTCAAGACTTCAAAATACATATACAAGCAATACTGTCGTCAAAAAGGGAATATATAATGGTTAACTGAAGGTCTAATTATGTGAAATAAAACGAATGATGAAATATCTTATGCAAGTCATATCATCCAACTCAGTACATGTATTTCATCTTCATTCTACGAAATAAATTTGTTTGCTCAAAATATATTTTTCATTATTTAGATTTACATATTTCCTATGTTGCATATGTGCTCCCGGGGAATTCCTTTGGAGGATGCTGTATAAGAATTAACTGAAGAAAGATACAGAAGAAGAATCTATATCTAATTCTCCTCGACAGAAGATTATAACTAAGTGGAACAGACAGTCTAGAACTTGACAAATATGGATGGTTGGAAGCAACAGGGCCTACCAACTAAAATATGTGAGTTGCTATATTGATAAACGAGGAAACAGTGGAAAGACAGTGATAAGAAAGGAGAAAAGAAAGGGGAAAATTTTAAGAATGTGACGAAAGGGGTGAAAGATGGGCGAGATCGGGACACGGGGGGGACCAGAACTGCACTCACTGCAAACACTCACAAGCATTCAAACATGCACTCAGGCAGACACGCATACAAACACACAAACATGTACTCACATATGTACATAATCAAACATACCAATAGGCACACCCTCAAACACACAGTTGCCTGCCTACCGGGACGCTGGGGTGACCAGAGACTGGACACCTGCCTACCGACACGCTGGGGCAACTCCTGGTTACCTGCCCATCGGGACTCTGGGGCAACCGTGGACCAATCGCCTGCCTACCGGGACGCTAGGGTGACCAGGATTCCACTCACTACAAACACTCACAAGCATTCAAACATGCACTCAGGCAGTCACGCATACAAACACAAAAGCACGTACTCACTTATGTTCATAGTCAAACATACCAATAGGCACACCCTCAAACACACAGTTGCCTGCCTACCGGAACGCTGAGGTGACCAGAGACTGGACACCTGCCTACCGGGACGCTGGGGCAACTCCTGGTCATCTACCCACCGGGACGCTGGGGCAACCGTTGAGTAATCACCTGCCTACCGGGACGCTGGGGTGACCAGGACTCCGCTTACTGCAAATACTCACAAGCATTCAAACATGCACTCAGTTAGTCACGCATACAAACACACAAACAGGTACAGTACTCACTTATGTTCATAGTCAAACATACCAATAGGCACACCTTCAAACACAAAGTTGCCTGCCTACCGGGACGCTGGGGTGACCAGAGACTGGACACCTGCCTACCGGGACGCTGGGGCAACTCCTAGTCACCTGCCCACCAGGACGCTGGAGCGACCGTGGTCAAGTCGCCTGCCTTCCGGGACGCTGGGGTGCCCAGGACTACATCCTCATGGCTCATACACACACACGCACATACACACACACAGACACATAAACACACACACAATATAGAAAATGAAACAATACAGTCAGACAACATAACGCCAGCCTCATAAAAAAGTGTCTAAGTCATTTGTCCAACTTATCAAAAAATCATTTTTTTTTTTATTTTTTTTTTATAAATGTACGTAATGTTCCTCCTAACGTAGTTCTAACCTACTCAGACACTAAATAAAACATTGGGAATTGACGAAAAATGGCTTAGGTAATTTCTTTACGAGGGTGACGATAAGTGAATTCAAAGTCCACTTTAACCAATGAAAGCACAGAGATGGAAGTCTACGTCTATACATTTTATCCTCTATATTGTGTAAATTCACATGTGTTCCTACGTGAACAAAGTCACCTACCTTACTTTCCATGGTGCCTTCCAGCTGCAGAGTTACGTGAACTTCCTTTGGGTGACTCTTCTGTCTGGAAGAAGAAACATTTCAATCAGGCAACGTAAGCAAACTCAGAGCTATCTTTGACCAGAAACGGGACTCTATGAGTGTAGCTCTTCTCCTATATATGACATTTAAGCGAGTACACACGTGCTCATAATCTTACTGGCAAGGTCACTTACCTTATATCCATGGATGCAAGTGACGTCCGGGTTGCCGAAGTGGTGTCGTCGGGCGTCTGCACTGCGCGGGTCCTCCGAGTTCCTTCGATGGCGAGGCGCGAGGGTCCCGGGAGAACAAACCGCAAACAAGAACACAGATGAGATCGCCCAAAAGCTGACCGGTAACAGTTTATATGAATGACTGAAGGTGTACCCATATATATATATATATATATATATACATATATATATGTATGTATATATATATATATATATATATATATATATATATATATATATATATATATATGTATATATGTATGTATATACATATATATAAATATGTATATATATATAATATATATATATACATATATATATACATATATATATATATATATATATATATATATATATATATATATACATATACATGCGCGTGTATGTGTACATGTATATGTATATATATTTATACTAGACCGCCCGTGACCCGTTGGGTCAAATAAAATCTTAAATGATACGTTGTTAATAAAATGGCCAATAAAAGCTTTATTAAGACAATGCTCTTATATATACATCATTCTTCTTAATTCTGCTTATGTTATATCACGTCTCGTCATCCTACTCCCAATCCGACTCCCACTCAATTATCATTATCATTCAGGGAGTCCCATGGGACTTGAGCGAGTAGCAACGTTTATAAATATAAACTTTATGATAAGTATACTATGTCACTATCACCGTATAGTATAAATCACAGAAAATAAGTTTCTATATCAAATTGAATATAATTTAGAGCTCTTACCTCTATTCAGTAGACGAAGGCAGTGACTTGATTAGTTATAAGAAGTGAAATGCAGAAGATTATGAAGTCATGTCGTCGTTGCTAATTCAGGAGTTGGCTATACTTTTAAATACTGAATATGAAAATTTTATAAGTATATATATATATATATATATATATATATATATATATAAATATATATATATTTTTATATATATATATATATATATATATATATGTATGTTGGGTCAAATGAAATTTTAAATGATACGTTGTTATAAAAAAATGATATGCAGAAGATTGTGACTTTATATCGCCGTTGCTTGGAATCATATGATGTCTCTTCTTCTGATTGGCTGGTCCTCAGTCGTGACGTCATATCTCTTCTTCTTGTCTCTTCTGATTGGCTGGTTCTCAAACGTGACGTCAAATATCTTCTCCTGATTGGCTGGTCCTCAGTCGTGACGTCATATCTCTTCTTCTGATTTGCTGGGTGACGGTTTCAAGCAAGCAAGCAAGCAAGATACAAACAAGATTTTCAGAATTCTATAAGTATATATATATACATATATATGTATATATATATATATATATATATATGTGTGTGTGTGTGTGTGTGTGTGTGTGTGTGTGTGTGTGTGTGTGTGTGTGTGTGTGTGTGTGTGTGTGTGTGTGTGTGTGTGTGTTTGTGTGTGTGTGTTTGTGTGTGTGTGTGTGTGCGTGCGTGTGTGCGTACATATATGTGTACATGAGTGGTTGTTTGTGAATATTGTAAAAATTAATAGGAATCACCCAATAACGATCAGGCGTCTTCCAAGTTCTCGTGAATTTTTCCCGAAAAACCGAAAGAAATCCCTTGGAGCCAAAAAGCGTCGAAAGATTGGCGGAGAAACTGAGGCTCCTGCAGACTCCGACAGCCTCGGGAAATTGACGACTGACTTTTGTAGATTCTGACAGATACTGTAGCAGAATCTGATCAGTTCCGAAGGAATGGTGGATTCTGATAAACTGCAACAGAATCTGACTGAATGACAGATTCTAATAGACTCTGACAGAATTCGGCAGACAGAGACGGAGTTCGGGAACAGAAGGACATACAGGGGACTCGACGGAAAATTTCCTTCACGAAAACTCGGACATATTTCAAAGGCTTAGAACCATTATTATCAACATTAGAAAAAAAAAAACATTTAGCTTCCCTTCATTATTATTCAGATTTTGTTAATCTGTTGTGGATCTTCAGAGTCCCTGAAACGTGGTCACTGTTATGGACATTCTTTTAAACATTGCCAATAGATTCTTTCTGCATGCGGGACCTTTGAGAAGGTTGGCTGGTGGAAGGTAACCAACCTGGTCTATGTGGAACATGGAAAAGACTCTGCATGGGAAGGAAAATCCTTCTGGTCGGGTGTTGGGTCAAGAGTCATAAGCAGCACCTCTCACCGAAGTCTCTGCGAACTCGCTCGCCTGTATCAAGAAATGTTTATACACGCGCATACACACGATCACATACACACGCACACACGCCCGCGAGAGCAGTTTTCCACATAAAGGTAGTCTAAGGCTCGTTTGTCTGACAGGGTACCTAGTACGGATACGAAAATATCATTTGGATGCTCTTTGATGCATCAGGTACGTTCCACGATGGTGAGCAAAAGGATAAAAAACTGAATGAAGAGGCCAAAAGTGAATACTTTCTGTATTCATTGATCTATTTACGTTGTTAGTTTTTGTTGGATACTTTTTTCACCATTCACCATCTTTTTATACCCTTTACTATCTTATAAGGATTGCTGACGACTTTAAAGCGCCCCTCCGCACAGTAGTCGGAATCCATCATTTTGTGAGCAAAAATCAAAGTCAGAATTGTGTTTAAAGGACTTTTGTACATTATTAAGAAGAACATACAGTGTCAGTTAATATGATTATCTTACTGGTATGTCATTTGGGTTGGCTGAAAAAAATAATTAAAGAAAATATTGCATTTTCATCAAGTTGCTCTTACAAATGAAATTCAATCATTTGGCACATTATAAAGATATAGAAATAATTTATACACGAAAAAGAATGTAGAAATTGATATGGCATAGTCTTAAGTATCAACTATGAATTATAATAGTATATTTAGAAAACACTGAATTTTTTTATAGATATCCATATTTATCCACTCTGTATCATACACTAACACCCAAATAGTACATTTATCTATATCATGAAACATAATGTATAACCTCCTTTTGCCAATATTCTGAGAAAATGGCATTTAAACAACTAGAAATTTCGTCTTGCGAGAGAGAGAGAGAGAGAGAGAGAGAGAGAGAGAGAGAGAGAGAGAGAGAGAGAGATATTGTATGTAACTTGAGATCGTGTGTATATGAGAGGGGTCGGGAGTGATTATGTGAAAGTGTGTATGGGAGATCCTCTGTATGAGAGATCGTGTGTATATGAGAGAGAGAGAGATCAGGTATTATGTAAGGTCTAGACTAAGAGATTGGATATATGAGAGGTCTAGATAGCCTAGCATTAATTTTGTTTTTGTTGTATAAGGTTAATTTTATTTTGTTTTATATCTATATCTATATATAATAAATTATTATATATCTAATGACTTTTTTCATGTAATAATGATAATAATAATGAATATGATTGAAGGTATTATTTACAATTTCCTTATCATACATTCTATCCTTTAAAATCATAATAAACAGTAAATATAACATCATTAGCACATAAAAAAAATATTAGTGTAGCAATGACAGCTATTGTAGTGAAAAGTGGTGTGTTAAATTCTATAGGTTTTTGCTCAACGTTTTGGTGATTCTGACTACTGTGCGCCGCCTCAGTATCATTCACGTCCCATTCCCGAGACCCTCCAATACGTGTGGATTTCCAGCTCAACCATTTTCGCACACACACACACACACACACACACACACACACACACACACACACACACACACACACACACACACACACACACACACACACACACACACACACACACACATATATATATATATATATATATATACATATACACATATATATGTATACCTATATACTTATAAAATTCTGAAAATCTTGTTTGTATCTTGCTTGCTTGCTTGCTTGAAACCGTCACCCAGCCAATCAGAAGAAGAGATATGACGTCACGACTGAGGACCAGCCAATCAGGAGAAGATATATGACGTCACGTCTGAGGACCAGCCAATCAGAAGAGGAGACAAGAAGGATATGACGTCACGACTGAGGACCAGCCAATCAGAAGAAGAGACATCATATGATTCCAAGCAACGGCGATATAAAGTCACAATCTTCTGCATTTCATTTTTTTATAACAACGTATAATTTAAAATTTCATTTGACCCAACATACATATATATATATATATATATATATATATATATACAAATATATATACTTATAAAATTTTCATATTCAGTATTTAAAAGTATAGCCAACTCCTGAATTAGCAACGACGACATGACGTCACAATCTTCTGCATTTCACTTCTTATAACTAATCAAGTCACTGCCTTCGTCTACTGAATAGAGGTAAGAGCTCTAAATTATATTCAATTTGATATAGAAACTTATTTTCTGTGGTTTATACTATACGGTGATAGTGACATAGTATATTTATCATAAAGTTTATATTTATAAACGATGCTACTCGCTCAAGTCCTATGGGACTCCCTGAATGATAATGATAATGAGTGGGAGTCGGATTGGGAGTAAGGATGACGAGACGTGATATAACATAAGCAGAATTAAGAAGAATGATGTATATATAAGAGCATTGTCTTAATAAAGCTTTTATTGGCCATTTTATTAACAACGTATCATTTAAGATTTTATTTGACCCAACGGGTCACGGGCGGTCTAGTATAAATATATATACATATACATGTACACATACACGCGCATGTATATGTATATATATATATATATATATACATATATATATATATATATGTATATATATATGTATATTATATATTTATACATTTATATATATATGTATATATACATATATATATACATATTTATATATATATATATACATATTTATGTATATGTATATACATATATATACATACATATATACATATGTATATATATATATATATATATATATATATATATATATATATATATATACATACATATAAATGGTTACGCCTTCAAAGTCATTCATTATATACTGTTACCGGTCAGCTTTTGGGCGATCGCATCTGTGTTCTTGTTTTCGGTTTGCTCTCCGGGGACCCTCGCGCCTCGCCATCGAGGGAACTCGGAGGACCCGCACATTTCCGACGCCCGACGACACCACTTCGGCAACCCGGACGTCACTTGCATCCATGGATATAAGGTAAGTGACCTTGCCAGTCAGATTGAGAGCACGTGTGTACTCGCTTAAATGTCATATATAGAAGAAGAGCTACACTCATCGAGTCCCGTTTCTGGTCAAAGATAGCTTTGAGTTTGCTTACGATGCCTGATTGAAATGTTTCTTCTTCCAGACAGAAGAGTCACTCAAAGGAAGTTCACGTAACTCTGCAGCTGGAAGGCACCATGGAAAGTAAGGTAGGTGACTCTGTTCACGTAGGAGCACGTGTGAATTTACCCAATATAGAGGATAAAGTGTATAGACGTAGACTTCCATCTCTGTGCTCTCATTGGTTAAAGTGGACTTTGAATTCACTTATCGTCACCCTTGTAAAGAATTGCCTATGCCATTTTTCGTCTTTTTGTGTGTGTGTGTGTGTGTAAATCAATTTTTCATTGCTCCTTGTGGTACAATTCCCAATGTTCTATTTAGTGTCTGAGTAGGTTAGAACTACGTTAGGAGGAACATTACGTACATTTATGAAATAGAAAATAGATTCTTTTTTTTCGATTTTTTGAAAAGTTGGAGAAATGACTTAGGCACCTTCTTTATGAGGCTGGCGTTATGTTGTCTGACTGTATTGCTTTATTTTCTATATTGTGTGTGTGTGTCTGTGTGTCTATGTGTCTGTGTGTTTATGTGTTTGTGTGTGTGTATGAGCCATGAGGATGTAGTCCTGGGCACCCCAGCGTCCCGGAAGGCAGGCGACTTGACCACGGTCGCTCCAGCGTCCTGGTGGGCAGGTGACCAGGAGTTGCCCCAGCGTCCCGGTAGGCAGGTGTCCAGTCTCTGGTCACCCCAGCGTCCCGGTAGGCAGGCAACTGTGTGTTTGAGGGTGTGCTATTTGTATGTTTGACTATGAACATAAGTGAGTACCTGTTTGTGTGTTTGTATGCGTGACTGCCTGAGTGCATGTTTGAATGCTTGTGAGTGTTTGCAGTGAGTGGAGTCCTGGTCACCCCCAGCGTCCCGGTAGGCAGGCGATTACTTAACGGTTGCCCCAGCATCCCGGTAGGCAGGTGACCAGGATTTGAGTTGCCCCAGCGTCCCGGTAGGCAGGTGTTCAGTCTCTGGTCACCCCAGCGTCCCGGTAGGCAGGCAACTGTGTGTTTCAGTGTATGCCTGTTAGTATGTTTGACTTTGTACATAAGAGAATACCTGTTTGTATGTATGTATGGGTGATTGCCTGAGTGTATGTTTCAGTGCTAGTGAGTGTTTGCAGTGAGTGGAGTCCTGGTCACCCCAGCGTCCCGGTAGGCAGGCGATTAGTCTACAGTTGCCCCAGCGTCACGGTGGGCAGGTGACAAGGAGTTGCCCCAGCGTCCCGGTAGGCAGGTGTCCAGTCTCTGGTCACCCCAGCGTCCCGGTAGGCAGGCAACTGTGTGTTTGAGGGTGTGCCTATTGGTATGTTTGACTATAAACATGAGTACCTGTCTGTGTGTTTGTATGCGTGACTGCCTGAGTGCATGTTTGAATGCTTGTGAGTGTTTGCAGTGAGTGGAGTCCTGGTCACCCTAGCGTCCCAGTAGGCAGGCGATTACTCAACGGTTGCTTTCAGCGTCCCGGTAGGCAGGTGACCAGGAGTTGAGTTGCCCCAGCGTCTCGGTAGGCAGGTGTCCAGTCTCTGGTCACCCCAGCGTCCCGGTAGGCAGGCAACTGTGTGTTTGAGGGTATGCCTGTTAGTATGTTTGACTTTGTACATAAGAGAATACCTGTTTGTGTGTTTGTATGGGTGATTGCCGGAGTGTTTGTTTGAATGCTTGAGAGTGATTGCAGTGAGTGGAGTTCTGGTCACTCCAGCGTCCCAGTAGGCAGGCGATTACTTAACAGTTATCCCATCGTCCCGATGGGCAGGTGATCAGGAGTTGCCCCAGCGTCCCGGTAGGCAGGTGTCCAGCCTCTGGTCACCCCAGCGTCTCGGTAGGCAGGCAACTGTGTGTTTGAGGGTGTGCCTATTGGTATGTTTGACTACAACATAAATGAGTACCTGTTTGTATGTATAACTGCCTGAGATCGAGTTTGATTGTTTGTGAGTGTTTGAAGAGAGTGAAGTCCTGATCACCCCAGCGTCTCGGTAGGCAGGCGATTAGTCTACGGTTGCCCCAGCGTCACGGTGGGCAGGTGAAAAGGAGTTGCCCCAGCGTCCCGGTAGGCAGGTGTCCAGTCTCTGGTCACCCCAGCGTCCCGGTAGGCAGGCAACTGTGTGTTTCAGTGTATGCCTGTTAGTATGTTTGACTTTGTACATAAGAGAATACCTGTTTGTATGTATGTATGGGTGACTGCCTGAGAACATGTTTTATTGCTTGTGAGTGTTTGCAGTGAGTGGAGTCTGGGTAGCGGGCGATTACTCAACGGTTGCCCCAGCGTCCCGGTGGGCAGGTGACCAGGAGTTGCCCCAGCGTCCCGGTTGGCAGGTGTCCAGTCTCTGGTCACCCCAGCGTCCCGGTAGGCAGGCAACTGTGTGTTTGAGGGTGTGCCTATTTGTATGTTTGACTATGAAAAATGAGTACCTGTTTGTATGCATGACTGCCTGAGATCGAGTTTGATTGTTTGTAAGTGTTTGAAGAGAGTGGAGTCCTGATCACCCCCAGCGTCCCGGTAGGCAGGCGATTACTTAACGGTTGCCCCAGCGTCCCGGTGGGCAAGTAACCAGGAGTTGCCCCAGCGTCCCGGTTGGCAGGTGTCCAGCCTCTGGTCATCCCAGCGTCCCGGTAGGCAGGCAACTGTGTGTTTGAGGGTGTGCCTATTGGTATGTTTGACTATGAACATAAGTGAGTACCTGTCTGTGTGTCTGTATGCATGACTGCCTGAGAACATGTTTTATTGCTTGTGAGTGTTTGCAGTGAGTGGATTCCTGGTCACCTAAGCGTCCCGATAGGCAGGCGATTACTCAACGGTTGCCCCGGCGTCCCGGTAGGCAGGTGGCCAGGAGGTGCCCCAGCGTCCCGGTAGGCAGATGTCGAGTCTATAGTCACCCCAGTTTTACTCTCGTAAAAACAATTGAATGCTCCTAACAGTTTTCCTCATCTCCCATATATCTGCAATACCTCCCACAGTGCCTAACTGTCTACCGTGTCATAAACCTTGTCCAAATCCATAAAGGTCCAAAGAACATCCTTACTTTTTCCTAAAGCTTTCTCACACATCTGCCTCACCACAAAAATCTGATCCACGCAACCCTACCTGCCTTTAACCCACGCTGTTCCTCACCAATTACTCCCTCTGTTTCTCTCTTAATCCTATTAATCAAAACCATCCTTTAAGCCTTCCCAGCTACACTCAACAAACCGATCCCTCTGAAACTAATACACTCACCTTATCACCTTTTCCCTTAGTGGAACTATACAGGCACTCCTCCAGTCCTCCGGCACTCTACCCTCTCTTAGACAAACATTAAACAATCCCACCAGTTAGTCCACTATCACTGTTCCTCCCTTTTTTAGGCAAGTGTGTGTGTGTGTGTATATATATATACATATATATATGTGTATATATATATATATATATATATATATATATATATACAAGCCGCGGGCTTCGCCCTCCCCGTCTTCGCCCGGGGCTTGGCTGCGCAAACAGCGGCCTACGGTCGCAGCGGCCTTCGGCCACAGCGCTCCGCGCTCTAATCCCACGATAGGGATCCCGTGCTGGGGATCCCGTGTTGGCGTTCCACCCCGAGGCCGAGGCCAAACCCAAGGGACATTTTTTCCTGGTCAGTTCAAGGGAACATGGCGACCACTGAGGACTTGCGACCACTGAGGACTTGCGACCACTGAGGACTTGCGACCACTGAGGACTTGCGACCTTTGAGGACTTGTTACCTTGGAGGACTTGTTACCTTGGAGGACTTGTTACCTTGGAGGACTTGTTACCTTGGAGGACTTGTTACCTTGGAGGACTTGTTACCTTGGAGGACTTGTTACCTTGGAGGACTTATTACCTTGGAGGACTTATTACCTTGGAGGACTTATTACCTTGGAGGACTAAGTACCTTAGAGGATTTATTACATTGGAGGATTTACAACCTCGTAGGATTTGCAACTTCAGAGGACTTCACCCTCGTAGGACTTACGACCTTGGAGAGCCTCGAAGGGCTTACAACTTCGGAGGACTTGGACCCTTGGAGGACTTGCACCATCGGAGGACTTGCACCCTCGGAGGACTGGCACCCTCGGAGGACTTGCACCCTCGGAGGACTTGCACCCTCGGAGGACTTGCACCCTCGGAGGACTTGCACCCTCGGAGAACTTACAGCCTCGAAAGGCTTACTGCCTCGGAGAACTTACGACCTCGGAGGACTTACCCCCTCTCCAAGACATGTAACATTTTTAAAATGTGTCACCTTTGAAATGGTTTAATTTTTATTATTATTTTTTATATTATTATAAATTTTATTTGTTTCTTTTTATTCATTTATCATTATGATATTTTTTCCGCATTCGACCTAGTTGTGGACCAAAAGGTCTCCTGTCGGGAAAACCCCTTACACGGGTGTGCCCAGATTGCCGTAACACGCTGGTTCAGTTTTGGTCAAAATGAGCAGAATGGTCAAAAGTAGAAGAGTTTATTTTTAGGGAGTTATTAATATATATATATATATATATATATATATATATATATATATGTATATGTATATATATATATATATATATATATATATACCTTTATCTTTCAAAAGTATTAAAGTATTAAAGTATTATAGGGGCCGAGCGCGAAATAACTTTAGGAAGGCAGCAAATAATATCTTTGAAAGATAGAAATGAAAAAAATCAACACACAGAAAGAATGGTGAAAAAGAGTAGAATAATTTTACCAAGAGCTTTACTCGTGAAAGACCGTTATTCAATCAGTAGAGTTATATGCAGACAGTATTGTACCAGAATTTACTAAGGAAGATTTAACATTTGCTCTAAAAAGTATGAAACGATGAAGAATACCAGGTTGATGGGTAGACCTTCTAAAACACGCAGGGAAAGAAATTCATTGTAAATTAGTTCAGTTGTACATCCAGTGTTTACGTCAAGAAAGCATTATGATCCATGATGCGACGCTATAGTGATTTTACTTCATAAAATAGGAAACCGGAAAGGCCTTAGTAACTACTGATCGATTAGAGTGTTATCAAATGTATATCAAGTGTTTCATTACAAATAGATTAAATAAATTTTTAGATACAAATCAAAAGAGAGAACAAGCTTTAGAACCGGATATTCAACTCTAAACTATTTACAGACGATGAATCGATTAATCGAGAAAACGACCAAATAGAATATACCTCTTTGTTTATTTTTTATTTTTTAGATTACGAGAAGGCCTTTGACTAGATAGAACAAATAACAACAATAAACTCGCTACCCAAGCAGGGTGCAAACGAACAATCGTAAGAGTTCTAGAAAAGATTTGTGCCAAAGGTACTATTGTAATTGAACTACATAATGATACAGAAAAGACAAAGATCGAGTAAGGAGTACAGCACGGCGATATATTTTCACCCAAACTATTTACATTTTGCATTGGAAGAGATTTTCAAGAGGTTGAGTTGGAAAGAGAAAGGTTTGAAGTTCAATGTAAGTTAAAAAAGAAAGTAATGTTCAATACGAAAGTTCAAAGTAAAGAGATTATAATCGATGGTGAGAGTCTTGAAGAAGCTGCAGAGTATATTTATTTAGGCAATATGTTGAAATAAAAAGGCGTATTACAATTGGTTGAAAAACCTTTGGTAAGTATAAGAGGATCGTAAGAGGTTCTCTGCCTTTATGTTTGAAATGCAAAGTTTATGATAATCAACGTATGATTCCAGCCAATATACAAGGATGTGAAACTTGCAGACTGACCAAGGCGATGGAGGCAAAGCTAAGGAATGCACAGAGGAGAATAGAGAGATCGATGGTGGGAATAACCCTGAAAGACAGAAAGAGAGCAAGTTGGAATGAGAGAGCAGACTGGAATGAAAGATATTGTGGAGGCAGTAAAAGAGAGGAAGTGGAATTGAGCATTTAAGTTAGCGCGAAAGAATGATGATCGATGGAGAAAGTGTGTTAGTAAGTGGGTGCCGCGTAATGGGAAGCGTGCAGGGCATGGATTGGCATGAAAGAGGACTTTGTTCAACAGTGGACTCAGGGTGGCTGATTGATTCATGGATTATACATATATACATACATACACACACACACACAGACATGTCTATATGAATATGCATATATATATATATATATATATATATATATATATATATATGTATATACATACATGTGTATATATATATGCATATATATATATATATATACATACATATATATATATATATATATATATACAATATATGAATATATATACATACATATATATATATATATATATATATATATATATATATATATATATGTATGTGTGTGTGTGTGTGTGTGTGTGTGTGTGTGTGTGTGTGTGTGTGTGTGTGTGTTGTGTGTGTGTGTGTGTGTGTGTGTGTGTGTGTGTGTGTGTGTGTGTGTGTGTGTGTGTGTGTGTGTGTGTGTGTGTGTGTGTGTGTGTGTGTGTGTGTGTGTGTATTAGGAAGGTATAATGTAGTAGCACATTTGAAAAGTGGGACTTATTGACCCACTGTCGGAGAATGAGATAAAATGGACAGAAAATCTGTATATTTCGACCACTATCTGTGGTCCTCTTCGGCAGAATGATACATAGTGTGGAGTGTGAGAATATATATAGCTAAGAAGGCTACATTTCGGGACAGGGAAAAGGGGGGGACTCAGGCTATATGCCCTTGATGAAATCGGGGCGAATGTTGACTGATGGTGAGGTGAAGTCCGGCTGCTTTAGAGATGGATTTCTTTGCAGCGATCCAAGTTACGCAGTCTGGGGACCACTGACCTCTGGAGGTATTAAAATTAGGAATATGTTTAGTCAGGGAGGATTCAATCATTTTTCTTCGAAAGCTGCAGTGGGATTTGTAGACGATGGCGGCATTATCCCAGTCCATGCGATGATCCTCTTTGCTAGTATGTATGAACACTGCGAAATTCTCTTGACCATATTTGATGGAGTTTCTATGTTCCTTAATTCTTATTGTCAACTCTCTTCCTGTTTGGCCCCAGTACAATTCTTCACAGTCTTTACATGGTACCAGCCCCGGGGTTTACAAACTACAAATGCCCAATGCGCTATCAAAAGATCTCTCTTGATAGCGAATTGGGGTAAGTCACTGTCACTTATTACGTGCTAGCGAAGGTTCGAGTCAATAGTCTGACCACGTATCAATTTCTGCATGTAGGCCTCATCGACTTATTCGACGTTGATGGCTTAGAATTAAAGTGAATTATGACTGATAAATGTAAATCTGTTCACTGGGACCCATTAAGTGTTGTACATATATATATATATATATATATATATATATATATATATACATATATACAGTATATATGTATATATATACAGTATATATACATATATATATATATATATATGTATATATATATGCATGTATATGTGTATGTATGCGCGCATGTAAATACATACATATGTATATGTATATATTATATATAAAGTGTATAAAAAAAGAGAGAAAATGAGGGTGCTGTTAACTTGGACTACGAAAGTGCGGGCTTAGAATGTGAATTATTTGAACTTGAGATAAAGTGTTGTTGAAGAAAATATGACAATGAACGAGTAAAAATGTAAATATCAAGTGGAAAACACACTGGAACAGCTAAAATTATATATGTATATTTTTCAACTTGACATACATGCACTTGCCTACCTGCCAGCATCCTTCATCACTGACTTACCGACGAAATCATGTCTGCATATACGATATGCAACTCAAGTAGGTCCGTCTTTTTCTGCAGCGTTTTCCACAAATTAGAAAAAATACTATAGATAAATTAACACGAACAAACCCACATCATTTGATAGAAACACAATGACAAGAAGAGTTCTGGCACGTGGTGGAAACAAAAGAGTACTAATCAATCCGGCAGTTACGAAATCCACATAAATTATGTCAACTCCAGAGGAGTGCAGTCGCCAGCCGGCTTCTCCTGTTGTTCAACTGGAGGACCCGACTGACTATATATAGGGGGGACGATCCACCTTCCCGGCATAGTGACTCCTCTGCATCGTCATGGTGAGTAACCGAGGGCTCTCGTTCACAGAAATTGATCAAAGATCTGACACTCAGTGGCTTATAAAAACATTATATAATATATATATATACATATATATATATATATATATATATATATATATATATATATATATATTCTGTTAAAAACGACAGCAAAAGAATTATTAATTAACTTTTTCCGTGAGCTCTCAAAAAGTTAATCAATAATTCTTTTGCTGTCGTTTTTAACATAATATTCATCAGAGAGAATCTCCTGCCACGCTTCACCAATATATATATATATATATATATATGTACATACATACACACACACACATATATATATATATGTGTGTGTATATATATATATATAATGTATATATATGTACATACACACACACACACACACACACATACACAAACACCTATATGAATACATATATATATATAGATAGACATATGCCCCAAAAATCTTCACCTTTTATAAAGGTGGCAAACTAAGGCATGCACACTCTTCGCCCATCCCACGCCAATCCAATAGTCATTTGCTCTTTATTTTACATTAGCTCTTTACAGATGATGGGCCATCGTTGATTTTGCTCACTGCCTGGATCAGATGCATTGGAGAAAGACACAGCACCTCCACAGTAGGGTCCTACACCTAAAACCCTTTTACTCCCGCCGCTTCATTGCATTCGTCCACTCATGAAATATTAGAGAATACAAGGAGAAATCCCCTTCGGGCTTCGTCAATTGATCATCCAGTCACGACCTCTCTCCGCTCGCACCTTTCCCTTGCCCTCTCCCTTCCCTGCTCAACAGACATTCCCCATTTTTCCAAGGCTACTTTCCTCCATCCCTCATCCATTATATCTGTAATACATCCCACAATTCCTTCCTGTCGACCCCATAAGACTTCTCCAGGTTTACCCTTTGCCAAAAAGTTCTTGTATTACAAAAAAAAAAAAAAAAGGTCCTCGCATCCCCTACCTTTCCTAAACGCACACTGTTCCCCACCAATTACTCTCTCATCCTCTCCTAATCCTCTAAATTAACATTTCGTTATGCCTTACCAACTGCACTCGACAGACTGATCTCTTTCATACTACTACATTCATATTTGTCCCATTTGCTTTGTAAAGTGGAACTATACATACACATTTCCAGTCCTCGCGCACATTTCATTCCCTTAAACATACATTAGACACCCTCACTAACCAATCCATTGTAACACTTTCTCCTTTCGTTAAACACTCCACTTATCTCATCTTTTCCTAAAGCCCTCTCATTTTCTTCTTCCATCACAGGCAAATTCAAAGCACCGCCCACTGCCACAATCAATCCCTGCCTAACATCTGTCCGTCTGCACCTTTTACCTGTTGCTCACTACTTGATTTAACACCCTTTTCAGTCTTCATTTCCAAAACCTTATTTTGTTGTTTTCAAAATTCTCTTTCATGCTCTATCAATTTCCACTTTTTCCTGCAAGAAAACTTTACCAATGGCGATTGCTCCCTTCCTGTTCCTCCACTTTTTTTTATCTTGTACAAGTGATACGGCAAGTGCCCATATTTCTTATTCTTCAATTAAATATCTTGGAGAACGCGAGGACAGCCACCGTGTGTCGTGTATTCAGCGGGTTCCGGACAAATAAACTCGATTGATTAGTTTATCACCCGATGTCTTTCAGGCACCAGGAAGCAGAATGACCCATTTGCCCGCGATCTTGGCTCTCCTCATTTGCCTTGGACTTGCTCAAGGTACGCAGATCTGCCTCGAATATGCATTCAGGGTGGTTTAAAACAATCTAAACACGTACAGAATGCATGTCCATACATTTATAGCCGTATGGCTTTAGGGGCCGGTACTGATATATATGTATTCTATTCGTGCAACAGGAAGTTATGCAGAGGAAAAGAGCGGACAACAGGCTCCTCAGCTCGGCAGTGGAGGTCCACCACAGGACCCCGACTTCTGGCTGGAGTTTCTCCCTCCCTTCGTGTCCCAGGTGGTGAAGCTTCGCCTCGACGAACAGAGAGGTAATTGCAGGCGTATGCGACACTCCCAAAATTGGTCACAGTCACACATGCGTCCAAACATACGAGTATACATGGAGGAATGCCCATAGTGATACCTGTAACAGATGTACATCACTAATACCGCTGTACACGAGTGATTTAGAATTCATTGTGGTCATGGTGGAAAGCTTAACAAGTGTCATGCAGCACATGCCCCATCCTTTTTGCAGGTCTCATTACCCCTGAGGAAGCCGCCGCCGTCAGCCTTGACGACATATGGAACTCTATCACGTTGCCCACCGACTCCCCATCGGAGGCCTGGCTCAAGTTCCTTCCGTCTTACACGGCAAAGATGTTGAAAACCCAGATGGATGAGCAGAAAGGTACGTGTACATTGTACCCACATATGTGCAGCGCCTAAATTAGTCACGGTCAAGAGTGAAATGAAGTAAATTCACGTTTCTTTCTCCCTCCAAGACCTTTCCACAGGATGAGAATAATTACTCTTTTCCCATATTTGTCACATTTTCTTAAATTAACATAATCCATTTGGAATAAAAAAAAATTCTTTGATCATTAATCATCCTCCATCTGGAGTGATTTCAATCTTTAGAATGTTCTTTTGTGAGAGGATATTTTTCTACACGTGCATGCATACGGAAAGAGGAAACATCAGCTAATACTGATATGCATTGTTTATTTGCAGCTATGGCCAACGGACCCATGGGCTCCAGGTTCAGTTACGTCCCTCCCCAGGCCGCAAGGTTCATGTAAACCCATATGGGCGGGGAGAGTGGTCCTCATCCCCAGCAGTAGGTCCACGAAAAGCTCCGGCGTGAGATGAAGAACTGGCGAGGGCGCGAACACTCATAAATAATTCATTCACGTGCGCTTAAACTCTCTTGCTCACGTTCAAATACGCCTGCACTAATTAAGTGCCATCTCTCACGTACCTAATCATGACCACAAACATGTACGTGTACATGCACGTTATTGTGAGCCTCGTTCTATGGTCACTCAAAGGCCCTCAGAAAAAAAATATATATATCTTAACCTTTGCAACTCAATGCATTATGACACATCAAGTAACTCAAGTTGTTTTTGTGATGGTCAAAGTCAATACTAAGTGATGTGCTGAACATGAATTACAATTTATACTTTCCATCACAACATTCATGAATGTCATCCATAGCAAGTCAATGTAATACAGCGATATCTACCTCATAGAATGAACTCGAGTTCAAAATCAGTGACAGAGTGGTGATCGGTTCTATGTCAGGAATACCAACTCCGCCGAAAGAAAGTTAGTTCAGTGTCAGTGATTTGTAATTCTGAAGGCCCACGGGACTAGGAGATATTATGCAATACTGTCATTTCATAAAGTCTATGTGTTTGCGTTCGTGCTGGACAGAGGACCTTACCAAGACGAAACCGATCATTCACTAGAGACACATCAATCAGAGGTCAAGTCGCGTTAACAGCCCATGTCAGAAGCATAAGATCCCTACCAAGAAAGTCATAAGTTCGATCTAGATTATTTTTCCAGAACTGTAAGTACTTCGACTAAATATTTGTCATGAAACTCGCCAATTCAAACTAGGATTTTTTTTTCCAAACTTCGAAATATTTTGACAAGATGCCTGTTAAAAAGCTTCTCAGTTCGACCTGGAGTGTTCTTCAAGACTTCAAAATACATATACAAGCAATACTGTCGTCAAAAAGGGAATATATAATGGTTAACTGAAGGTCTAATTATGTGAAATAAAACGAATGATGAAATATCTTATGCAAGTCATATCATCCAACTCAGTACATGTATTTCTTCTTCATTCTACGAAATAAATTTGTTTGCTCAAAATATATTTTTCATTATTTAGATTTACATATTTCCTATGTTGCATACGTGCTCCCGGGGAATTCCTTTGGAGGATGCTGTATAAGAATTAACTGAAGAAAGATACAGAAGAAGAATCTATATCTAATTCTCCTCGACAGAAGATTATAACTAAGTGGAACAGACAGTCTAGAACTTGACAAATATGGATGGTTGGAAGCAACAGGGCCTACCAACTAAAATATGTGAGTTGCTATATTGATAAACGAGGAAACAGTGGAAAGACAGTGATAAGAAAGGAGAAAAGAAAGGGGAAAATTTTAAGAATGTGACGAAAGGGGTGAAAGATGGGCGAGATCGGGACACGGGGGGGACCAGAACTGCACTCACTGCAAACACTCACAAGCATTCAAACATGCACTCACACGCATACAAACACACAAACATGTACTCACATATGTACATAATCAAACATACCAATAGGCACACCCTCAAGCACACAGTTGCCTGCCTACCGAGACGCTGGGGTGACCAAAGACTGGACACCTGCCTACCGACACGCTGGGGCAACTCCTGGTCACCTGCCCATCGGGACTCTGGGGCAACCGTGGACCAATCGCCTGCCTACCGGGACGCTAGGGTGACCAGGACTCCACTCACTACAAACACTCACAAGCATTCAAACATGCACTCAGGCAGTCACGCATACAAACACACAAGCAGGTACTCACTTATGTTCATAGACAAACATACCAATAGGCACACCCTCAAACACACAGTTGCCTGCCTACCGGAACGCTGGGGTGACCAGAGACTGGACACCTGCCTACCGGGACGCTGGGGCAACTCCTGGTCACCTGCCCACCGGGACGCTGGGGCAACCGATGAGTAATCACCTGCCTACCGGGACGCTGGGGTGACCAGGACTCCACTTACTGCAAATACTCACAAGCATTCAAACATGCACTCAGGCAGTCACGCATACAAACACTCAAACAGGTACTCACTTTGTTCATAGTTAAACATACCAATAGGCACACCCTCAAACACCCAGTTGCCTGCCTACCGGGACGCTGGGGTGACCAGAGACTGGACACCTGCCTACCGGGACGCTGGGGCAACTCCTGGTCACCTGCCCACCGGGACGCTGGAGCGACCGTGGTCAAGTCGCCTGCCTTCCGGGACGCTGGGGTGCCCAGGACTACATCCTCATGGCTCATACACACACACGCACATACACACACATAGACACATAAACACACACACGATATAGAAAATGAAACAATGCAGTCAGACAACATAACGCCAGCCTCATAAAAAAGTGTCTGAGTCATTTGTCCAACTTTTCAAAAAATCGATTTTTTTTTTTTTTTTTTTTTATAAATGTACGTAATGTTCCTCCTAACGTAGTTCTAACCTACTCAGACACTAAATAAAACATTGGGAATTGACGAAAAATGGCTTAGGTAATTTCTTTACGAGGGTGACGATAAGTGAATTCAAAGTCCACTTTAACCAATGAAAGCACAGAGATGGAAGTCTACGTCTATACATTTTATCCTCTATATTGTGTAAATTCACATGTGTTCCTACGTGAACAAAGTCACCTACCTTACTTTCCATGGTGCCTTCCAGCTGCAGAGTTACGTGAACTTCCTTTGAGTGACCCTTCTGTCTAGAAGAAGAAACATTGCAGTCAGGCAAAGTAAGCAAATTGAAAGCCATCTTTGACCAGAAACGGGACTCTGTGAGTATAGCTCTTGTTCTATTTATTGCATTTAAGCGAGTACACACGTGCTCAATCTCACTGGCAAAGTCACTTACCTTATATCCATGGATCCAAGTGACGTCCGGGTTCCCGAAGTCGTGTGGTCGGGCGTCTCAGCTCTGAGGTTCCTCTGAGTTCTCTCCGTGGCGAGGCGCGAGGGATCCCGGAGAGCAAACCGAAAACAAGAACACAGATGCGGTCGCCCCATAGCTGACCGGTGACAGTATGTGTGAATGACTTTTAAGGCGTGCCCATTAATATGTATGTATATATATATATATATATATATATGTATATATGTACATATATATATATATATATGTATATATATATATATATATGTATATATGTATGTATATACATATATATAAATATGTATATATATAATATATATATACATATATATACATATATATATATATATATATATATATATATATATATGTATATACATATACATGCGCGTGTATGTGTACATGTATATGTATATATATTTATACTAGACCGCCCGTGACCCGTTGGGTCAAATAAAATCTTAAATGATACGTTGTTAATAAAATGGCCAATAAAATCTTTATTAAGACAATGCTCTTATATATACATCATTCTTCTTAATTCTGCTTATGTTATATCACGTCTCGTAATCCTACTCCCAATCCGACTCCCACTCAATTATCATTATCATTCAGGGAGTCCCATGGGACTTGAGCGAGTAGCAACGATTATAAATATAAACTTTATGATAAGTATACTATGTCACTATCACCGTATAGTATAAATCACAGAAAATAAGTTTCTATATCAAATTGAATATAATTTAGAGCTCTTACCTCTATTCAGTAGACGAAGGCAGTGACTTGATTAGTTATAAGAAGTGAAATGCAGAAGATTGTGACGTCATGTCGTCGTTGCTAATTCAGGAGTTGGCTATACTTTTAAATACTGAATATGAAAATTTTATAAGTATATATATATGTATATATATATGTATGTATGTATGTATGTTGGGTCAAATGAAATTTTGAATTATACATTGTTATAAAAAATGAAATGCAGAAGATTGTGACTTTATATCGCCGTTGCTTGGAATCATATGATGTCTCTTCTTCTGATTGGCTGGTCCTCAGTCGTGACGTCATATATCTTCTTGTCTCTTCTGATTGGCTGGTCCTCAAACGTGATGTCAAATATCTTCTCCTGATTGGCTGGTCCTCAGTCGTGACGTCATATCTCTTCTTCTGATTTGCTGGGTGACGGTTTCAAGCAAGCAAGCAAGCAAGATACAAACAAGATTTTCAGAATTCTATAAGTATATATATATACATATATATGTATATATATATATATATATATATATATATATATATATATATATGTGTGTGTGTGTGTGTGTGTGTGTGTGTGTGTGTGTGTGTGTGTGTGTGTGTGTGTGTGTGTGTGTGTGTGTGTGTGTGTGTGTGCGTGTGTGTGTGTGTGCGTGCGTGTGTGCGTGCGTGCGTGTGTGCGCACATATGTGTGTACATGAGTGGTTGTTTGTGAATATCGTAAAAATTAATAGGAATCACCCAATAACGATCAGGCGTCTTCCAAGTTCTCGTGAATTTTTCCCGAAAAACCGAAAGAAATCCCTTGGAGCCAAAAAGCGTCGAAAGATTGGCGGAGAAACTGAGGCTCCTGCAGACTCCGACAGACTCGGGAAATTGACGACTGATTTTTTTAGATTCTGACAGATACTGTAGCAGAATCTGATCAGTTCCGAAGGAATGGTGGATTCTGATAAACTGCAACAGAATCTGACTGAATGACAGATTCTAATAGACTCCGACAGAATTCGGCAGACAGAGACGGAGTTCGGGAACAGAAGGACATACAGGGGACTCGACGGAAAATTTCCTTCACGAAAACTCGGACATATTTCAAAGGCTTAGAACCATTATTATCAACATTAGAAAAAAACAACAACATTTAGCTTCCCTTCATTAATGTTCAGATTTTGTTCATCTCTTGTGGATCTTCAGTCCCTGAAACGTGGTCACTGTTATGGACATTCTTTTAAACATTGCCAATAGATTCTTTCTGCATGCGGGACCTTTGAGAAGGTTGGCTGGTGGAAGGTAACCAACCTGGTCTATGTGGAACATGGAAAAGACTCTGCATGGGAAGGAAAATCCTTCTGGTCGGGTGTTGGGTCAAGAGTCATAAGCAGCACCTCTCACCGAAGTCTCTGCGAACTCGCTCGCCTGTATGAAGAAATGTTTATACACGCGTATACACACGATCACATACACACGCACACACGCCCGCGAGAGCAGTTTTCCACATAAAGGTAGTCTAAGGCTCGTTTGTCTGACAGGGTACCCAGTACGGATACGAAAATATCATTTGGATGCTCTTTGATGCATCAGGTACGTTCCACGATGGTGAGCAAAAGGATTAAAAAATTGAATGAAGAGGCCAAAAGTGAATACTTTCTGTATTCATTGATCTATTTACGTTGTTAGTTTTTGTTGGATACTTTTTTCACCATTCACCATCTTTTTATACCCTTTACTATCTTATAAGGATTGCTGACGACTTTAAAGCGCCCCTCCGCACAGTAGTCGGAATCCATCATTTTGTGAGCAAAAATCAAAGTCAGAATTGTGTTTAAAGGACTTTTGTACATTATTAAGAAGAACATACAGTGTCAGTTAATATGATTATCTTACTGGTATGTCATTTGGGTTGGCTGAAAAAAATAATTAAAGAAAATATTGCATTTTCATCAAGTTGCTCTTACAAATGAAATTCAATCATTTGGCACATTATAAAGATATAGAAATAATTTATACACGAAAAAGAATGTAGAAATTGATATGGCATAGTCTTAAGTATCAACTATGAATTATAATAGTATATTTAGAAAACACTGAATTTTTTTATAGATATCCATATTTATCCACTCTGTATCATACACTAACACCCAAATAGTACATTTATCTATATCATGAAACATAATGTATAACCTCCTTTTGCCAATATTCTGAGAAAATGGCATTTAAACAACTAGAAATTTCGTCTTGCGAGAGAGAGAGAGAGAGAGAGAGAGAGAGAGAGAGAGAGAGAGAGAGAGAAAGAGAGAGAGAGAGAGATATTGTATGTAACTTGAGATCGTGTGTATATGAAAGGGGTCGGGAGTGATTATGTGAAAGTGTGTATGGGAGATCCTCTGTATGAGAGATCGTGTGTATATGAGAGAGAGAGAGAGAGAGAGATCAGGTATTATGTAAGGTCTAGACTAAGAGATTGGATATATGAGAGGTCTTTTCACCACCCCTTGTCACCACTGTTACTTAAATTTGACTTGTAATATCACTCGTCTCGAGGCCCCTTGCCTCTCGTTACGTGAGTTTCACTAATATTCAAGTTCCTCTTAAGCAGTAGGCCCAATGCCTTCTTTTTCCTGTAGTCTCACTATTTTCTAGGCCCCATGCCTATTCCTCTCGTCCTTTGGGTTAATAAAAGGGTGGTGAATTTTCTTTCTTCTTTCACTGTAATTTCACCTTCAGCTTACACTCGGGATCTCTTTTCTCTCGTCTCTACATCGTCTCCTGATCCTCTCTCCACACCCTCTCTATATCTTCTCCCTATATCTTCTCTATCTCTTCTCTCTCGAGATCCCGTATCCTACGCTAAGCTGCCTTCGTCTGACGTCACTCATTTTTCTAATCCAATCTCCGGTGACTTCTGAAGTAAATGTCACTCCTTATGGGCGTGACTTTGAATTCCTGCACCAATAGTTTTTTTCCTCCTTCTGCACCTTGCACCAATCCGGAAAGCCATTTCAATGCCACTAGCAATATTGTTTATCTCAGCATTAGTCAAACGAAGGTAACCTGCGCTTACAGAGTTGATTACACATCGAATATAAAACAGTCACCACCATCGGTGTGTTTACATAGACAAAACGTCGCCCTCACCTAGACATAACATTGCCCTCGAGCAGGCGTCGAGTCTGAATTATTCTAATGCCCTAGCTCATTTCCATTCGTACACTACCGGCCTCTTACAGGGCTCGGCAGCTACCCTTGGTCGTCCCGACCAATTCTTATTTCCCTCTTACAGGGCTTGCTAATATATTTCTAGAATAAGCTAATCTACCCTTGCGTAATTGTTAATCTACCTTCCAAAATACATAATTCATGCAATAAATTGGGAATAATACATAAACATAATACCTATAAATGTGAATAACATGCATCTCAATATATATATAAGGTATTGAATTAAGCTGTTACATGGTTGATTTGCTTTGACAGAGCCAATCTCCGGAATACAACAAAGGCAATCAGTGCTGCCACTAACACTGAAAGTAAGGGTATGATAAGGAGTGGTAGCATAGGTAAATCATTTGAGGGAGATCTTGACAATGGTCTTCTCTTAATTTTCAAGGGAGGAGAGTTTTCAGGCAATGTGAAGTTGAAGGTTGAAATGTAGGTGTCCTCGGTTAAATGCATTGTATTAAGGGTATTAGAAATGGTGGAAATAGTGTCTGCATGCAATTCGCAGTTATCTTGAATAAAGACAAGACCTTCAACCAAATCCAATTTAGGACTCAACCCGGGACAATTTACTGATACCTTTGTCTTGTTAGGGAAAAACAGGTAATGAGATCCTTGTATGTTACAATGAGGGATCTGGTCTACCAAAATTCGTTGGTAATGACAATTGTTCATAACAGACATATTCCTAACCAGAGAGGCTTCACATGAATTTTTCAAAGCTTCACGGAACACAAACATGGAAGAATGACAGAGGTAAAGATTCCTATTAAATCTTCTACACTCCTTCAACTTGTCATTAGAGACTCTGCTCTCCTTCAGATTGTCTACAGAAAGGATATAATTGATTGGGTCTACAATTGGAATATCTACTTCATAAAATGAACCATTTACCTTCAATGGGAAGGGTTTCAATTTGAATAAGTTAAATCTTTGGTTGGAAGAGAACGGGATTTCAATAATAACTGAAGTAACATTAAGGTAGGAGTTTAGCAATGGATAATATAATGCTACATTAGCTTCTTCAAAGAAAGGTTCAAAGTTCCAATCCTTCTTTGCTGACTTAATTACCTTTATAAGTTGAGGTATTGGAAGGAGAGAAGAAGTTACTTGACCCGAATTGGCCATAACTAAATCCTGTACAAAAGATTCCAATTGAACTTGCATCTCAGATAATTTCAATTGCATAGTATTGAGTAACAAAAAAATTTGCATTGTACTCTCTTGTTCACTTTGTTTCAAGCTGAGATTCTCTAAGTTATCTGAAATATCAGAGATCATTTCTTCAATGTTTTTAATGCTTGATTGTAATTCATCAATTTTTCCAACTTTCTCCTTTAATGTATTTATTGAAATTTTCAAGTCAGCAAGGAAGGCAAAATTGGCAATTCCCAAACCAGCAAGAGCTCCCAAAGCCACTACTATTGCACTTCTCTTTTGTCTAACATTGCTTTTGAAATTTGAACCTATGATGTGCAATTTATCCTCTATTTCCTTTATTTTGTTTTCAAGTCTATCCTTAACATCTTTACTGGAAAATGTTCTGTTTTAATATTTGCAAACTTTTATTAATGGAGTCCACATTTTCTTTAATTTTGGTTACATTTTTATAATCAAGAACTACCCTTACCACCTTATCAACCAAGATTAGGTTACCTTGATGATGTACCAATGCTCCAGGACGAATCGGATTCCAGTCCATGGCACTCACCAAACTTAATATTATTAATAAGGCAGTTTTCATCTGTAAAATACATCAAGATTAATGTTCAACTCTTGAAAAATATCATTATAATATTCTCCATATTCTCCAGGGTTATCAATATTTATGCACAAAGTATTACTATAATCATCTTCATAGATCTGCAAGCTAATTTTCCTTATGTCATCTAAATGTCCTACCAATTCTTCTCTTGATTCTAAATGTTTAAGTTTAAACTTGTTTCCACCTGCAGAATCAATTACCCTATATGGACCAGTGTACCTTAGTGAAAGTTTATTATTGGGTGAGGTTGCTTTGACCATTACTAATTCCCCAATTTTCAATTCTAGTTTACGAGCTATTTTGTGTTGTTGTTCCCTCATCTCTTGTGAATACACCTGCATATGTTTCCTAACTCTTTGGTGAATACTTTGAAGAGTATTTATCCTATTGGATATATAATCATCCATATTATATATGGGTTTTTGCTCTGCAGTCAACATTTCATATGGCAGAGTTTTGTCCTCCCCAAAAATTATAAAATGAGGTGTATCCCCAGTTGCTACATTAATTTGATTGTTCAGGGTACACTTTTCACAAGGAATCCAAGTATCCCAAGTTACACTATGAGGACTTATTAGGGTTCTAAGACATATAATTATCTTTTTGTTTAACCTTTCTACTACTCCATTACTTTGGGGATGGTTAACGAGTATATTGACTTTCTTGATGTGGAACACATTACATAGATTTTCCAAGATTTTGTTATTAAATTCAGTCCCATTATCTGAAACTAGGATGTTAGGTGTAGTAAAATTACAGATTATCTGATCATAGATTACGGAAGCAATAGTTTCAGCTTTCTTATTGATTATGGGTTGTAATATACAAAATCTTGAAAAATAATCAATAGCAACAAATAGGTATTTAAAGCCGTTCTCGGTTAGTGGTAATTCCAAAGTATCCATGTGAACTCTTTCCCAAGGTTTCTGTGGAATGGGATAGGTGAGTATAGGAGCAGGTTTTGGTGTATTTCCCTTCACCTTTACACATTTTACACATTTTTCTATATAATCATATATAGTTTTCTTCATACCTAACCAAAAGTACTTAAGTTGTGCCTGTCTATAAGTTTTATCCTTTCCAGGATGTGAACTACAATCACTATCATGAAGTAACTTCAATATCTCATTTACCAGAGTTTGTGGTATAACCAACTGATTTACTTGACCTCTAGAAATATCTTTCCCATTTACAAATGTTTTCCTATACAAAATTCCATTAATCAAATGAAATTCCTCTATCTTATACCCCTTTGGTAGCTTTGGAGGATCTCCTCTTGGGTTCATCAAATGCTTGATTATTGAATCACATGTCTCATCATCTCTCTGTTCTCTTATTAGCATTTCTTCATCTAAAGTTACTAATTCTTCTATACTACAAACAAAATTAATCAACCCAGTCCCAGTCATTGGTTGACTAATGTTTCTAGAAAGAGGATCTGCTACATTCCTTCTACCCGGAATATAATTAAATTGAACATCATAGCACTGAAGTATCGCAAACCATCTAGCAAGTCTGCCTCTAAGATTCTTATGCTTAAATAAGTTCTGAATAGCTGTGTGATCAGTCCAAACTCTGATGGGATACCCTAGTATCATATCCCTAAAACTTTCTAAAGAATAAATTACTGCTAAAGTTTCTCTTTCAGTTATAGAATAGTTTCTCTCCGCACTATTACAAAGTCTGGATGTGTAAGCTATGGGTTTTAAAGTTCCATTTCTCTCTTGCATTAGTATGCCTCCTAACCCTATGTCAGACGCATCAGTACAAAGAATAAATTCTTTTTCATAGTCGGGAAAAATTAAAATAGGTGAACTTGTGAGTTTATCTTTCAACTTGTCAAAAGCTTGCTGTTGCGCAGGTCCCCATATGAACTTTGAGTCCTTTCTCAACAAAGAACTTAGTGGATTAGCAATGTCAGCATAACTTTGAATGAATTTTCTATAATATCCTGTTAATCCCAAAAAGCTCCTAACCTTGTCTACATTGGTCGGAACTGGAAAATTCTTGACAGCGTTCACCTTTGAATTTACTGTACTCAGTCCGTGTCTGTCTATCTTATGTCCTAAGTAAATGACACTGTCTTGCAAGAGCTTATATTTTTCAAGTTTTACTTTTAACCCAGCTTCTCCTAGTCTTGAGAATATCAAATCTAATTTCTTAAAGTGCTCCACTGCAGTCTGAGAAACTATTAAAATGTCATCTAGAAATACACTGGCAGTGTTTCCTAACAATCCATCTAGAATAGTATTCATTAATCTCATGTAAGTTAATGGACTATTACATAACCCAAATGGCATTCTCTTGAACTCATAATGTCCTGTTGTAGTAGAAAATGCTGTGAACTCTCTTGAATCTTCATGCAATTCTATTTGCCAAAAAGCTGATTTGATATCTATAGTACTAAAATATCTATTCTCAGTTCCCAAACTTCTCAAAATGTCACCGATAATGGGTAATGGTAACCTGTCACGAATGGTGTGCTTATTCAGTTCCCTGTAATCAATAACTGGTCGCATAGTCCCATCAGACTTTGGTACTAGGATCAACGGAAAATTCCACTCACTTTTACTATGTTCAATAATATCCTGTGATAACATTTCAGTGATGAGTTTATCTACTACAGCTAATTTAGAGTGAGGAACTCTGTAGGCTGGTATGTAGATAGGTTGTGTTCCTGGTTTTAACTTAATGTGATGTTTTAAAACAGTTGTTTTTTCCTAAGGCGTTCCCCGGCAAAGCAATTACTTTTTTATGTTTCATAAGCAAAGCAAATAAAGCTTCATCCAACTCAGGGCAATTAGTTGATTGTAATAATTCTTTATATCTATTTCTTAAGTCTATGCATTCTTGTACTGAACAAATTGATGAAGTTGGTAATTCTATCTCCTCACTATTCTCATTTAAAATCTTAATAGGTTTAGTACACACCTGAATACATCCTATTTGTGTACCTTTCTTTAAAACTATCTCTTTATTCATAGTATTAATTACTAATACTTCTACTCTGTTCTTATTTGTCTTATAAATCCCTGAGTCCCACTTCAATCCTTTAATTTTAACTGATTCTGGGACTGTAATTACTTCAGAGTCTACATTGATTCCTTTCAAACACACTTAAACCTTATTAATTGACATGGGATGTAACAATGTCGACCTTGTTAATCCGCAATCTGCAATTCTCAAGGCATCTGTGGTTGATAATTTAGTAATCTCTGGGATTTCCTGAACTTCTGAGTTGGGTTCACAAATTGTTTTACTTTCTGTAGGGTTGGACCGCTCGGCCTCGCTATCTAGGATAGAAATGTTATCTAAGGATTCATTGATTCCTGTCACTGGTCTTAAGTCTGGTTGATTTAAGAATGGGATTAACTGTGACTTCACTAAGATTCCTAAGTCAGCAGGACAAATTACCATGTTTTCTTTTCTCATAGTTGCAAATCCTATCAATAAATCTCCTGGAAAAACAGACTCTTCTACCACTATCACTGGGATGTACAATTGTTCATTTGTATACAAGGCAACTTCTAGCTCAATCTTGCCTAATGTTTTTAACTGATTTCCAGTTACACCTTGCAATGTGTAACGGATTGGTTCCAACATTTTCACTCCTGGGTTCAACTGGTTTAAAACTTTACTAGTAATTACATTAACTACAGACCCTGTATCAATAAAAATTTGAATAGGCTTATTGAACACTTTACCCGCAATGAGAGGTCCTACAGAAGTTTTACCAACAGTAATTATCAGTTTGTCAGTTTCTTTCATCTCCCTTGCATTCCCATATTTAACACAATACCGCCTATCGGTATATATATGGGGAGGTCTGAAATGGTTTATTCTGTGTCTGGGGGTTTTCCTCTTAGCCCTGGGGGTACCCGAAAATTTCGGCACTCATGAGTTCTGTGTCCGATTTTATTATGGTAAATACAGAATGGAGGGTTCCTACATTGATACTCATTGTGACCTTCGTATTTGCAATTTCTGCAAATAATCCCATAAAAACATTCTTTTGCCTTGTGTCCCCAAGCATTACAATTAAAACATAGGATTCTGGTATCCCTATCCCTAGATGGACTTCTAGCATGCCGCCTATGTCCTACTTCTGTTTTCTTAAACTCTCTAGAGTTCCTATATTGGCTTTGTTGATTTATAGGCATTACATATGGGTTTATTGTTCTGGTCTCACTGTATCCTTGAAGAAGATAATCTACTTCTCCTAAACAGATATTTGATTTTAAATCTTTGTACAGCCTTTCTGCTGTTAAGTCATCAGAATTCTTTGCCAATAAGCTAAAGGTAATCAATTTGATTACCTGTGAGATTTTCATCTTCTCACTAGATCTTTCTATCCAGTCTGAATCTTTCAAGATAGAATTCATGTCTTTTGACCATCTATCTAATCTAGCTAAGTACTCTGTGTCAGTTTCACTTGTCCTAACTTCCTTAATCATTTTTACCAATGATCTAATAGGATCCTGATCACATTTGGACATGAAATGCTTGAGAAATGCTTTCTTATAATTATCATATTGATTAATTGATTCCATTTGCTGGAAGTTAATGACAAACCTCGCCCTTCCATGCTCTGGATCTATATTCTCCTTGAGAATCTCAATCTTACGATTCTCATTTGTAATGTTTTTACTAACTATAAGTGTGTCAATGAGGTTCAAGAACTTGTTTACACCATATGTGTTAGACTCTCCTGTGAATTTTGGAATATTTGTATTTGATGTGTGAATTTCGTGTCTCAACACGTTAGAATTCTGAGGGGTACTCATACTTATTACTAATACCTTGCTTTAGCCTGGCTGCTTGCGATGTCGCTTCGTGATGTTAATGTCTGGTTTGACGTCCTTCTACGGTCTTGTCATTCCTCAACGACGTTGTTCCTCCTCCATCACACACTCTGCCTTGAAGACCGCCTTGTAGATGATGATCACCTTGAAGAATCTTGAAGAATGCTTGTTCCCAACGTAGCAGTTACTTGAAGTTGTAGATTTCTCTCGTAGTCGTAATACTCTCTTGATTTTGGTTGTCTTGTTCCCGTAGATTTCTTGTGCCACTTCTCTTCGGAGGTGTTTAACACCCAGTTCGTTCCACCGCTGTTCACCACTTTCTCCCCCCCCACTTTCACCCCCCCCCTTGTCACCACTGTTACTTAAATTTGACTTGTAATATCACTCGTCTCGAGGCCCCTTGCCTCTCGTTACGTGAGTTTCACTAATATTCAAGTTCCTCTTAAGCAGTAGGCCCAATGCCTTCTTTTTCCTGTAGTCTCACTATTTTCTAGGCCCCATGCCTATTCCTCTCGTCCTTTGGGTTAATAAAAGGGTGGTGAATTTTCTTTCTTCTTTCACTGTAATTTCACCTTCAGCTTACACTCGGGATCTCTTTTCTCTCGTCTCTACATCGTCTCCTGATCCTCTCTCCACACCCTCTCTATATCTTCTCCCTATATCTTCTCTATCTCTTCTCTCTCGAGATCCCGTATCCTACGCTAAGCTGCCTTCGTCTGACGTCACTCATTTTTCTAATCCAATCTCCGGTGACTTCTGAAGTAAATGTCACTCCTTATGGGCGTGACTTTGAATTCCTGCACCAATAGTTTTTTTCCTCCTTCTGCACCTTGCACCAATCCGGAAAGCCATTTCAATGCCACTAGCAATATTGTTTATCTCAGCATTAGTCAAACGAAGGTAACCTGCGCTTACAGAGTTGATTACACATCGAATATAAAACAGTCACCACCATCGGTGTGTTTACATAGACAAAACGTCGCCCTCACCTAGACATAACATTGCCCTCGAGCAGGCGTCGAGTCTGAATTATTCTAATGCCCTAGCTCATTTCCATTCGTACACTACCGGCCTCTTACAGGTCTAGATAGCCTAGCATTAATTTTGTTTTTGTTGTATAAGGTTAATTTTATTTTGTTTTATATCTATATCTATATATAATAAATTATTATATATCTAATGACTTTTTTCATGTAATAATGATAATAATAATGAATATGATTGAAGGTATTATTTACAATTTCCTTATCATACATTCTATCCTTTAAAATCATAATAAACAGTAAATATAACATCATTAGCACATAAAAAAAAATATTAGTGTAGCAATGACAGCTATTGTAGTGAAAAGTGGTGTGTTAAATTCCATAGGTTTTTGCTCAACGTTTTGGTGATTCTGACTACTGTGCGCCGCCTCAGTATCATTCACGTCCCATTCCCGAGACCCTCCAATACGTGTGGATTCCCAACTCAACCATTTTCGCACACACACACACACACACATACACACACACACACACACACACACACACACACACACACACACACACACACACACACACACACACACACACACACACACACACACACACACACACACACATACATATATATATATATATATATACATATACACATATATATGTATATCTATATACTTATAGAATTCTGAAAATCTTGTTTGTATCTTGCTTGCTTGCTTGAAACCGTCACCCAGCCAATCAGAAGAAGAGATATGACGTCACGACTGAGGACCAGCCAATCAGGAGAAGAGATATGACGTCACGTCTGAGGACCAGCCAATCAGAAGAGGAGACAAGAAGAAGATATATGACGTCACGACTGAGGACCAGCCAATCAGAAGAAGAGACATCATATGATTCCAAGCAACGGCGATATAAAGTCACAATCTTCTGCATTTCATTTTTTATAACAATGTATAATTTAAAATTTCATTTGACCCAACATACATACATACATATATATATATATATATATATATATATATATATATATATATATATATAAATATATACATATATATATACTTATAAAATTTTCATATTCAGTATTTAAAAGTATAGCCAACTCCTGAATTAGCAACGACGACATGACGTCACAATCTTCTGCATTTCACTTCATATAACTAATCAAGTCACTGCCTTCGTCTACTGAATAGAGGTAAGAGCTCTAAATTATATTCAATTTGATATAGAAACTTATTTTCTGTGATTTATACTATACGGTGATAGTGACATAGTATACTTATCATAAAGTTTATATTTATAAACGTTGCTACTCGCTCAAGTCCCATGGGACTCCCTGAATGATAATGATAATTGAGTGGGAGTCGGATTGGGAGTAGGATTACGAGACGTGATATAACATAAGCAGAATTAAGAAGAATGATGTATATATAAGAGCATTGTCTTAATAAAGCTTTTATTGGCCATTTTATTAACAACGTATCATTTAAGATTTTATTTGACCCAACGGGTCACGGGTGGTCTAGTATAAATATATATACATATACATGTACACATACACGCGCATGTATATGTATATATATATATATATATATATATGTGTGTATATATATGTATATATATATATTATATATATACATATTTATATATATGTATATATATATGTATATATATACATATTTATATATATGTATATATATATACATATTTATATATATGTATATATATATATACATGTTTATATATATGTATATATATATATATAAACAAATATATACATATATATATATATATATATATATATATATATATATATATATAAATGGTTACGCCTTCAAAGTCATTCATATACACTGTTACCGGTCAGCTTTTGGGCGATGGCATCTGTGTTCTTGTTTTCGGTTTGCTCTCCGGGGACCCTCGCGCCTTGCCATCGAGGGAACTCGGAGGACCCGCACATTTCCGACGCCCGACGACACGACTTCGGGAACCCGGACGTCACTTGCATCCATGGATATAAGGTAAGTGACCTTGCCAGTCAGATTATGAGCACGTGTCTACTCGCTTAAATGTCATATATAGGAGAAGAGCTACACTCATAGAGTCCTGTTTCTGGTCAAAGATAGCTTTGAGTTTGCTTACGTTGCCTGATTGAAATGTTTCTTCTTCCAGACAGAAGGGTCACTCAAAGGAAATTCACGTAACTCTGCAGCTGGAAGGCACCATGGAAAGTAAGGTAGGTGACTCTGTTCACGTAGGAGCACGGGTGAATTTACCCAATATAGAGGATATAGTGTATAGACGTAGACTTCCATCTCTGTGCTCTCATTGGTTAAAGTGGACTTTGAATTCACTTATCGTCACCCTCGTAAAGAATTGCCTATGCCATTTTTCGTCTTTTTTTTTTTTTGTGTGTGTGTAAATCAATTTTTCATTGCTCCTTGTGGTACAGTTCCCAATGTTCTATTTAGTGTCTGAGTAGGTTAAAACTACGTTAGGAGGAACATTACGTACATTTATGAAATAGAAAATAGATTCTTTTTTTTTCGATTTTTTGAAAAGTTGGAGAAATGACTTAGGCACCTTCTTTATGAGGCTGGCGTTATGTTGTCTGACTGTATTGCTTTATTTTCTATATTGTGTGTGTGTGCTGTATGTTTATGTGTCTCTGTATGTGTATGTGCGTGTGTGTGTATGAGCCATGAGGATGTAGTCCTGGGCACCCCAGCGTCCCGGAAGGCAGGCGACTTGACCACGGTCGCTCCAGCGTCCTGGTGGGCAGGTGACCAGGAGTTGCCCCAGCGTCCCGGTAGGCAGGTGTCCAGTCTCTGGTCACCCCAGCGTCCCGGTAGGCAGGCAACTGTGTGTTTGAGGGTGTGCTATTTGTATGTTTGACTATGAACATAAGTGAGTACCTGTTTGTGTGTTTGTATGCGTGACTGCCTGAGTGCATGTTTGAATGCTTGTGAGTGTTTACAGTGAGTGGAGTCCTGGTCACCCCAGCGTCCCGGTAGGCAGGCGATTAGTCTACAGTTGCCCCAGCGTCCCGGTAGGCAGGTGACAAGGAGTTGCCCCAGCGTCCCGGTAGGCAGGTGTTCAGTCTCTGGTCACCCCAGTTTTACTCTCGTAAAAACAATTGAATGCTCCTAACAGTTTTCCTTATCTCCCATATATCTGCAATACCTCCCACAGTGACTAACTGTCTACCGTGCCATAAACCTTGTCCAAATCCATAAAGGTCCAAAGAACATCCTTACTTTTTTCTAAAGCTTTCTCACACATCTGCCTCACCACAAAAATCTGATCCACGCAACCCTACCTGCCTTTAACCCACGCTGTTCCTCACCAATTACTCCCTCTGTTTCTCTCTTAATCCTATTAATCAAAACCATCCTTTAAGCCTTCCCAGCTACACTCAACAAACCGATCCCTCTGAAACTAATACACTCACCTTATCACCATTTCCCTTAGTGGAACTATACAGGCACTCCTCCAGTCCTCCGGCACTCTACCCTCTTTTAGACAAACATTAAACAATCCCACCGGTTAGTTCACTATCACTGTTCCTCCCTTTTTTAGGCAAGTGTGTGTTTGTGCATATATATATATATATATATATATATATATATATATATATATATATATATATATATATATTTATATATATATATATATTTATATATATATATATATATATATATATATATATATATACAAAACAAGCCGCGGGCTTCGCCCTCCCCGGCTTCGCCGGACGCTTGGCTGCGCAAACAGCGGCCTACAGTCGCAGCGGCCTTCGGCCGCAGCGCTCCGCGCTCTAATCCCACTATAGGCATCCCGTGCTGGAGATCCCGTGTTGGGGTTCCGCCCCGAGGCCGAGGCCGAACCCAAGGGACATTTTTTCCTGGTCAGTTCAAGGGAACATGGCGACCACTGAGGACTTGCGACCACTGAGGACTTGCGACCTTTGAGGACTTGCGACCTTTGAGGACTTGTTACCTTTGAGGACTTGTTACCTTGGAGGACTTGTTACCTTGGAGGACTTGTTACCTTGGAGGACTTGTTACCTTGGAGGACTTGTTACCTTGGAGGACTTGTTACCTTGGAGGACTTATTACCTTGGAGGACTTATTACCTTGGAGGACTTATTACCTTGGAGGATTTATTACCTTGGAGGATTTACAACCTCGTAGGACTTGCAACTTCAGAGGACTTGCACCCTCGTAGGACTTACGACCTCGGAGGACTTGCAGCCTCGAAGGGCTTACAACTTCGGAGGACTTGCACCCTTGGAGGACTTGCACCCTCGGAGGACTTGCACCCTCGGAGGACTGGCACCCTCGGAGGACTTGCACCCTCGGAGGACTTGCACCCTCGGAGGATTTGCACCCTGGGAGGACTTGCACCCTCGGAGGACTTGCACCCTCGGAGAACTTACAGCCTCGAAAGGCTTACTGCCTCGGAGAACTTACGACCTCGGAGGACTTACAGACCCCCCTCTCCAAGACATGTAACATTTTTAAAATGTGTCACCTTTGAAATGGTTTAATTATTATCATTATTATTTATATTATTATAAATTTTATTGATTTCTTTTTATTAATTTATCATTATTATAATTTTTCCGCATCCGACCTAGTTATGGACCAAAAGGTCTCCTGTCGGGAAAACCCCTTACACGAGCGTGCCCAGATTGCCGTAACACGCTCGTTCAGTTTTGGTCAAAATAAGTAGAATGGTCAAAAGTAGAAGAGTTTATTTTTAGGTAGTTATTAATATATATATATATATATATATATATATATATATATATATGTATATGTATATATATATATATATATATACCTTTACCTTTCAAAAGTATTAAAGGGGCCGAGGCGCGGAATAACTTTAGGAAGGCAGCAAATAATATCTTTGAAAGATAGAAATGAAAAAAATCAACACACAGAAAGAATGGTGAAAAAGAGTAGAATAATTTTACCAAGAGCTTTACTCGTGAAAGACCGTTATTCAATCAGTAGATTTATCTGCAGACAGTATTGTACCAGAATTTACTAAGGAAGAATTAACATTTGCTCTAAAAAGTATGAAACGAAGAAGAATACCAGGTTGATGGGTAGACCTTCTAAAACACGCAGGGAAAGAAATTCATTGTAAATTAGTTCAGTTGTACATCCAGTGTTTACGTCAAGAAAGCATTCATGAACCATGATGCGTTGCTATAGTGATTTTACTTCATAAAATAGGAAACTGGAAAGGCCTTAGTAACTACTGATCGATTAGAGTGTTATCAAATGTATATCAAGTGTTTCATTACAAATAGATCAAATAAAGTTTTAGATACAAATCAAAAGAGAGAACAAGCTTTAGAACAGGATATTCAACTCTAAACTATTTACAGACGATGAATCGATTAATCGAGAAAACGACAAATAGAATATACCTCCTTGTTTA
>NC_134801.1:32887019-32892019 GCF_046742065.1 Oratosquilla oratoria | reverse complement strand
TACCTGCCAGCTTCCTTCATCACTGACTAACCGACGAAATCATGTCTGCATATATGATATGCAACTCAAGTAGGTCCGTCTTTTTCTGCAGCGTTTTCCACAAATTAAAAAAAATACTATAGATAAATTAACACGAACAAACCCACATCATTTGATAGAAACACAATGACAAGAAGAGTGCTGGCACGTGGTGGAAACAAAAGAGTACTAATCAATCCGGCAGTTACGAAATCCACATAAATTATGTCAACTCCAGAGGAGTGGAGCCGCCAGTCGGCTTCCCCTATTGTTGAACTGGAGGACCCGACTGACTATATATAGGGGGGGCGATCCACCTTCCCGGCGTAGTGACTCCTCTGCATCGTCATGGTGAGTAACCGAGGGCACTCGTCCACAGAAATTGATCAAAGATCTGACACTCAGTGGCTTATAAAGCATTATATATATATATATATATAAATATATATATATATATATATATATATATATATATATATATATATATGTACATACACACTCACACACACACACACATATATATATATATATATATATATATATATATATGCACACACACACATAAACAAACATATATATGAATACATATATATATATATATATATATATATATATATACATACATATATACATATATACGTACATACATATATAGATAGATATATGCACCAGGAATCTTAAACTCCTTTTATAAAGGTGGCAAACTAAGGCATGCACACACTCTTCGCCCATCCCACACCAATCCAATAGTCATTTGTTCTTTATTTTACATTAGCTCTTTACAGATGATGGGCCATCGTTGATTTTGTTCACTGCCTGGATCAGAAGCAATGGAGAAAGACACAGCACCTCCACAGTAGGGTCCTACACCTAAAACCCTTTTACTCCCGCCGCTTCATTACATTCGTCCACTCATGAAATATTAGAGAATACAAGGAGAAATCCCCCTCGGGCTTCGTCAATTGATCATCCAGTCACGACCTCTCTCCGCTCGCACCTTTCCCTTGCCTTCTCCCTTCTCTGCTCAACAGACATTCCCCATTTTTCCAAGGCTGCTTTCCTCCATCCCTCATCCATTATATCTGTAATACATCCCACAATTCCATCCTGTCGACCCCATAAGACTTCTCCAGGCTTACCCTTTGCCAAAAGGTTCTTGTATTACAAGAAAAAAAAAAAGGTCCTCGCATTCCCTACCTTTCCTAAACCCACACTTTTCCCACCAATTACTCTCTCATCCTCTCCTAATCCTCTAAATTAACATTTCGTTATGCCTTTCCAACTATACATACACTTTTCCAATCCTCGCGCACATTTCATTCCCTAACACACATTAGACACCCTCACTAACCAATCCATTGTAACACTTTCTCCTTTCGTTAAACACTCCACTCATCTCATCTTTTCCTAAAGCCCTCTTGATTGAACGCCCTTTTCAGTCTTCATTTCCAAAACCTTATTTTGTTGTTTTCAAAATTCTCTTTCATGCTCTATCAATTTCCACTTTTTTCCTGCAAGAAAACTTTACCAATAGCGATTGCTCCCTTACTGTTCCTCCACATTTTTTATTCTTCAATTAAATATCTTGGAGAACGCGAGGACAGTCACCGTGTGTCGTGTATTCAGCAGGTTCCGGACAAATGAAATCGATTGACTAGTTAATCACCCGATGTCTTTCAGGCACCAGGAAGCAGAATAACCCATTTGCCCGCGATCTTGGCTCTCCTCATTTGCCTTGGACTTGCTCAAGGTACGCAGATCTGCCTCGAATATGCATTCAGGGTGGTTTAAAACAATCTAAACACGTACAGAATGCATGTCCATACATTTATAGCCGTATGGCTTTAGGGGCCGGTACTGATATATGTATTCTATTCGTGCAACAGGAAGTTATGCAGAGGAAAAGAGCGGACAACAGGCTCCTCAGCCCGGCAGTGGGGGTCCCCCACAGGACCCCGACTTCTGGCTGGAGTTTCTCCCTCCCTTCGTGTCCCAGGTGGTGAAGCTTCGCCTCGACGAACAGAGAGGTAATTGCAGGCGGAAGCGACGCTCCCAAAATTGGTCACAGTCACACATGCGTTCAAACATACGAGTATACGTGGAGGAATGCCCATAGTGATACCTGTAACAGATGTACATCACTAATACCGCTGTACACGAGTGATTTAGAATTCATTGTGGTCATGGCGGAAAGCTTAACAAGTGTCATGCAGCACATGCCCCGTCCTTTTTGCAGGTCTCATTACCCCTGAGGAAGCCGCCGCCGTCAGCCTTGACGACATATGGAACTCTATCACGTTGCCCACCGACTCCCCATCGGAGGCCTGGCTCAAGTTCCTTCCGTCTTACACGGCCAAGATGTTGAAAACCCAGATGGATGAGCAGAAAGGTACGTGTACATTGTACCCACATATGTGCAGCGCCTAAATTAGCCACGGTCAAGAGTGAAATGAAGTAAAACAACGTTTCTTTCTCCCTCCAAGACCTTTCCACAGTATGAGAAAAGTTACTCTTTTCCCATATTTGTCACATTTTCTTAAATTAACATAATCCATTTGGAATAAAAAAAAATTCTTTGATCGTTAATCATCCTCCATCTGGAGTGATTTCAATCTTTAGAATGTTCTTTTGTGAGAGGATATTTTTCTACACGTGCATGCATACGGAAAGAGGAAACATCAGCTAATACTGATATGCATTGTTTATTTGCAGCTATGGCCAACGGACCCATGGGCTCCAGGTTCAGTTACGTCCCTCCCCAGGCCGCAAGGTTCATGTAAACCCATATGGACAGGGAGAGTGGTCCTCACCCCCAGTAGTAGGTTCACGAAAAGCTCCGGCGTGAGATGAAAAACTGGCGAGGGCGCGAACACTCATAAATGATTCATTCACGTGCGCTTAAACTCTCTTGCTCACCTTCAAATACGCCCGCACTAGCTAAGTCCATCTCTCACGTACCTAATCATGACCACAAACATGTACGTGTACATGCACGTTATTGTGAACCTCGTTCTTTGGTCACTCAAAGGCCCTCAGAAAAAAAAAATAAAAAAAAAATCCCAACCTCTGCAACTCGATGCATTATGACACATCGAGTAACCCAAGTTGTTTTTGTGATGGTCAAAGTCAATACTAAGTGATGTGCAGAACATGAATTACAATTTATTCTTTCCATCACAACATTCATGAATGTCATCCATAGCAAGTCAATGTAATACAGCGATATCTACCTCATCGAATGAACTCGAGTTCAAAATCAGTGACAGAGTGGTGATCGGTTCTATGTCAGGAATACCAACTCCGCCGAAAGAAAGTTAGTTCAGTGTCAGTGATTTGTAATTCTGAAGGCCCACGGGACTGAGAGATATTATGCAATACTGTCATTTCATAAAGTCTATGTGTTTGCGTTCGTGCTGGACAGAGGACCTTACCAAGACGAAACCGATCATTCACTAGAGACACATCAATCAGAGGTCAAGTCGCGTTAACACCCCATGTCAGAAGCATAAGATCCCTACCAAGAAAGTCATAAGTTCGATCTAGATTATTTTTCCAGAACTGTAAGTACTTCGACTAAATATTTGTCATGAAACTCGCCAATTCAAACTAGGATTTTTTTTTCCAAACTTCGAAATATTTTGACAAGATGCCTGTTAAAAAGCTTCTCAGTTCGACCTGGAGTGTTCTTCAAGACTTCAAAATACATATACAAGCAATACTGTCGTCAAAAAGGGAATATATAATGGTTAACTGAAGGTCTAATTATGTGAAATAAAACGAATGATGAAATATCTTATGCAAGTCATATCATCCAACTCAGTACATGTATTTCTTCTTCATTCTACGAAATAAATTTGTTTGCTCAAAATATATTTTTCATTATTTAGATTTACATATTTCCTATGTTGCATACGTGCTCCCGGGGAATTCCTTTGGAGGATGCTGTATAAGAATTAACTGAAGAAAGATACAGAAGAAGAATCTATATCTAATTCTCCTCGACAGAAGATTATAACTAAGTGGAACAGACAGTCTAGAACTTGACAAATATGGATGGTTGGAAGCAACAGGGCCTACCAACTAAAATATGTGAGTTGCTATATTGATAAACGAGGAAACAGTGGAAAGACAGTGATAAGAAAGGAGAAAAGAAAGGGGAAAATTTTAAGAATGTGACGAAAGGGGTGAAAGATGGGCGAGATCGGGACACGGGGGGAACCAGAACTACACTCACTGCAAACACTCACAAGCATTCAAACATGCACTCAGGCAGACACGCAAACAAACACACAAACATGTACTCACATATGTACATAATCAAACATACCAATAGGCACACCCTCAAACACACAGTTGCCTGCCTACCGGGACGCTGGGGTGACCAGAGACTGGACACCTGCCTACCGAGACGCTGGGGCAACTCCTGGTCACCTGCCCATCGGGACTCTGGGGCAAACGTGGAACAATCGCCTGCCTACCGGGACTCTAGGGTGACCAGGATTCCACTCACTACAAACACTCACAAGCATTCAAACATGCACTCAGGCAGTCACGCATACAAACACACAAGCAGGTACTCACTTATGTTCATAGACAAACATACCAATAGGCACACCCTCAAACACACAGTTGCCTGCCTACCGGAACGCTGGGGTGACCAGAGACTGGACACCTGCCTACCGGGACGCTGGGGCAACTCCTGGTCATCTGCCCACCGGGACGCTGGGGCAACCGTTGAGTAATCACCTGCCTACCGGGACGCTGGGGTGACCAGGACTCCACTTACTGCAAACACTCACAAGCATTCTAACATGCACTCAGGCAGTCACGCATACAAACACACAAACAGGTACTCATTTATGTTCATAGTCAAACATACCAATAGGCACACCCTCAAACACAAAGTTGCCTGCCTACCGGGACGCTGGGGTGACCAGAGACTGAACACCTGCCTACCGGGACGCTGGGGCAACTCCTGGTCA
>NC_134801.1:32877019-32882019 GCF_046742065.1 Oratosquilla oratoria | reverse complement strand
CTTGTTCTCCGGGGACCCTCGCGCCTCGCCATCGAGGGAACTCGGAGGACCCGCGCAGTGCAGACGCCCGACGACACCACTTCGGCAACCCGGACGTCACTTGCATCCATGGATATAAGGTAAGTGACCTTGCCAGTCAGATTGAGAGCACGTGTGTATTCACTTAAATGTCATATATAGGAGAAGAGCTATACTCACAGAGTCCCGTTTCTGGTCAAAGATAGCTTTGAGTTTGCTTACGTTGCCTGATTGAAATGTTTCTTCTTCCAGACAGAAGGGTCACTCAAAGGAAGTTCACGTAACTCTGCAGCTGGAAGGCACCATGGAAAGTAAGGTAGGTGACTTTGTTCACGTAGGAACACATGTGAATTTACACAATATAGACGATAAAATGTATAGACGTAGACTTCCATCTCTGTGCTTCCATTGGTTAAATTGGACTTTGAATTCACTTATCGTCACCCTCGTAAAGAAATTACCTAAGCCATTTTTCGTCAATTCCCAATGTTTTATTTAGTGTCTGAGTAGGTTAGAACTACGTTAGGAGGAACATTACGTACATTTATAAAATAAAAAAACTATTTTTTTCGATTTTTTGAAAAGTTGGACAAATGACTTAGACACTTTTTTATGAGGCTGGCGTTATGTTGTCTGACTGTATTGTTTCATTTTCTATATTGTGTGTGTGTTTATGTGTCTGTGTGTGTGTATGTGCGTGTGTGTGTATGAACCATGAGGATGTAGTCCTGGGCACCCCAGCGTCCCGGAAGGCAGGCGACTTGACCACGGTCGCTCCAGCGTCCTGGTGGGCAGGTGACCAGGAGTTGCCCCAGCGTCCCGGTAGGCAGGTGTCCAGTCTCTGGTCACCCCAGCGTCCCGGTAGGCAGGCAACTTTGTGTTTGAGGGTGTGCCTATTGGTATGTTTGACTATGAACATAAATGAGTACCTGTTTGTGTGTTTGTATGCGTGACTGCCTGAGTGCATGTTTGAATGCTTGTGAGTGTTTGCAGTAAGTGGAGTCCTGGTCACCCCAGCGTCCCGGTAGGCAGGTGATTACTCAACAGTTGCCCCAGCGTCCCGGTGGGCAGATGACCAGGAGTTGCCCCAGCGTCCCGGTAGGCAGGTGTCCAGTCTCTGGTCACCCCAGCGTTCCGGTAGGCAGGCAACTGTGTGTTTGAGGGTGTGCCTATTGGTATGTTTGTCTATGAACATAAGTGAGTACCTGCTTGTGTGTTTGTATGCGTGACTGCCTGAGTGCATGTTTGAATGCTTGTGAGTGTTTGTAGTGAGTGGAGTCCTGGTCACCCTAGCGTCCCGGTAGGCAGGCGATTGGTCCACGGTTGCCCCAGAGTCCCGATGGGCAGGTGACCAGGAGTTGCCCCAGCGTCTCGGTAGGCAGGTGTCCAGTCTCTGGTCACCCCAGCGTCCCGGTAGGCAGGCAACTGTGTGTTTGAGGGTGTGCCTATTAGTATGCTTGAGTATGAATATAAGTGAGTACCTGTTTGTGTGTTTGTATGGGTGACTAACTGAGTGCATGTTTGAATGCTTGAGAGTGATTGCAGTGAGTGGAGTTCTGGTCACTCCAGCGTCCCAGTAGGCAGGCGATTACTTAACAGTTATCCCATCGTCCCGATGGGCAGGTGATCAGGAGTTACCCCAGCGTCCCGGTAGGCAGGTGTCCAGCCTCTGGTCACCCCAGCGTCTCGGTAGGCAGGCAACTGTGTGTTTGAGGGTGTGCCTATTGGTATGTTTGACTATGAACAAAAAATGAGTACATGTTTGTATGCATGACTGCCTGAGATCGAGTTTGATTGTTTGTGAGTGTTTGAAGAGAGTGAAGTCCTGATCACCCCAGCGTCCCGGTAGGCAGGCGATTACTCAACGGTTGCCCCAGCGTCCCGGTGGGCAAGTAACCAGGAGTTGCCCCAGCGTCCCGGTTGGCAGGTGTCCAGTCTCTGGTCACCCCAGCGTCCCGGTAGGCAGGCAACTGTGTGTTTGAGGGTGTGCCTATTTGTATGTTTGACTGTGAACATAAATGAGTACCTATTTGTGTGTTTGTGTGCATGACTGCCTGAGAACATGTTTTATTGCTTGTGAGTGTTTGCAGTGAGTGGAGTCTTGGTAGCGGGCGATTACTCAACGGTTGCCCCAGCGTCCCGGTGGGCAGGTGACCAGGAGTTGTCCCAGCGTCCCGGTAGGCAGGTGTCCAGTCTCTGGTCACCCCAGCGTCCCGGTAGGCAGACAACTGGGTGTTTGAGAGCGTGCTTATTGGTATGTTTGATTTTGAACATTAATAAGTACCTGTTTGTATCCATGACTGCCTGAGATCGAGTTTGATTGTAAGTGTTTGAAGAGAGTGGAGTTCTGATCACCCCAGCGTCCCGGTAGGCAGGCGATTACTTAACGGTTGCCCCAGCGTCCCGGTGGGCAAGTAACCAGGAGTTGCCCCAGCGTCCCGGTTGGCAGGTGTCCAGCCTCTGGTCATCCCAGCGTCCCGGTAGGCAGGCAACTGTGTGTTTGACTATGAACATAAGTGAGTACCTGTCTGTGTGTCTGTATGCATGACTGCCTGAGAACATGTTTTATTGCTTGTGAGTGTTTGCAGTGAGTGGATTCCTGGTCACCTAAGCGTCCCGATAGGCAGGCGATTACTCAACGGTTGCCCCGGCGTCCCGGTAGGCAGGTGACCAGGAGTTGCCCCAGCGTCCCGGTAGGTCGGTGTTCAGTCTCTGGTCACCCCAGTTTTACTCTCGTAAAAACAATTGAATGCTCCTAACAGTTTTCCTCATCTCCCATATATCTGTAATACCTCCCACAGTGCCTAACTGTCTACCGTGTCATAAACCTTGTCCAAATCCATAAAGGTCCAAAGAACATCCTTACTTTTTCCTAAAGCTTTCTCACACATCTGCCTCACCACAAAAATCTGATCCACGCAACCCCTACCTGCTCTAAACCCACACTGTTCCTCACCAATTAAGGCCTACTCCCTCTGTTCCTCTCTTAATCCTATTAATCAAAACCATCCTTTAAGCCTTCCCAGCTACACTCAACAAACCGATCCCTCTGAAACTAATACACTCACCTTATCACCTTTTCCCTCAGTGGAACTATACAGGCACTCCTCCAGTCCTCCGGCACTCTACCCTCTCTTAGACAAACATTAAACAATCCCACCAGTTAGTCCACTATCACTGTTCCTCCCTTTTTTAAGCAAGTGTGTGCGTGTGTGTATATATATAAATATATATATATATATATATATATATATATATACATATATGTATATATATATATATATATATACAAGCCGCGGGCTTCGCCCTCCCCGTCTTCGGCCACAGCGCTCCGCGCTCTAATCCCACGATAGGGATCCCGTGCTGGGGATCCCGTGTTGGGGTTCCACCCCGAGGCCGAGGCCGAGGCCAAACCCAAGGGACATTTTTTCCTGGTCAGTTCAAGGGAACATGGCGACCACTGAGGACTTGCGACCACTGAGGACTTGCGACCACTGAGGACTTGCGACCTTTGAGGACTTACGACCTTTGAGGACTTGTTACCTTGGAGGACTTGTTACCTTGGAGGACTTGTTACCTTGGAGGACTTGTTACCTTGGAGGACTTGTTATCTTGGAGGACTTGTTACCTTGGAGGACTTGTTACCTTGGAGGACTTATTACCTTGGAGGACTTATTACCTCGGAGGATTTATTACCTTGGAGGATTTACAACCTCGTAGGATTTGCAACTTCAGAGGACTTGCACCCTCGTAGGACTTACGACCTCGGAGGACTTGCAGCCTCGAAGGGCTTACAACTTCGGAGGACTTGCACCCTTGGAGGACTTGCACCCTCGGAGGACTTGCACCCTCGGAGGACTTGCACCCTCGGAGGACTTGCACCCTCGGAGGACTTGCACCCTCGGAGGACTTGCACCCTCGGAGGACTTGCACCCTCGGAGAACTTGCACCCTCGGAGAACTTACAGCCTCGAAAGGCTTACTGCCTCGGAGAACTTACGACCTCGGAGGAATTACCCCCTCTCCAAGACATGTAACATTTTTGAAATGTGTCACCTTTGAAATGGTTTAATTTTTATTATTATTATTTATATTATTATAAATTTTATTGATTTCTTTTTATTCATTTATCATTATTATAATTTTTCCGCATCCGACCTAGTTATGGACCAAAAGGTCTCCTGTCGGGAAAACCCCTTACACGGGTGTGCCCAGATTGCCGTAACACGCTGGTTCAGTTTTGGTCAAAATGAGCAGAATGGTCAAAAGTAGAAGAGTTTATTTTTAGGTAGTTAATATATATATATATATATACATACATACATATATATATATATATATATATTTATATATATATACATATGTTTATATATATACCTTTATCTTTCAAAAGTATTAAAGTATTAAAGGGGCCGAGCGTGGAATAACTTTAGGAAGGCAGTAAACATTATCTTTGAAAGATAGAAATGAAAAAAAATCAACACACAGAAAGAATGGTGAAAAAGAGTAGAATAATTTTACCAAGAGTTTTACTCGTGAAAGACCGTTATTCAATCAGTAGATTTATATGCAGACAGTATTGTACCAGAATTTACTAAGGAAGAATTAACATTTGCTCTAAAAAGTATGAAACGAAGAAGAATACCAGGTTCATCGGTAGACCTTCTAAAACACGCAGGGAAAGAAATTCATTGTAAATTAGTTCAGTTGTACATCCAGTGTTTACGTCAAGAAAGCATTCATGACCATGATGCGACGCTATAGTGATTTTACTTCATAAAATAGGAAACCGGAAAGGCCTTAGTAACTACTGATCGATTAGAGTGTTATCAAATGTATATCAAGTGTTTCATTACAAATAGATTAAATAAAGTTTTAGATACAAATCAAAAGAGAGAACAAGCTTTAGAACCGGATATTCAACTCTAAACTATTTACAGACGATGAATCGATTAATCGAGAAAACGACAAAATAGAATATAC
>NC_134801.1:32862019-32872019 GCF_046742065.1 Oratosquilla oratoria | reverse complement strand
TTCCCTTGCCCTCTCCCTTCCCTGCTCAACAGATATTCCCCATTTTTCCAAGGCTGCTTTCCTCCATCCCTCATCCATTATATCTGTAATACATCCCACAATTCCTTCCTGTCGACCCCATAAGACTTCTCCAGGTTTACCCTTTGCCAAAAAGTTCTTGTATTACAAAAAAAAAAAAAAAAGATCTTCGCATCCCCTACCTTTCCTAAACGCACACTGTTCCCCACCAATTACTCTCTCATCCTCTCCTAATCCTCTAAATTAACATTTCGTTATGCCTTACCAACTGCACTCAACAGACTGATCTCTCTCATACTACTACATTCATATTTGTCCCATTTGCTTTGTAAAGTGGAACTATACATACACTTTTCCAATCCTCGCGCACATTTCATTCCCTTAAACACACATTAGACACCCTCACTAACCAATCCATTGTAACACTTTCTCCTTTCGTTAAACACTCCACTCATCTCATCTTTTCCTAAAGCCCTCTCATTTTCTTCTTCCGTCACGGGCAAATTCAAAGCACCGCCCACTGCCACAATCAATCCCTGCCTAACATCTGTCCGTCTGCACCTTTTACCTGTTGCTCACTACTTGATTTAACACCCTTTTCAGTCTTCATTTCCAAAACCTTATTTTGTTGTTTTCAAAATTCTCTTTCATGCTCTATCAATTTCCACTTTTTCCTGCAAGAAAACTTTACCAATGGCGATTGCTCCCTTCCTGTTCCTCCACCTTTTTATCTTGTACAAAGGATACGGGAAGTGCCCACATTTTTTATTCTTCAATTAAATATCTTGGAGAACGCGAGGACAGCCACCGTGTGTCGTGTATTCAGCGGGTTCCGGACAAATAAACTCGATTGATTAGTTTATAACCCGATGTCTTTCAGGCACCAGGAAGCAGAATGACCCATTTGCCCGCGATCTTGGCTCTCCTCATTTGCCTTGGACTTGCTCAAGGTACGCAGATCTGCCTCGAATATGCATTCAGGGTGTTTTAAAACAATCTAAACACGTACAGAATGCATGTCCATACATTTATAGCCGTATGGCTTTAGGGGCCGGTACTGATATATATGTATTCTATTCGTGCAACAGGAAGTTATGCAGAGGAAAAGAGCGGACAACAGGCTCCTCAGCTCGGCAGTGGAGGTCCCCCACAGGACCCCGACTTCTGGCTGGAGTTTCTCCCTCCCTTCGTGTCCCAGGTGGTGAAGCTTCGCCTCGACGAACAGAGAGGTAATTGCAGGCGGAAGCGACACTCCCAAAATTGGTCACAGTCACACATGCGTCCAAACATACGAGTATACATGGAGGAATGCCCATAGTGATACCTGTAACAGATGTACATCACTAATACCGCTCTACACGAGTGATTTAGAATTCATTGTGGTCATGGCGGAAAGCTTAACAAGTGTCATGCAGCACATGCCCCATCCTTTTTGCAGGTCTCATTACCCCTGAGGAAGCCGCCGCCGTCAGCCTTGACGACATATGGAACTCTATCACGTTGCCCACCGACTCCCCATCGGAGGCCTGGCTCAAGTTCCTTCCGTCTTACACGGCAAAGATGTTGAAAACCCAGATGGATGAGCAGAAAGGTACGTGTACATTGTACCCACATATGTGCAGCGCCTAAATTAGCCACGGTCAAGAGTGAAATGAAGTAAAACAACGTTTCTTTCTCCCTCCAAGACCTTTCCACAGGATGAGAAAAGTTACTCTTTTCCCATATTTGTCACATTTTCTTAAATTAACATAATCCATTTGGAATAAAAAAATTCTTTGATCATTAATCATCCTCCATCTGGAGTGATTTCAATCTTTAGAATGTTCTTTTGTGAGAGGATATTTTTCTACACGTGCATGCATACGGAAAGAGGAAACATCAGCTAATACTGATATGCATTGTTTATTTGCAGCTATGGCCAACGGACCCATGGGCTCCAGGTTCAGTTACGTCCCTCCCCAGGCCGCAAGGTTCATGTAAACCCATATGGACAGGGAGAGTGGTCCTCACCCCCAGCAGTAGGTCCACGAAAAGCTCCGGCATGAGATGAAGAACTGGCGAGGGCGCGAACACTCATAAATAATTCATTCGCGTGCGCTTAAACTCTCTTGCTCACGTTCAAATACGCCCGCACTAGTTAAGTGCCATCTCTCACGTACCTAATCATGACCACAAACATGTACATGTACATGCACGTTATTGTGAGCCTCGTTCTATGGTCACTCAAAGGCCCTCAGAAAAAAAAATATATATATATCTTAACCTTTGCAACTCAATGCATTATGACACATCAAGTAACTCAAGTTGTTTTTGTGATGGTCAAAGTCAATACTAAGTGATGTGCTGAACATGAATTACAATTTATACTTTCCATCACAACATTCATGAATGTCATCCATAGCAAGTCAATGTAATACAGTGATATCTACCTCATAGAATGAACTCGAGTTCAAAATCAGTGACAGAGTGGTGATCGGTTCTATGTCAGGAATTCCAACTCCGCCGAAAGAAAGTTAGTTCAGTGTCAGTGATTCGTAATTCTGAAGGCCCACGGGACTAAGAGATTTTATGCAATACTGTCATTTCATAAAGTCTATGTGTTTGCGTTCGTGCTGGACAGAGGACCTTACCAAGACGAAACCGATCATTCACTAGAGACACATCAATCAGAGGTCAAGTCGCGTTAACACCCCTAGTCAGAAGAATAAGATCCCTACCAAGAAAGTCATCAGTTCGATCTGGACTATTTTTCCAGAACTGTAAGTACTTTGACTAAATATTTGCCAATTCAAACTAGGATATATATATATTTTTTCAAACTTCGAAATATTTTGACAAGATGCCTGTTAAAAAACTTCTCGGTTCGACCCGGAGTGTTCTTCAAGACTTCGAAATACATCTACAAGCGATATTGTCGTCAAATCGAATACATAATGCAAGTCTAATTATGGGAAATAAAACGAATGACGAAATATCTTATGCAAGTCATATCATCCAACTCAGTATATGTATTTCTTCTTCATTCTACGAAATAAACTTGTTTGCTCAAAGTATATTTTTCATTATTTAGATGTACATATTTCCTTATAGAATGAAACAGAAAGTAGAAGTTGTATTGTTTGAACTAATGTGTATATCTCAGACCCAGCAAATCCACAAAGGACTTTATACAGGCTACTTGATGGCAGGTGCTGCCCTTGAAATCACATAGTCCACTCTTTCACACGACTTTCAAACCCACCATTCCACTAGAACATTTCTGATCAACCTCACACAGCACATACTGCATGAGTTCAACCTCAAACCACTACAACGGACGTCACCAAGGTATTTGATAATGTCAAACAACTGTTCTTCAAAGGAGAGAAGGGGAGAAGGTAAACATTTCAAGATGTATTGTACCTGTCATGAATCTCGTTTCGAGGTCGCTCTCTTCCCCTCACGTCCCTTCCAAGAAGAGAAGAGCAGGATCTCGAGGCGGGACCCGAGGACTGGAGACACGGAAGATGAAGAGTAATTGTTGCCACCACCACCTCCAAGTGGTGGTCCCCGGGACCTACTCCCACACGGGACTTGCCAAGAGTGAGGATGAGATTGAGTATAGTCTCCCTAAACCTAACCTGGCTGGGGAGTCGCCCCCAGCAAAGTCACACAAGCATTGTGGCATAAAAAAAAAGGTGCATTAGCCCTCCCATAACCATGACCCCTCACCATGACTAAACGGATGTTTCAGTTGCCAGTGCGTCATGACGTCGACCAGAAGGCACATGCGCACACTACTCGAAACCTGCCCACGGTTCCCCTTGCTCAAACATAGTCAGACGTGTAAACTGCAGATCAAATTAATAAGCATCTCCCTTACAGTGCACACTATATCACTTCCAATGAGAAATGTTTTGTGCTCAGGACACAAAACATGGCCTCCATGACTGATTTGAACAAATTGTTTGCGTGGTCGGTGAAATGGCTTATGAATTTCAATATCTCAAAATGCACAACCCAGAAAACAGCTATAGTTTAGATAACACCTTTTTAGAGAAAGCTGAATGTGAGAAAGACTTGGGAGTGCTAATGAGTCTTGACCTTAAATCCAGGAAACACTGCATTAACGACAACAGAGCAATAGGCTTTATTGCTAGGATGGTTACAAACAAAAGTGCAGATGTGGTTATCAAGCCATCTGGCATTAGATATACTTAAGTATGGAATAGTTTTGGTCTCCGTCCTATAGAATGGATATTAATTCACTAGACTTACAAGCGCGAGGTCAAGAGCCCATTCAGCGGTCTGGATGCAATGTAGTGATCGCTGAAACTATCGGTTGTTTTAAGAAACGGTTAGACAGCTTTATGGATGGAACTTATGGTCTCTTGCAGTCTCCATGTGTGTGTGTGTGTGTGTGTGTGTGTGTGTGTGTGTGTGTGTGTGTGTGTGTGTGTGTGTTCTGTTGAAAACTACAACAAATAATTTAGAAATAAAATTCTTTCGTAAGCTTTCTAGTTTTCGGAAAGAGGATTTCTGTAGGAGGAGAGAGGTAAATTTCCAATAGACATTGGGAATATATATTGACAATATTTAACCCATTATACAGAAAAACAAAAACAAAAAAACAAACAAAACACAGGTCATTATCGGTTCAAAAGACTGGCAATAGAACTTCCCTCTGCACCCTCTGTCCTTACACAACTCACGTACAAAGTCTTTGATGGATTAATAGGGCACAGTGTTATCATATGCCTTAATGACATTATTATTGGATCCAAGTCTAGTTTTTTCTCGTCTTGCACAAGCAGGTCTTAAATTGAAAATATCCAAATATTCTTTTTTTTTTTTTTTAACAAAGAAATACGCTCTCTATGACATGTCTTAAATTCCCAAGGAATAAATTACATCATAAGACAAAGTGACATAGGAAGTTCACATCTCCTATTTTTCCCTAACATAACCAGAGTATCTATTATCTTTCCTGAATTAGGTTCTAGATTGAAATCTCTTGAAGGTCCTATCTCAATTTCTGACAAGTGTGAAATCCATGCAGGGACACTCCACTATTGCTAACACCTTTAATACTGTGCATATAACTGATGTAACATACCTCACAGATATCAGCATGAACTTACCAAACAACTCACCACCTTTAAAAATAAGAAAACATCTTCCATTGAAATCTAAGACAAACAACTCTTCTATTAATTATGTCCTTTTCTTAATTGTACTATTCTCTTCCTTAGTTGTTGGTGCCTTAACATCATTCATTTAAATCAGAAGGACGAAGACATCAAAAACTATTTGGAAATGATGACATCCTCAGAACTTGGTAGCAGTGAATTTCTGATTTTGGATTAGAGTTTGGAGACAATTTGCTGAAAATGTTATAGAAATATTAAAATGTTTTGTTTTCATAGATCGGACATTGTGTGATTTCATTAAGATGATTTTAAAGATCAGTAGGTAATTGGTATTACAGACATGTTGGAGTGGTTGTATATTATTTTGGTATTTATAGCATAATTTGGGTTACTATTAAGTTAACTACAACATCCATTGAAGGTGATTTATTTTTCAGCACAACTACAGTTTATGCAAAAAATCTTTTGAATGATTGAGTTAGCTCCCTGTATAAAATATTATCTGAAATATTGCTTTCCAGAAAATTGTAATATGCCGGAGCCCTGTGAGAGGGTACAAGAAAAGGGTTAGTCGGGACGACCAAAATGTAGCTGCCGAGCTCTGAAAGAGACTAGTAGGAACGCTGGTAGAAAAGGGGGTAGCAGACGGGTGTTATGTCTTATGGGTTAGGTTTTTATGAAACGTGTATATAAAACAGTATAGAGAGCGAGCAAGTGGCTTATGTTCGCTTTCCGGTTTGTGTAGGTGATAAAAAATTTATTTGTAAACAATGGCCGGGGGCTGGAATGAATTGCTCATAAGGTATTCTTTGTAACCTAAGTGAGATACGCAGAGATTTGAGATTAAGTACATATTTTTGCCATATACACTTCTGACAAGGATCACGCCATTTAGTGAGGATCTTCAATATAAAGTTAAAGATCATTGGACTGAAGAAATGATTACGTCACTGCAAAGCTCACGTAAGATATTGCATACGTGCTCTCGGGGGATTCCTTTGGAGGATGCTGTATAAGAATTAACTGAAGAAAGATACAGAAGAAGAATTTATATTTAATTCTTCTAGACAGAAGATTATAACTAAGTGGAAGAGACAGTCTAGAACTTGACAAATATGGATGATTGGAAGCAAAAGGGCCTACCAACTAAAATATGTGAGTTGCTATATTGATAAACGAGGAAACAGTGGAAAGACAGTGATAAGAAAGGAGAAAAGAAAGGGGAAAATTTTAAGAAAGTGACGAAAGGGGTGAAAGATGGGCGAGATCGGGACACCGGGGTGACCAGAACTGCACTCACTGCAAACACTCACAAGCATTCAAACATGCACTCAGGCAGACACGCATACAAACACACAAACATGTACTCACGTATGTACATAGTCAAACATACCAATAGGCACACCCTCAAACACACAGTTGCCTGCCTACCGGGATGCTGGGGTGACCAGAGGTTGGACAACTGTCTACCGGGACGCTGTGGCAACTCCTGGTCACCTGCCCACCGGGATGCTGGGGCAACCGTTGAGTAATCGCCTGCCTACCGGGACGCTGGGGTGACCAGGACTCCACTCACTGCAAACACTCACAAGCATCTAAACATGCACTCAGGCAGTCACGCATACAAACACACAAACATATACTCACTTATGTTCATAATCAAACATACCAATAGGCACACCCTGAAACACACAGTTGCCTGCCTACCGGGACGCTGGGGTGACCAGAGACTGAACACCTCCCTACCGGGACGCTGGAGCAACTCCTGGTCACCTGCTCACCGGGACGCTGGGGCGACCGTGGTCCAGTCGCCTACCTTCCGGGACGCTGGGGTGAGCAGGATTACATCAAAACATAAAAAGAGGCTAACAGACGTCCAAACTTAAGAGTACACGCTCATAAGCACATCCAGATCTCGCATACTTCCCTACACACAGTCACACATGCATATAGTCTACCTACAAGGACACCGACATGTATGCAATACACGTAGACTTAATCGTAAACACGGATAACACGCTTGAAACGATTCTCGCATCAGACGAAACGTGTGTACACCTTGGACCTTGTATGCCACGATTATTTGACAATTACATGTTTCGCGCAAACGTCCATGCGCTATGGACCTTACAGATCAGTCTTTTGCGTTGCGCGACTTGCATTTTCAGAAAGCGGGACCATGTCACACAGGCACGAGCATCACACGGCACATCTCGCTTCTTGAGAGAAAATAATATGCAGCATGGGATTCGCGTGTGCTCCTCACGGCTCATACACGCACACACACATACACACAGTGACACATAAACACACAGAGACTCACACACAATATAGAAAATAAAACAGTACAGTCAGAACACATGAGTGAATTCAAAGTCCACTTTAACCAGAGATGGAAGTCTACGTCTATACATTAAATCCTCTATATTGTGTAAATTCACACGTGCTCCTACATGAACAAAGTCACCTACCTTACTTTCCATGGTGCCTTCCAGCTGCAGAGTTACATGAACTTACTTTGAGTGACCCTTCTGCCTGGAAGAAGAAACATTTCAATCAGGCAACGTAAGCAAACTCAAAGCTATCTTTGACCAGACACGGGACTCTGTGAGTATAGCTCTTGTCCTATATATTACATTTATGCGAGTATACACGTGCTCTCTCTCTCACTGGCAAAGCCACTTAACTTATATCCATGAATCCAAGTGACGTCCGGGTTTCCGAAGTGGTGTCGTCGGGCGTCTGCACTGCGCGGGTCCTCTGAGTTCCCTCGATGGCGAGGCGCGAGGGTCCCCGGAGAGCAAACCGAAAACAAGAACACAGATGAGATCGCCCAAAAGCTGACCGGTAACAGTGTATATGAATGACTTTGAAGGCGTACCCATTTATATATATATATTGTCACATATATTCCCATATATGTAAGGCGGGAATAGTTTATTACTTGGATAACGGCGCCTCGCGATTACGTGGGGTGTCAGATTACAGGACGAGTACTGGAGGACGCGTGGGAAGAAAAACCTACTCAATGGAGTATTTGTTCTAGTTTTTGCGTAACACTCAGCCTAGAACGAAGCAGAACGTTTTAGTTAATTGACCAATCAGGTTCAATCTCCATAGACGCAATTCCTATGGGCCAATCAGAGGATTTCTGTAGAAAGAACCTTGGGCGTCAGAAGAGTCAGTTTAGGAGAAGTGGGTGCGATGTAAAGGTGTGTGCCTCGGGGCGGATTATTCGGCTGAAGTAAGTCCTCTGTACTCCCCCTGTATTAGTCGTAAGATAATTAACTCAGCTAGTGTTTCATCTAGTGTTTCATGTAGTGGTGTGAAATGTCTATGGTAGTGACTTAGTGTTTTCGTTGGTATTAATTCAATATTAATTTTCTTTCACCCCCGTTAAAAGTTTTACAAACGGGAATCTTCTATTTTGATACTTATTTCCTCATTTGTTTGCCGTGATTGTAATCACTTATGTAAACCTATTAACTTTAATGAATAGTGTAAATGTTATCTGTGCGTTTCATTTTTCTTGATTTTTATGATAGTACAAAATCAAGTGGCGGCCTTGTAATTTCTATTGGAGTTATCCCAAAGACATGGGGTCTTGGGAACTCAGTCACCCATCACTCTTAATGTGTGTTACGAGTCGGAGAGCCTTGTAATTTCTATTTGAGTTATCCCAAAGACATGGGGTCTTGGGAACTCATTTCACATACTCTAAATCTATCGCAAGTCAGATATGTAAGCGAAATTTGTAACAATATATATATATATATATATATATATATATATACATATATACATGCGCGTGTATGTGTACATCTATATGTATACATATTATATATAGTATATATGTGTGTGTATCTATATATATATATATATATATATGTGTGTGTGTGTGTGTGTGTGTGTGTGTGTGTGTGTGTGTGTGTGTGTGATCTGCTAACCAAGACGGTGGTGTTCATCTAGGATTTGAACAGACGCCGAAATTCCCACGCGGCTACCAGACGCGCGCGCTACTACCGCGCGGGGATTTCGGGAGTCTGTTCGAATCCTGGCCATGGTGCAGGGCTTAGTAAGGGTACCCACTCTAAGAAATGGCCCCCGAGCGCTGTTCATGTCGGACCTGAGGTGACTTGGAGATCCCCCGGGTACATCCTGTTTATAATTTTTTACTATACCTATGCATTTATTTATGTATTTTATTTGTTATTTACATTATTATAGTTTTTATTTATTATTAATATGATTTTTTTTTTTTTTTTTTGCATCCGACCTAGATATGGATCAAAAGGTCTCCTGTCGGCATGCTCCGCCTTTGTAATCCTTTGTAATCCTTTGTCATTGCAGTGTCATCATACCGTGGACTTAGAGTCTCCTGCATTCACGTATGAAAAGTTCCGGACTGAGGTCCGAGCGGGTACATCCAGCCCCGTAAACCACGAGAAGATCCATATCAAATATATCATTGGTTGTTCATGAAAACGTAAACTATATTGAAAATTCTAAATTCAGGATAATGAAGAGAACGTTTACAGGCATACATTTATTTGATATGAAAAACCAAAAAAACAGAGAGGGTACTAGTTCACTGTGAATGACCGAGAAAATGAAAGAACTGGAAAGTAGGACATAAGAACAAATACAATTTCATGCGCTTTTAGTTAGTGCTTGACGTCTCCGGTGACGCTTTAGCGAGCGTCGTATCGAATAATATATATATATATATATATATATATATATATATATATATATATATATATATATACATATATATATATATATATATATATATATATATATATATATATATATATATTTCACAACGTAAATCTAAGAAGCAAAAACGTACA
>NC_134801.1:32849519-32857019 GCF_046742065.1 Oratosquilla oratoria | reverse complement strand
GTCTTCATATCTCATTTTATCTAAACTATTTTTAAATTCATGTATTGTTTTTGCACACACCACTTTCTCATCTAACTTGTTCCAACTGTCTATTGCTCTGTGAGGAAAGCTGTTCTTTTTCAAATCTCTTCTATAGTTGTCTTTTTTTATTTTCTTTCCGTGTCCTCTTGTATTTCTGTCATCCCATTTTATCAGATTCTCTCTATCAGTAATTTCTATGCCTTTCATGATTCTGTAAATAGCTATCAAATCTCCTCTCTCTCTTCTTTGCTCTAGTGTCTGTAGTTTAAGTTTTTGTAGTCTCTCTTCATATGATAGTTTTGAGAGTGTTGGTGCCAGTTTAGTAATTGCTCTTTGTATTCTTTCAAGTTTTTTTTATACATTTTTTTGTACTTGGTGACCATATCGTTGCTGCATATTCCAATCTTGGTCTTATCAGGGTGATTAGGATTTTCCTCACCATTTCTTCATCCAGGTATGTAAATGCCACTTTGATTGTTCTTATTAAATTATAAGTTTCTCCAAAAATCTTATTTATATGTTTCTCAGGTGACATATTATTCATAACAATGACTCCCAGGTCCCTCTCATTTTCTACTCTTTTTATTCCTTCTTCTCCCAAATTATATGATCCTGTTATTCTGTTTTTGCTTTTTTCCAAATTCCATTATACTACACTTTTTTGTATTGAACTCCATCTCCCACTTCCTACTCCATTCTTGTACTTTATTTAGATCTCTCTGTAGTGATTCACAATCCTCTTCAGTTTTCACTCTTTTCAGTAATTTTGCATCATCTGCAAAGAAGCTCATATAGCTTTCAATTCCTTCATCCATATCATTAATATATATAGCAAACATTATTGGGGCCAGAACTGTTCCCTGCGGGACACCGCTTATTACTTCATTCCATTTTGAGTGTTGATCTCTTATCACTACTCTCATTTTTCTTTCTTGCAAAAAGTCTTCCATCCAATTTAGCAATTTACCTTGTATTCCTCCTTCATATTCTAATTTTTTAAGCAACTTCTTATGTGGTACTTTGTCAAAAGCTTTTTTTAGGTCTAGAAATGCACAATCAGCCCATCCATCTCTTTCTTGTATTATATCTATTAGTCTTGAATAGAAACATATTAAATTGGTGACGCATGATCGTCCTTGTCTGAATCCAAATTGCCTTGGATTTAGTACGTTGTTTTTTTCCAAGTATTTTACCCATCTACTTTTGATAATTCTTTCACATATTTTTGCTATTGTACTTGTTAGAGAGACTGGTCTATAGTTGGTAGGTTCTTCTTTATTTCCTCCTTTATATATAGGTACTATATTTGCTTTTTTCCAATCTTCTGGAACTTTTCCTTCTTTTAAGGAACTGCTTATTATGCTATGTATTTTGTCTGCCAGTTCATTCCTACATTCTTTCAGAATCCAGTTTGCTATTTCATCTGGCCCATGCGATTTTCTGACATCAAAATTACCCAAGTGTGTCAATATTTCATTCTTCGTTACTTCTATTTCTTCCATAGGGGGGACTTTTTCCTTCCACTCAATCTCTTCAGGTTGTATATTTTCCCTTGTAAACACTGATTTAAAATGTTTGTTCATAATTTCTGCCATTTCCATTTCCTCAGTGTATTCAACTCCTCCTTGTCTTAATTTCTCTAAGTCTTGTTTGTTTTTCAGTTTATTGTTTACAAATCTGTAGAATAGTTTTGGTTGATCTTTACACTTTTCTATAACATCTTTTTCATATTTTCTTTTTTCCTCTCTGCACTTTTGTACATATTCATTTCTATAACCAGTATATATTTTCCATTTTTCAGGTCTTCTGTCTTTTTTCCATCCGGTCCAGGCTTTGTCTCTTTTGTCTTTTAACTCCCTACAACTTTTGTTGTACCAGCATTTTACATATTCTTTTTCTTGTTTTTGTCTTGGGACATACTTTTCCACTCCTTCTTTGTAAATTTTTGTCAAAATATTCCATTTCTCTTCCACTGATGTTTCTTCTTTGTATATTTCTTCCCAGTTTTCTTGTTGGAAGAATTCTCTTATTTTATCAAAGTTTGTTTTTTCATACATCATTCTTCCTTTTCTATATTGTTCATTTCTTTTCATATATTTTTCTTCATTAAGTTCCAGTTCAATCAATATGTGGTCACTTTTACCTATTGGTGTTTTATATTCAATCTTGTCCACTATTCTAGGTTCAGATGTAATTATTAAGTCTAGCCTCGATGGTTCTTCTTCATTTCTATACCTAGTGTTCTCTTGTATCCATTGTGTCATTGAATGGTCAGTAATCATCTCAAGTAGAGCATTTCCCCATGAGTCATCACCACTCTTTACTGTCATTTCTTCCCAGCAGATTTCTTTGCAATTAAAGTCGCCCATCATAACTATTCTTCCTCCGTCTTCCATTATTTTAGTTAATGCTATCTTTGTGTCCTCTAACATACTTTTATGTTCACTCTCCTCCCATGAGGCTGTTTTCGGAGGCACATAATTGATCACAAATTTTCTGCTCTTCTTATCTCGGTCTTCCACTTCTATCATAATCATCTCTACTGTATTCTTTCCATATATGACACCTTTCACGTTTATATCCTTCTTTGTCAGGAACATAACTCCACCCCCTTGTTTTTTCTCTCTGTTTCTAATCCAATAATTGTATGTATCATGTCCTACACTGTTGGGTGGTAGTGGGCCTTTTAATTTTGTTTCTACAATTCCCATTATGTCCGGTTCTTTTTCTTTCAAATAATCATTCAGTTCATTCAATCCTGTTATCAATCCATCTATATTTGTGTAAGACACTCTTAGTTTTCTGCCACTTCCATTGTGTTCTCTGTTTCCCTTATGTTTTTCTTTAGTATGTCGAACTGCTTTATTTTCATGTTCACTACTCTCCAATAGAATCTCTCTTTCTCTGACTCCGTTCTTTCCTCGTTTTTTGCCTTAGCTTCAATTCTTTTCTGCTTTTCTGCCTCTCTTTCCTCCTTATTCATTTCTCTTTTTATCCATACCTTTTTATATTGATCATTTGTTGCTAGTTTCCCTGTCTTGGATAGAATTTTCTCTGCCGTTGTTTGTGACCTGAATTTAATCTTAATTGGTCTGGTCTTATCTGTACTATATTTTCCGAGTCTGAATTTTTCCTCAATTTCCTTAATAATTTCTGGTTCATCTTCCTGGACTAATTTTAATAAACTGCTTACCCTTTCATTTTCCTCCTTGATTCTTGCGGTTCTATCTGGGTTATGTTTCTCTTCCATTCCTAATATAATTATACATTTCTTTTTGTCAGCTAATTCTCTTACTATATTCTCCTTCTGTCTCATCACTTTAATAACTGAGTCTTCATTATGTTCTTTCAATTGCTGTTTGACTATGTCAGTGAATGAAACCTTATTCCCTTCTTGAGTTATTCTCCAATTTTTAGCTTCTGTAGCTATTTTCTCACTGTTTTCATTACTATTCTTCTTCAATTTCTCATTCTCCTCCTTTACATTTCCTAACTGTCTTTTTAGGTCCTCTACTTCTTCAGTTAAGTTTCTGTTAGCCTTCTCTAGTTGTTCCAATCTTTCAATTCTCTGGAAGATGGAGTCTACCTTACCTAACTTACGTTCCAAGTCCTCGATCACCTTATCAACTCTCTCCTCTAGTCTTATCAGTCGGGGGGGGGGTTGTGTCCCCCCCACCCTCTTTAAATCCCTGGAACATATTCTCGTCACTTTCTACTGTATTTCTCCTCTCTATACTTCTAATCTTTACATTTTTATTTGCCATTTCGTCATCCGGTGGTCGTTTCATGTTGACCTTACGCCCGTCTGCCTGGGCCAAGTCCTCCACATCCTCATTTCCTTCCATTTCCCCAGCAATCCCTCCCCTTCTCCTCCTCTCCTACTCCCCTCCTTCCCCACGACCAATTTCCCCCCCCCCCTGCAAATACAAAAAGGCACTTCTCTTTGCGTTGGTATCCACAATCTGCACTTTTCTTCAGAGCGTTCGTCAAGCCGTCCGTTCGTTGAAAGTGTGTGTGTGTGTGTGTGTGCGTGTGTGTGTGTGTGTGTGTGTGTGTGTTAAAGACAGATTGAACATTTTTTGGAAGCTCTGCCATGGGATTCGAACCCTGACCTGTGCGTCTATAATCACGAGATCAAGACGCTAGCAACCGTGCTACATGTGATGGTTCAAAAGGAGTTCTACAGTCCTTTTGAGCCATCACATGTAGCACGGTTGCTAGCGTCCTGATCTCGTGATTACAGACGCACGGGTCAGGGTTCGAATCCCATGGAAGAACTTAAAGAAAAAAAAATATATATATATATATATATATATATATATATAGAGAGAGAGAGAGAGAGAGAGAGAGAGAGATAAACAAATAAATAAAAGATAAATAACTTCACCAACCGTATGGTCACCGAATCTCATTAAAGACATTGACAGACTGGAAAAAGTACAACGGCGAGCCACAAAACTGATTCCAAATATCAAAAATAAATCATACGAAAATCGACTAAAACATACGAATCTGTTTTCCCTAAAAAAGCGTAGACTCAGACGTGACTTGATACAGGTCTTTAAAATTCTAAAGGGAATTGACATCAAAAGTGACCAAATTTTTACATTGAATGAGAATCAGACAAGAAACAATGGTCTCAAACTGTCCGGAAATAGATTCAATTTGGAAGTAGGTAGAAACAACTTTGCCAACCGTGTAGTTAATGAATGGAATAAACTTCCTGCACAGGTAGTGCAATGAAGTTCATTTCGAAGCTTTAAGAATCATTTAGATAAATACCTAAGATGCTGTAATGATTATAATTTATCTTATATTATTTGTTTTTGTTTTGTTATCATTTGTCTGTCTGATTTTCATTTATTATTAGTTATACGTCAATTTATTACTATTTACTATTTACCTGTTTGTTTATCATTTAACTATACCTATGCATTTATTTATGTATTTTATTTGTTATTTACATTATTATAGTTTTTATTTATTATTTTATTATTAATATGATTTTTTTTTCGCATCCGACCTAGATATGGATCAAAAGGTCTCCTGTCGGCATGCTCCGCCTTTGTAATCCTTTGTAATCCTTTGGTCAGTGTGGGGAGTTAAATTCCCGCTGTAACGATTAATGTGGTATAGCGAGATTTAAAATTAAGACAAACATCTGAACGATATGATGTATATTTTGTAACTGCCTTTTAATTATCTACTTGTTTATCTATTTGTTGATTCATCTACTTACTAATGTATTCTTTTATTTTCATTTTTACCTATGTATCTATTTACTTCCATCATTTATTCTTTGCCCAATATTATATTCATGCATTTAATTACTTATTTCTTATTTATTTCCCAGTTTATGTCTTCATTTATTCAACTACATATCTATTTATCAACTAGTTTAAATGTAATTTTATTTATCTATTTACTCATCTTCTTGTTTGATTTTTCAATTTATATATATTAACATGTTTACCTAATATCAAATAAACCAATCAGTAAGCAAACAAATTGATACATTACTGAATGACCTAACTAATTGATTTAGTTATCAACATTTATCAGTTTACTCTCCTTTTATTGTATCTCTTTTTTATACTATTATTGTTTTTATTGTATCTCTTTTTTATATCATTATTGTTCTGGGTTTCATTATCAAGAAAAAGGTTACATAATTTCATGCTTTTCCACTGGAAAACAACAAAATCATTAAAAAAAAAACCGACGCCAGCCAGAGACGAAAACATCTGAAGCGGAAGTAGAACAGCAGGTGCAACATTTACAGGTGAAAAGACAGCCTTATGTACATTTTGGTTTGCACCGGCGAGGGACAATCTGAATTCCCACAAACCATCCACCGTCTTTGCATTCTTGTTCGGGGACCAAGCCTGTTTCTCTTGAGTTGGAACTCGAGGAGTTCTGCTGCAGGAGCAGGAATATGAGTTGTCTTGAACCGCGGGGCGAGACGTGTAGGCCCCACAGCAAAAGGCGCCTGTGCTCCAGAAGAGCATCAGGACGAACTCGATGATCTCGGCTAGGAGGACGATGGAGATGCCGAGGTAGAGGGACAAGGCGCCGCCCATGCTGCTCACCATATCCCCTAAGTCCTACCAACAGAAGGAAAACTTCGTCATGAAGATTTCGAGTTGTTGCTGGACGGGTCCCACGTGACAAACAGTGACGGTAATTGGTTTGAGCCATCACTCGAGACATCTAGAAGTGACACGACTTCAGATACATACTAAAAGGGATAAATGGGCAACAAAAAGTCGTAGAGTAGACGTCTGTGGTCGAAGAACCCCCTTTCACTTTGTTTTACGAGCTGGACATTTATTCTACTGCCGCCAGACGATTTTATTCAGCTGAGTGAATCCCCCCCCCCCTCTACAATGGAAGGTTTAGGGCCTTAACACAGCCAGGAAAAATTAGCAGGTGAAATCAAGAATTCAGTACATGCGTTCTTGGAGAGAAACAGGTACGTAGAATGATCATGAAATCACCTCTGTGAGAGTCTTATGGATCGTAAGCACACACACGCACGCACACACACACACACACACACACACACACACACACACACACATTGGGTAAATATAAGTCAGTAATGATAATAATGGGTGTCGATAATAAGATAAGATAATAGGTCATCAATTAACTGACATTCGCTACTGGGTAAGCTTTATGGAAATGGATAGAAATCTCCGAAGTCAATTGAAATAAAAGAAGAATGCCACTAGCACTGACGAGGTTCATCGAGATAGCCCATGAGCCCTTCGCTACCTTGGGGGTGAACCAGCAGCTTCGGGGTCACTGACCTTGTAAGTCTCCACCTGTTGGATGATGTCGACATTGAGAGTCTGGAAGAAGAGATCGACGCGGACGAAGCTCTGGAGAGCCTTATCTTGAGGACCGAAGACCGGATACTTGGCCTTCACCGCCGACTGAGGACAAGAGGAGAGACGTGGTAGAGAGAAAGTTATACTGGAGAAGGGATAGGTGTAATCATCTCTCCTCCTTCTCCTTTTTTAATGTCAGTGTTGAAGAAGATGAGGAGCCTACGCCAGGAGACAAGTAGCTGCGGTCGAAGCCGTCACCTCTGCCCTATTGTGCGCTTTTTGGACTGTTGGGACAGGTAACTAACAGTCACTGTTGGGAATAGGTAGGAAATGCAGGATTCGAAACCACAACTAAGCGAATGAGAGACCAGCACGATTCCGATTACGCCCACCAGCACATACATTAATTCACCCCCCCCCCACCCACCCCCCAACGCCCGTTCACTTTGCGTCCCCCGACGCACTGGACCAAAATTGAGATTCGGCCTTCACCGTGCATAGTGTTACCCACTGAAACTACAAACCCACAAATTTGGTCCTTGCCTTGAAGAATTATCTACAAGTTTCTTACCTCTGAAGGCAAGGCAGGCCACTTGGAGGTTGTCACCTGCATCGGATACCGAATTTCACTGCAAAAGAAAAGGTT
>NC_134801.1:32710442-32836519 GCF_046742065.1 Oratosquilla oratoria | reverse complement strand
CGAGAGAACGGGGCGGGGAGAGGAGGGCGACAGGAGAACGGTGGCGGGGAGAGGAGGGGCGAGAGAAACGGAGAGCGGGCGAGAGGAGGCGCGAGGAGTACGGGGCGGGGACGCGGAGGGCGAGAGAACGGGGGCGGGGAGAGGGATGGGGGAGGAGGAGGGCGACGGAACGGGGCGGGGACGCGGAGGGCGAGAGAGCAGGGGCGGGGGAGAGGAGGGCGAGAGAACGGGGCGGTGGAGAGGAGGGCGAGGGAGAACGGGGCGGGGAGAGGCTGGCGAATGAGGAAAAACGAGGGCGGGGAGAGGAGGGCGAGAGCGGAGAACGGGGCGGGGAGAGGGAGGGCGACAGGAGAACGGGGCGGGGTGTGGAGGGCGAGAGAACGGGGGGGGGGAGAGGAGGGCGAGAGAACGGGGCGGGGAGAGGAGGGCGAGAGAACGGGGCGGGCCGAGAGGAGGGCGGAGGAGAACGGAGGGCGTGGGAGGAGGAGGGCGAGGAGAACGCGGGCGGGGTAGAGGAGAGGCGATGAGAACGGGGAGGGGAGAGGGGGGGGGGGGACCGGGGCGGGGGACAGGAGGGGCGAGGGAAGAACGGGGCGGGGAGAGGAGGGCGAGAGAACGGGTCGGGTGAGAGGAGGGCGCGAGAGAACGGGGCGGGGAGAGGAGGGCGATAGAACGGGGCGGGGAGAGGAGGGCGAGAGAACGGGGCGGGGAGAGGAGGGCGAGAGAACGGGGCGGGGAGAGGAGGGCGAGAGAACGGGGCGGGGAGAGGAGGGCGAGAGAACGGGGCGGGGAGAGGAGGGCGAGAGAACGGGGCGGGGAGAGGAGGGCGAGAGAACGGGGCGGGGAGAGGAGGGCGAGAGAACGGGGCGGGGAGAGGAGGGCGAGAGCACGGGGAGGGGAGGGGAGAAGAGGCAGAGAGCAAGGGGGATGGGGAGAGGAGGGCGAGAGCAAGGGGAGGGTGAGAGGGAGGGCGCAGAGCATGGTGAGGGGAGGAGGTGGGCGAGAGCAAGGGGGAGGGGTGGGGAGAGGAGGGCGACGGGGCGGGGAGAGGAGGGCGATAGCACGGGGAGGGGAGGGGAGAAGAGGCAGAGAGCAAGGGGAGGGGAGAGGAGGGCGTTGAGCAAGGGGAGGGGGGAGAGGTGGGCGAGAGCAGGGGGAGGGGAGAGGAGGGCGAGAGCACGGGGAGGGGAGAGGAGGGCGAGAGCAAGGTGAGGGGAGAGGAGGGCGAGAGCACGGTGAGGGGAGAGGAGAGGGCGAGGAGAGCAAGGTGAGGGGAGGAGAGGAGGGCTAGAGCACGGTGAGGGGAGAGGAGGGCAGAGGAGCCCCAAAAGGTGAGGGGAGAGGAGGGCGAGAGCAAGGTGAGGGGAGAGGAGGGCGAGAGCAAGGTGAGGGGAGAAGAGGGCGAGAGCAAAAAAGGGGGTGAGGGGAGGAGAGAGGAGGGCGAGAGCAGGGTGAGGGAGAGAGGCGGGCAGAGCGCAAGGTGAGGGGAGAGGAGGCCGAGAGGCAAGGTGAGGGGAGAGGAGGGCGAGAGCTCGGGTAGGGGAGAGGAGGGCGAGAGCAAGGTGAGGGGGAGAGGAGGGCGACGAGAGAGAGCAAGGTTGAGGGGAGAGGAAGGGCGAGAGCAATGGTGAGGGGAGAGGAGGGCGAGAGCAAGGTGTAGGGGAGAGGAGGGCGAGCAGCAGGGTGCGGGGAGAGGAGGGCGCGAGCATGGTGAGGGGAGAGGCGGGCGCGCGCACGGGGAGGGGAGAGGAGGGCGAGAGCAAGGTGAGGGGAGAGGAGGGCGAGAGCAAGGTGAGGGGAGAGGAGGGCGAGAGCAAGGGAAGGGGAGGGGAGAGGAGGGCGAGAGCAAGGGAAGGGGAGGGGAGAGGAGGGCGAGAGCAAGGGCAGGGGAGGGGAGGGCGAGAGCAAGGGCAGGGGAGGGGGAGGGACGAGAGCAAGGGCAGGGGAGGGGAGGGGGAGGGCAAGAGCAAGGGCAGGGGAGGGGAGGGGGAGAGCAGGGGCAGGGGAGGGGAGGGCGAGGGCAAGGGCAGGGGAGGGCGAGGGCAAGGGCAGGGGAGGGGATGGGGAGAGCAAGGGCAGGGGAGGGGAGGGCCAGAGCGAGGGGAGGGGAGGGGATGGGCGAGAGCAGTGTGAGGGGGGGAGGGGGAGGGGAGGGGGAGAGGAGGGCGAGAGCAAGGCCGGAGGGGAGAGCAAGGGGAGGAGGGGATGAGGGCGAGCGCAAGGCCGGGGGAGGGGAGGGCGAGAGCAAGGCCGGGGGAGGGGAGGGCGAGAGCAAGGGCAGGGGAGGGCGAGGGCCGACTGAGCGCAAGGGCCAGGGAGGGGGAGGGCGGGAGCAAGGCAGGGGGAGGGGAGGGCGAGGTGTGCAAGGGTCAGGGTGCGAGGGGAGGGCGAGAGCAAGGCAAGGGCCAGGGGAAGGGAGGGGCGGAGAGGCAAGGGCAGGGAGGGGAGGAGGCGAGGCGAGAGCAAGGACAGGGGAGGGGAGGGCGAGAGCAAGGGCAAGGGCAGGGGAGGGCGTGAGCAAAGCAAGGGCAGGGGAGGGGAGGGCGAGAGCCAAATGGGCAGGGGGAGGGGGAGGGCGAGAGCAATGGCAGGGGAGGGGAGGGCGAGAGAAAGGGCAGGGGAGGGGAGGGCGGGAGAGCAAGGGCGGGGAGGGTCGGGGAGGGCGAGCGCAACGGGCAGGGGAGAGGAGGGGAGGGCGAGAGCAAGGGCAACGGGGAGGGGAGGGCTGAGGAGCAAGGGCAGGGGAGGGGAGGGCGAGAGCAAGGGCAGGGGAGCGGGAGGCGAGGGCGAGAGCAAGGGCAGGGGAGGGGAGGAGCCGAGAGCCGGGGAGGGCGAGAGGGAGGGCAGCTAGAAGAGGAAGAGCGAGAGCCGGGGAGGGGTGAGGAGGGCGATAGCACGGGGAGGGGATGAGGAGGGGCGAGAGCACGGGGGAGTGGGAGAGGAGGGCGATAGCCCGGGGAGGGGGGAGAGGAGGGCGAGGAAGCACGGGGGAGGGGGGATAGAGGAGGGCGATAGGCACGGGGAGGGGGAGCGGTGGGCGGGAGCACGGGGAAGGCGGAGAGGGGAGGGCTGAGAGCACGGGGGGAGGGGGTGGCGAGGGCGATAGAGAACGGGGGGGGTGAGGAGGGCAGAGAGAACGGGGAGGGAGCGGAGGGCGAGAGAAGGGCGGGGAGGGAGTGGGCTGAGAGAACGGGGCGGGGAGAGGCAAGGGCGAGAGACGGGGCGGGCAAGGCGGGAGGGCGAGAGTTAGAACGGGGCGAGGGGAGAGGAAGGGCGATGAGAACGGAGGGGGGAGAGGGGAGGGCGAGAGAACGGGGGGCGGGGAAGAGGAGGGCGAGAGAACGGGGCGGGGAGAGGGAGGGCGAGAGAACGGGGGAGGGGAGAGGAGGGGCGAGGAGAAACGGGGGGGGAGAGTGAGGGCGCGAAGAGAACGGGGGGGGGAGAGGAGGCGAGGAAACGGGGCGGGGAAGAGGAGGGCGGAGAGAACGGTGGCGGGAGGAGAGGAGGGGCGAGAGAACGGGGCGGGGGGACGGAGGGAGACAGAAGGGGGGACAGGGGAGAACGGCAGGGGGGAAGGGGGGAGGGGGGGGGAAGGGGGAGAGGGGGGGGGGGGAGAAAAGTTGAGAGGGGGGGACGGGCGGGGAGGGGGAGAGGGGGGCGGGGAGAGGAGGGCGAGGGGAAGTGGGGGAGGAGGAGGGGAAGGGGGGGGGAGGGAAGGGGGGAGGAAGGGGGGAGAGGAAGGGGGAGGGGAGGGGGAGAGGAAGGGGGGAGGGGAGGGGGAGAGGAAGGGGGGAGGGGGAGAGGAAGGGGGGAGGGGGAGAGGAAGGGGGGAGGGGGAGAGGAAGGGGGGAGGGGGAGAGGAAGGGGGGAGGGGGAGAGGAAGGGGGGAGGGGGAGAGGAAGGGGGGAGGGGGAGAGGAAGGGGGGAGGGGGAGGGCGAGAGGGAGGGGAGGGGGAGGGGAGGGGCGGGGGAGAGGGAAGGGGGGAGGGGAGGGGGAGAGGAAGGGGAGGGGCGAGAGAGGGGGAGGGGGGGGGGTGGGGAGGGGGGGGAGGGGGAGGGGAAGGGGGGAGGGGCGGGGGAGGGGAGGGGGAGGGGAGGGGGGAGGGGAGGGGGAGAGGGGGAGAGGAGGGGGAGGGGGGAGGGGGAGAGGAAGGGGGAGGGGAGGGGGGAGGGGAAGGGGGAGGGGAGGGGGGGAGGGGAAGGGGGGGGAGGGGGAGAGGAAGGGGGGGGGGAGGGGGAGGGGAAGGGAGGGAGAGGAGGGGGAGGGGAAGGGGGGAGGGGGGGAGGGGGGAGAGAAGGGGGGGGGGAGGGGGAGGGGAAGGGGGGGAGGGGGGAAGGGGGGAGGGGAAGGGGGGGGAGGGGAGGGGAAGGGGGGAGGGGAGGGGGAGGGGAAGGGGGAGAGGAAGGGGGAGGGGAAGGGGCGGAGGGGAGGGGAAGGGGGGAGGGGAGGGCGAGAGCAAGGGGGAAGGGAGGGCGAGAGCAAGGGGGGGGGAGGGCGAGATCAAGGGGTAGTGGGGGGACGGGAGCAAGGGGGAAGGGGAGGGCGAGAGCAAGGGGGAGGGGGTGGGCGAGAGCAAGGGGGAGGGGAGGGGCGAGGCAAAGGGGGAGGGGAGGGCGTGGCGGGCGAGCGCACGGGGGAGGGGAGGGCGAGAGCAAGGGGAGAGGGAGAGGGCGAGAGGAAGGGGAGGGGAGGTGCGAGAGCAAGGGGGGGAGGGGAGGGCGAGGGGAGGGCGAGAGTAACGGGGAGGGCGAGATAGGTGAGGGGGAGGGAGAGGGCGAGCGCAAGGGGGAGGGGACGGGCGAGAGCAAGGGGAGACGAGAGCATGAAGGGGGAGGGGAAGGCAAGGACAGATCAAGGGAGAGGAGGGCGAGAGCAAGGGTGAGGGGAGGGCGAGAGCAAGGGGGAGGGGAGGGGAGGGCGAGAGCAAGGGGGACGGGAGGGGAGGGCGAGAGGAAGGGGGAAGGGGAGGGGAGGGCGAGAGGAAGGGGGAAGGGGAGGGGAGGGCGAGAGCAAGGGGGAGGGGAGGGGAGGGCGAGAGCAAGGGGGAGGGGAGGGCGAGAGCAAGGGGGAGGGGAGGGCGAGAGCAAGGGGGAGGGGAGAGGGCGAGAGCAAGGGGGAGGGGAGGGCGAGAGCAAGGGGGGAGGGGAGGGCGAGAGCAAGGGGGGAGGGGAGGGCGAGAGCAAGGGGGGAGGGGAGGGCGAGAGCAAGGTAGGGTGAGGGCGAGAGGAAGGGGAGGGGAAGGGGGGAGGGGAGGGCGAGAGGAAGGGGGGGAGGGAAGGGGGAGGGGAGGGCGAGAGCAAGGGGGAGGGGAGGGCGAGAGGAAGGGGGGGAGGGAAGGGGGAGGGGAGGGCGAGAGGAAGGGGGGGAGGGAAGGGGGAGGGGAGGGCGAGAGGAAGGGGGGGAGGGGAGGGGGAGGGGAAGGGGGGGAGGGGAAGGGGGAGGGGAGGGCGAGAGGAAGGGGGAGGGGAGGGCGAGAGGAAGGGGAGGGGGCGGGGAGGGGGAGGGGAGGGCGAGAGGAAGGGGGGGAGGGGAGGGCGAGAGGAGGGGGGAGGGGGGGGGAGGGAAGGGGGGGAGGGAAGGGGGAGGGGGGGGGAGGGCGAGAGGAAGGGGAGGGGAGGGGAGGGGAGGGGAGGGGGAGGGCGCGGAGGGCGAGAGGAAGGGGGGGAGGGGAGAGGGGGAGGGGAGGGCGAGAGGAAGGGGAGGGGAAGGGGAGGGGAGGGCAAAGAGGAAGGGGGAGGGGAGGGGGAGGGGGGGAGGGCGTGAGGAAGGGGGGAGGGGGGGGGAGGGCGAGAGGAAGGGGGAGGGGAAGGGGGAGGGGAGGGCGAGGGGAAGGGGAGGGGGTGGGGAGGGCGAGAGGAAGGGGGAGGGGAGGGCGAGAGTAAGGGGGAGGGGAGGGCGAGAGTAAGGGGGAGGGGAGGGCGAGAGTAAGGGGCAGGGGAGGGCGAGAGTAAGGGGGAGGGGAGGGCGAGAGTAAGGGGGAGGGGAGGGCGAGAGGAAGGGGGAGGGGAGGGCGAGAGGAAGGGGGAGGGGAGGGGGAGGGGAGGGCGAGAGGAAGGGGGAGGGGAGGGGAGGGCGAGAGCAAGGGGGAGGGGAGGGGAGGGCGAGAGCAAGGGGGAGGGGAGGGGAGGGCGAGAGGAAGGGTGAGGGGAGGGCGAGAGGAAGGGTGAGGGGAGGGCGAGAGGAAGGGTGAGGGGAGGGCGAGAGGAAGTGTGAGGGGAGGGCGAGAGGAAGTGTGAGGGGAGGGCGACAGGAAGGGAGAGGAGGGGAGGGCGAGAGGAAGGGGGAGGGGAGGGCGAGAGGAAGGGGGAGGGGAGGGCGAGAGGAAGGGGGAGGGGAGGGCGAGAGGAAGGGGGAGGGGAGGGCGAGAGGAAGGGGGAGGGGAGTGGAGGGCGAGAGGAAGGGGGAGGGGAGTGGAGGGCGAGAGGAAGGGGGAGGGGAGTGGAGGGCGAGAGGAAGGGGGAGTGGAGGGCGAGAGGAAGGGGGAGGGGAGTGGAGGGCGAGAGGAAGGGGGAGGGGAGTGGAGGGCGAGAGGAAGGGGGAGGGGAGGGGAGGGCGAGAGGAAGGGGGAGGGGAGGGGAGGGCGAGAGGAAGGGGGAGGGGAGGGGAGGGCGAGAGGAAGGGGGAGGGGAGGGGGAGGGCGAGAGGAAGGGGGAGGGGAGGGGAGGGCGAGAGGAGGGGAGGGGAGGGCGAGAAGAGGGGAGGGGAGGGGAGGGCGAGAGGAAGGGGGAGGGGAGGGCGAGAGGAAGGGGGAGGGGAGGGCGAGAGCAAGGGGGAGGGGAGGGGAGGGCGAGAGCAAGGGGGAGGGGAGGGGAGGGCGAGAGCAAGGGGGAGGGGAGTGGAGGGCGAGTATATGGGGGAGTGGAGTGGAGGGCGAGAGCAAGGGGGAGTGGCGGGGAGGGCGAGAGCAAGGGGGAGGGGAGGGGAGGGCGCGAGCAAGGGGGAGGGGAGGGGAGGGGAGGGCGAGAGCAAGGGGGAGGGGAGGGGAGGGCGAGAGCAAGGGGGAGGGGAGGGGAGGGCGAGAGCAATGGGGAGGGGTGGGGAGGGCGAGAGCAAGGGGGAGGGGTGGGGAGGGCGAGAGCAAGGGGGAGGGGTGGGGAGGGCGAGAGCAAGGGTTTCACCTCCCCTTGTCACCACTGTCACCACCGCTGTCGGTCGTTGACCATACACGTATATTTGACTTGTAATATCATGTCTCAAGGCCCCTTGCCTTCTTTTTCCTGTAGTCTCACTATTTTCTAGGCCCGTGCCTAGTTCTCTCGTCCTTTGGGTTAATAAAAGGGTGGTGAAATTTTCTTCTTTCACTGTAATTTCATCTTCTGCTTACCATCGGGAGATCTCTCACTTTCTATGATCTTCTCCTATCTTTCTGACGAGGACCTTGCTACGTAGTCTGCCCACGTGACGTTTCAAATAAATGTCACTCCTTATGGCTGACTTTGAAATGCACAATGCACCACATAGCTCCAGAGCAAAGGAGGAGATTACATAGCAAAACGAGGTAACCTCTAGACAGCGAAGGGATGATAGATTATAACAAAAGTCAACGAAGGTCGGTTTACTCAGACAAATGGGGAGGGCGAGAACATAAAACGCATCGAGTGTGTTTTCGAGAGCAAAAACCTGAGAGGGAGCATAACTGAACATGCCCTCGAGCAAGGGGGAAGGGCGACAAAGGAGGGGAGGCGGTGGGGGGGAGCGAGAGGCGAGGGGGGAGGGGTGGGGGGAGGGCGAGAAGCAGAAGGGAGGAGGGGAGGGGAGGGGTGGAGGGCAGGGGGAGGCGAGAGGGAGGGGAGGGCGAGAAAGCAAGGGGAGAGGGAGGGGGAGGGGAGGGCAAGGGGCGGGGAGGGAAGGGAGGGGAGGGCGAGAGGATAAGGGAGGGGAGGGCGAGAGGAGGTGAGAAGGGTAGGGGAGGGCGAGAGGAGGGGAGGGGAGTGGCGGGCGAGAGGAAGTGGGAGGGGAGGGAGGGGCGAGGGAAGGAAGGAGAGGGGAGAGGGAGGGGAGGGCGAGAGGAAGGGGGAGGGGAGAGGGGCGAGGGGAGGGCGAGGGGAGGGGAGGGGAGGGGAGGGCGAGAGGAAGGGGAGGGGCGGGGTGGGGAGGGCGAGAGGACGGGGAGGGGGGGGGAGGGGAGAGGGGGAAGGGGAGAGGGAAGGGGAGGGGAGGGGGTTGGAGGGCGAGGGGAGGGGGAGAGGAAGGGGGAGGGGAGGGCGAGAGGAAGGGGGAGGGGAGGGGGAGGGAGAGAGGGAAGGGGGAGGGGAGGGGAGGGGAGGGCGAGGGGAAGGGGAGGGCGAGGGGAAGGGGAGGGCGAGGGGACGGGTAGGGCCAGGGCACGGCGAAGGGAAGCGGAGGGGGAGGGCGAGGGGAGGGCGAGGGGAAGGGGAAGGGCGAGAGGAAGGAGGGGAGGGCGAGGGGGGGGGAGGGGGAGGGGGGGAGGGGAGGGGAGCGGAGGGCGAGAGGCGAGGGGGGGGAGGGGAGGGGAGGGGAGGGGATGGAGGAGAGGAAGGGGAGGGGGGGGGCGAGGGAGGGAAGGGGAGGGAGAGGAGGGTAGTGAGAGGAAGGGAGGGAGGGAAGGGCAGGGAAGGGCGTGAGGAAGTGGAGGGGAGATGAGGGCGAGAGGAAGGGGAGGGGAGGGGAGGGCGAGAGCAAAGGGAGGGGCGCCCTTATTTACTAAAATGAATAAAATAAAAATATGACCAACACCTAAGCCAGAAATTTCAAACCACCACAATTTTATTTGGAGTTGTGCACTTCATCCAGGCTTCAGGACGACTTCAAAACGGACTCCAAGCTGACTTGGAGGCATCTTCCAGAGCCCTCCTATACCCAGCCAGTGCCTCCTGCCTGACGAAAGGAAGTGCTACCCCCAACAGAAGTGTTCCGGCGTCAAGTGGTAATGGTGCTCTTCCGTTACACTAAAGTTCAAATCGTTTTCAACTTGAGCTGCCATGGTAAAGGGCGAACACGATTACACAGACCCCAAACGTATCAATTACATGCGATCATCACGCTTTACGGGTTTCACGCAAGAGCATAAGCTACGCCCCCCTCCCCCCCAAACACACGCACGTACAAATGTCAGTTTTAGGTCACGTTTAAAGTAGTGGAATCTCTAACATGTAATTCCACGTTTGTAGTTTGTAGTGGGATATACTTTATTTCAACTCTCGTTTGTCGCTCATTTCAAGTGATGATAGTTGTATCCGTCCGTGGAGCAAAGTCCCACATGGCTGGCAACGGGTGTCTACACAGGGACACTTAATGTCGCCCCCCCCCCCACACACACCTTTTATTTATTCTCGTTTATTAACTCTACTGGGGGAGTCTGAAAATAGTGTGCATGCGAGTTATCAGTAGTTATATTACCAGGCATAATTTCAGTTTTAAGATTTAATCTTAACTAATAAAAGTGTTAATGTCTTTAACATTCAATCACGTATGAGCACATCTCTCATTAATAAGCGCGCGTGCGCACAAGGAAACGCTAGTGATTGGCCGCAAGTAGAGCTGTAGCCATTATTCTCGTAACGCACGTTCTGTATTCTAAAGTGAAGTTAAGGTCAACGCTATTTCAAACCTTTAAGAAAGGTCACGTCCACGTGGCCTAATGTACAGACCTCAACTCTCGTTTCTGCGCCCGGAGTAAATGGGGACAACACATCTATACGTCCACTAAACTTTAGTTTTTCTTCTGGCTTTCGCTAGCGATTTAGTCGCATGCCCCCCCCCCTCGACTGGGAAAAGGAAAAGTTATTATACACAAGTGAAAGTCCCCTACACACAAGACCACCGTTTTGCTGTCCCTCCCATTGAGTGGCACTTTTGGCTTTAAGCCTATTATAGTCGCCCATGTCATTGACTTCCATCTATTAATACCGGATAACCTTTTAATACATCTCATCATTTATCCTTTCATTTCTTCGACGTCGACATCTATCATAAACATGGCGTACCATTCGTCCGGCGCGACTTCGTTACTTACGAAATCTGTTTTAGCAACTTTTGTTTTTTATTTCCGCCCAGAAAATTGCATACTTATATTACGTTGATAAATAATTTACAAAATTAACAACTAATTTTCTATTGCTACAAGCCGCGGGCTTCGCCCTTCCTCGGCTTCGCCGGAGCTTGGCTGCACAAACAATAGCAAATGTACTCGTACTTCCAACCTCCATTTGAATAACGACAATATGTCATCCGTTGCAGACATCTAGCTGTCCCCTGCAACAACATATCGCACAGGATGATGATCATCTCCACATGTGCGAAATAGGCTTACATGGAGGTGTCCGCAGATTGCCACGCCGACTGAGCACTTGAAGGGTTTTAACAAAATCGACGAAACCACCCTGGACAGCGGAGACTTATCTTTTATATTATATTAGATATTACGTCCAGGTGCAAAACTGAACATTTAACTAAAATTGCTCAAACAGATTTACTAACTATTGAAGTCGCGGCGGTTGAATGATACGCCATGTTGGTTTTGACAGATGGCGGAATGCAGAGGTCGAAGAAATGATAGGGCGATAAATTCGTATGTTCTAACCTACGTAACCTATCCTATATCTAATCATTCTGTACCTCAAATTTCTTGCAAAAGGGGTTGTGCCAAGCTACACAGTAAATTTATGAGACTTATGAAAAATACATACATACATACATATACCAAGGCTTTTTCCCCCTTCCAAGGGAGGTAGCCAAAAAGGGAAAGGCATAAAAACACTCCCACCCATTTCATCCCTAAATACACTCCACACCCCTCCCACCCTTCCTCTCATCTGAGCACCTCCTGGATGACGGGTCATCCCTGCACCCCGCCCACCGCCCTGGGTCAGAAGCAGTGTCGCAAGACACAGTACATCCACAGCAAGGCCGCTTCATTTAATCGGCGACCCCCCCTCTCCGTCCCCCTTTGCATATAAGGAGAGGACGGGGAGAAATCCCTTCGGGCTGCGTCAAAATTTACTCACACATACTACCCCACCCCCCCGCCCATTCCTCCTCATGCAATCACAACATCATCCATATACAACCATTCTCCACTCACCTCTGTCTTCCGTCCTCTCCCTTCCTTCCTCAACAGACATTCCCCTCTTCCCCAAAGCCCCCTTCACCCCATCCATCCACCTCATCCTAGGACGTCCCCTCATGTTCACTCCCACCACATCTGCCTTCCATACCTCTTTTACTAGTCTTTCTTCACTCATTCTTTCCATGTGTCCAAACCATCCTAATATTCTTTCATCAACCCTCTCTCCCAAATCTTTTTTCACCCCTGTTCTCCTCCTCACCTCCTCATTTCTCACTCTATCTAGCCTAGTAACCCCCGCCATACTTCTCAGACACCTCATCTCAAACACATTCAAACTCCTTCTCTCTTCTTCTCTTATGTTCCACGTTTCTGCCCCATACAGTGCTGTTGGCACAATCACTCCTTCATACAGTCTCCTCTTCGCATCCATTCCCAAATGTCTATTTCTCATTACACTCTTTAAACCACCAAGGCATTTACTCGCTTCTCTCAATCTACATTCTACCTCCACCTTCACTCCACCTTTTCCTGCTACACTTGCACCCAAGTATCTAAAACTATCCACTTCCTCCAGTCGCTCTCCCTTAATGTTCACTTCCAGTCTACTGCCACTTTCACCCCTTGTACATCTCATCACCTTACTTTTACCCACATTTATCTTTAGCTTTCTTCTATCACATACTCTCCCAAACTCTGCCACCAGCTTCCTCAATCCCTCCTCTGACCCTGCCACAAGCGCAGTGTCGTCCGCAAACAACAGCTGGCTCACCTCCCACTTTTCTCCATTTTCTTTAACCATCTCCAATCCCTGACTCACTACCCTAGCATTCACCTCTCGCACCACCCCATCCATGTATAAGTTGAACAGCCAGGGCGACATAACGCATCCTTGACGAAGTCCCACCTTTACTTCAAACCACTCACTCTCTCCATTTCCAATCCTAACACATGCTCTACTACTCACATAAAAACTCTTGACAGCTCCCAAAAGCTTTCCTCCTATCCCATAAATCTGCATAACCTCCCACAGTGCCTTTCTGTCTACCCTATCATAAGCCTTTTCCAGATCCATAAAAGCCAAAAAAAACATCCTTCCCCTTTCCTATAGCTTTCTCACATATCTGTCTTACCACAAAGATCTGATCTACACAACCTCTACCAGTCCTAAAACCACACTGTTCCTCACCAATTACTCCTTCTGTTCCTCTCCTAATCCTCTCAATTAAGATTCTCCCATAAGCCTTCCCTACTACACTCAACAGGCTAATCCCTCTGAAATTACTACATTCACACTTGTCCCCTTTTCCCTTGTAAAGAGGAACTATACAGGCACTACTCCAGTCCTCCGGAACTCTACCCTCTCTCCAGCAAACATTAAATAATCTTGCCAACCAGTCCACCATCACTGAACCTCCCTTTTTCAGACATTCTGCATGACATCCATCCAGACCAGGTGCCTTACCTGCTTTCATCATCTTTACAACTGCCTTCACCTCATCCTTCCTTATTTCTCCTCCATTCTCCTCACTCATCACTCTCATTTTCTTCGCATTTCCCACTGCAGCTATCTTTCCTTCCCTATCCTCCTTCACATTCAGCAACTCCCTAAAATATTCTGCCCATCTTCCCCTCACTGCCATCTCTTCCATTATCAACTCTCCATGATCTGTACCTTTTACCTTTTCTTCCCTACTTGATTCGCCTCCTCTTCCTCTCTTAATTTCTTTCCAAAACATCTTTTTATTACTTTCAAAATTTTCTGTCATACTCCTACCCCATTTCACATCTGCTCTCCTCTTTGCCTCCTTTACCTTTTGCTTTACTTCTCTTTTCTTTTCTTTGTACGTCTCATATGACTCCCCTGTCCTCTTTTGTAACCAATCTGTGAATGCTCGCTTCTTCTCTTCTACAACCTTCTTTGTTTCCTCATCCCACCATTCACTACCCTTTCTTCTATTTCCCCCTGTCCTTCTTGTTCCACACACCATCCTTGCACACTTTAAGACTCCCTCCTTGAACCATCCCCATTCCTCCTCCACACCCATCTCTGCTCTATCCTTTACTCCCTCCCACTCCTCCTTCAGCTTCTTTTCGTACTCCTTCTCCTTTTCCTTTTCATTCAAGGAGTTCACTCTAAGAACCTCCCTACCTTTTGTCCCTTTCCTCCTTCTCCATCTATCCTCCACTCTCAACTTACCTTCCACCAAAAAATGATCTGATATTCCCCCACCCTCTCCCCTTAGCACATGTACATCCTTAACTCTTCCTATCATAATCCTATTTACCACTACATAATCCATTAAAGCTCTATCTACCACCCTCTCCCATGTGTACTTATGCTTGACTTTCTTCCGAAACACTGTATTTGCTATCATCAACTCTCTTTCTAGACACATTTCCACCATCAACTCTCCACTACGATTCTTTCCTGGAACTCCACACTTCCCAACCACTCCATCGATTGGACCATTTCCCACTCTAGCATTAAGGTCTCCCAGTACTATTACATTGACATTTCTTCCTAAACCCTCTATGCACTCATTTAAATCTATCCAAAAGGCCTCCCTTTCTTCCATGCTCTTCTCACTGCCCGGCCCATATGCACTTACAAAGACCCACATCTCCTTCCCCAGTTTCACCTTCATCCACATTATCCTTGAGGAAACCTCTTTCCACTCCACTACCCCTTTACCTATCTCCTCACTTACTAGAATAGCCACCCCTTCCCTCCCTCGCCCTCTCTTCACTCCTGATAACCTCCCACTTACACTCCCAAACATACACTCACCCTTCCCTTTCAACTTAGTTTCACTCAAAGCCAACACATCCAACTTTCTTCTCACAAACATACTACCTATCTCTTCCCTTTTACTCTCATCTGTACCACATCCACGCACATTAAAAGACCCCAACCTTAGGGTGCTGGCCCGAGGCCCGCCAGCACCCCTTATGAAAAATACATGGTAAATAGGCATCAAGTTCTAACAGTTGCAGTGGAAGAACTAAAGGACTGTAGATGTGAATAAACATGAACAACTTTACAATAGGGTTGGACATCTGGAAGACCAATCTGTTAAACTAAACGAATTTGTAAAAAAAGTGCTGTGTGCACAACTAGACTGGGTATTCTGGATGCAAAGACAGTTTATCCTGAAAAACTGGAATCAGAATGTAAAATGTCCAAAGCTTGGAAATGATAAAAATGACACTAGACCACAATCCAACTTGCAAGGGGGAGTGGAACCAGATTGTGATTGCCGAGAGACATGAAAGTAAAAATAGAGGAAACAATTTAGTCATGTATCATGTATGGAGTGGCAGAGTTAAACTCAATTGTTACACATGAAAGAATCTAACATTACAAAGTGTGGATTTCATGCAGGCATGTGGGGTGTATGATAAGTTAAAGATTTATAAAGCATTCAGGGTAGGCCAAGTGAGACCTGATAAACACAAACCACTGATTGTAAAATTTACTGGCACAAAATCATAAGTTGCAATCTTTAAAAATGTAAAGTACGTCAAAGACAATGAAGTTTACAAGGGCTTTAGGGTAACAAGTTATTGCACAAAAAGGAAAAAATCAAGAAACAGCCTTGATTAAAAAAAATAAATGGAGCCGCAGGGAAAGGGCGTCACAGTAACCAGTCCATCATGGAAGAGGTTAACCAAGGTGACAAGACAGGCATGGACGGGGACAGCAACCAGTGCATCAGAGCAAAACTACACAAAAGGAGAGAATCAACACAGGAAGGAGCAAGTGGAACACCAGGACAAATAGAAATGACAAGCCAGGCGAGAACTGCCCAGTAGTTCAAAAGTAAATACGACTAGCTCAAATAATGGATTTAAAAACAATTACTTATTCTATCTAGTAATGTAGACACCTTTGGTTTAGATAAGCAGCTAGAATTAAGGGAAATGCTGAAGATAATTGAAAATACTCTTCAAATCATTGCATTGCAAGAAGTGAAAGCAAAAGAACAGTATATGAAGCTGGCCGAGTACAAAATAGATAACCGTATAATATAGATGCAAATGAAGGAAGAGGATTGTTATTGCATGTTAAGAATGATGTACTGTGAAATCAAATGAACCAAATACAAATTGTGGATATAGTTGTGTATAAATTAAATCCAGCAATGATGATAACCTGCTCATCACATCAGCATACAGGAGCCCCAATAGTTCCGCAGAAAATAATGACAGTTACAACTTCCACAAGAAATCACTGATAAAAGTTTAAAATAAACTAGTGTTGGGCGACTTTAATCTTCCCTTAATAAAATGGGATAATTACACAACAGACGAGGGTATGTAGGGATTTTCTGCCTTTTGTGGAAAGAATTAGAGACTTTCTTCACTCAACGTGTTAAAGAAATGACAGAAGAGAGGAGACTGTGGGAAGCAAATCATGAGAAAGAGGACCAATAATCTACCAATGTCAGGACTACTGACTCTAGACAAAAATTAAAATGAAATAGGCTTTGGGAGAAACTGGTAAAAAAAATTTTTACACAAAATGAAAGTGAATGTGTACAAGTTGAAGTGCAGTACAGAAGAATCAAACAAGATGGGAGACGAAATGCCATCAAAACCAAGGAAAAAGAAAATGCAAAACCTGTCAGAATGCTACAATATTCTGGCAATATGTATAAAAAACCAGGACCAAGTCAAGGATAGCTCATCTTTACACAGATGACAACAATCTTGTGAAAACAAGTGACAGAAAAGGCAATGGTTCTTGCAGATAAATTCAGTTCTTGTATAAAAAAAAAAAAAAAAATTGCCAAGGATCTATCCCGACTACATCCAGGTTAGACCACGGATAAACTATGAAATCAGAAAGGGTCTGCAAAAGCTTAAAAACAAATTCACCAGGTCCAGATGGTATTCACCCAAGAATTGTTAAAGATCTGATGCAAGAACTATTGGTATCACTGAAAATATTCAGTAGTTCACTGGAAGAGGGAGTAGTTCTGGAGGATTTGAATATTGCGCAAATAACACCAATATTTAAGGATAGCAAGAATGACCCTGGTAAATACAGACCTGCAAGTCTAACTAGAGTTCAGTAAATTAATGGAATCAGTCCCGCGAGAAGCATACACCTTATGAAAACTCAAAACTTGTTTGCTGATAAACAATTTGGGTTCATCTCTGGCAGATCAACAGTGCTTCAACCGATTCAGGTCTTGGACAAATGGACAGAGGTCATTAATGAGGGCAAAGCCAAGTTTGTGATTTCATGAAGGCACTTGACAGTTCCCCACAAAAGACTACTTGCCAATTATGGAATAGCCTAATGTGTTCCAATGGATTTAATTTTTCTTTTTTTTTCTGGCAGAAAGCAACAAGTAATGGTTAATGGCGAGGCCTCCAACTGGAGGGAGGTAACCAGTGGGGTGCCTCAGGGATCAGTGCTGGGGTGTCTTGTGTCATGTTCATCAATGATCTTCCAGATGCAGTCATGGGACCAAGGTACATCTTTATGCAGATGATACCAAGATTTAGAACAATTCCAAATGAAGATAACTGTAAAAAGCTTCAGGAAGACATGAACTGAGAAAATGGTCAAAGATGGATGCTCAATTTCTATTCAGTTAAAAATAAACATACGAGAATAGGTAGATATAATGTAAAAGAGCAAGAGTACAAGATGTATATGGCAACATACCCAGCACTACAAATGAAAAGGACATTGGAGTTTTCAATGACTATCTGACATGCACAGAGCACTTAGCCGAGAAAATCAACAAGGCTAACAGCCTTCTTGGTATTACAAGAACTTATGTCCACCTTGATTTTTCCATCCTGAAAGCACTGAACATTGCAATAACAAGGCCTCGTTTAGAATATGCTTCTCAGATCTGGTGTCCTCATCTAATTAAAAACAGGGGCTATTGAAAATGTTCAATGAAGAGCCACTAGAATAACAACAGCTGAAAGGACATGATTATGAAGAATGGCTTAAGAAATTAGATCTACCGATACTGGCCTACAGAAGATCAAGAGATCAAATTGAAACTTACAAGATCATTACCCAGAAATATGACTAACAATGTACAAGAGGTATTTGAGATTAGGGAAGGCAACACAACTAGAGGAAATTCAAAGATTTTTAAAGAGAGCAAGACTAAGAATGATTTTTCGAATCTGGTAGTAAATACTTGATTGTAGGACAACTTGTCCACGGACATCTCGTCCATGGACAACTCGTCCACAAAACTGCAAAGTAGGACAACTTGTCCACAGACACCACCATGGGTGGTCAACTCGTCCACGGACAAGATTTAAAAAAACTTTTAGAAAATTATTTTATTACCTTTTTTTAATGATATTTCATGTTATTTCATTAAAATTTGCTTTAAGATGGCATATTTTGGTAAGTAATAGATGTGTTTATAAATGTTATGGACATGCTTATTTTAACACCCTAGAATAGCTCCAACTATGATCAAAAAGAAATAATCACAACTCTATCATATTTACACCTAATATTTACCCCAAGCTTCAGGTTGTAACAACGCAGACAGGTGCTCAAAAGATTCTTCTGGATGGATTCATGTACACTAAGAAACATTGGAAACTAGTATGTTATAACACATTTGTAAAAGATCACCGTTAACCCACTATCGGAGAAATAATAACGGAAAGTACAGAGAAACTGTATATTTCGACTACTCTCTGTAGTCCTCTTCAGCAGAATGCTTACATAAGGTTAAGGTACAAGTATATATGAAGAAATGAGGGGTACATAGAAGGGGATAAGGAAAGTGGGGGGGGGCTCAGGTCACATGCCCTTGAAATGGTCGGGTCAAAGTAGGACAAGGGGTGATATTTTGTCCAACCGCTTTAGACATGATCTTGTTGACCGCTAACTTGGTAATACAATCTGGGGGCCACTGGCCTTTAGAGGTATTAAAGTTAGGATAATGTTTTATTAGAGAAGATTCTACAATTTTTCTTCTATAGCTACAGTGTGATTTATAAATTATTGATGCATTATCCCAATCTAATCTATGGTCTTTTTGGCTGGCATGAAGGAACTAAGAAACATGTTTCCAAGTCAGCTGATGAAGTTGTCTGGCGCTGTATCCAACGTGATGTCAAATGCAGTGCCCGCTTGAAGACCACCAAGAGCCTTATTGACCATAGGCTTGTTGGTGAGCACAGCCACATTGCAGACCGTGTGAGATGTGATGTGGAGCAAGCTCGCCAATATATGAAGAGGAAGGCTGCTACCAACCAACGACCGCCCCAACAACATCCTCAGCTTCATCGTTAGAGAGCTTGATGATCAGGTCAAGGCACGCATGCCAAGGCCGGACACCAGCAAGCGTGTCCTTCGGCGTGTCCGTGCTGCTGGGCCTTCGTGCAGTGTTTGGAGAGGAGATCCAGGTCCGGTTCTGTTTCTACCACCTCAGCCAGTCTATTTGGAGGCAGATCCAGGGCCTGGGTCTCAAGAACCTGTACGAGTCAGATGACGAGTTCCGGCTCTTCTGCGGCCAGCTGGATGCCCTGGCCTTTCTTCCTACTGAGGACGTCCATGAAGGCATGAAACATCTGCGGTCCACCATGCCCAACGAAGCAGCAGCCTTAGTGGAGTATTTCGACTCCACTTACGTCTCCGGCCAGCTCCGCCACCAGCGCCGAGTCACCCCCACCCCAGGCAGAGTCATCCAACCAGTTCGGCTTCGGCGCACTCCACCGATGTTCCTACCTGGGCGGTGGAACCAACATCACGCCACCCTCAACAATGAGCCACGCACAAACAACATATGTGAGGGGTGGAACAATAAGTTCTCCAGTTTGGTGGGCCATTCCAACCCCACCATCTGGAAACTTATCGAGTGCCTTCAAGCAGAAGCATCCAACGTCGACTCGGTTCTCCTCCAGGATGAGCGTGGCATCCGCCCTGTGAAGCGAAGGAAGAAGTGCTACGCTGAGCTGCAGACACGTTTGTGCAACTTGGTGGGTGACCTGAAGGCTGGCAAGAAAACACTTCCAGAGTTCCTGCGTGGTGTCAGCTACAACCTCCATGGTGGCAAGCCCAACATCTAGACCTTACACTTGTATATTTATTCTGTATTACACACCTGTATTCTGTATATATAAATATGTAAATAAAGTTTTATTGTTCTGCAAATTATGTTTATTATTCTTAAAAAAAAGTCATTGGACGAGATGTCCATATTCCTGTGGACGAGTTGTCCTACTTTGCAGTTTTGTGGACGAGTTGTCCGTCCACGAAATACTTGGAATGATTTGCCAGAATGGATGGCCAATGCAGACACCGTTTTACAATTTGTTTGAATCAAGCCTAGATAAAATATGGGAAAGCCAAGAACAAATTTAACTGTAGAGCACAACCACTACCACCGTACATGCCGGGAATAACGGCAATCAGGTTATCGAGTTGGAGTCAAAGGCGCCTCTTCCAGAACTTCATCTGAAGTATCTAAAGATCATCTGGATCGTGGTCGTCTTCACTGAATTACGGTCGTTTCGCTGACGGCCTGATTATTATTGTACATCGGACAATTAACAGACGACGGCAGAACCCCGTGTTACCTCAAGTCCAAGGAAGCCCTACAGCTATTGTATTTGTAACAGCGCTTATTAACGTCACCTAGAGTTGGAGACAACCCGGTCCACAATGTGAAACCCATCGTCTAACTCGGGTGTTCTCATTAGGGGTGAAATTCTCCCCCAGGGGAAAATTTTGGTTTTTCTGGGGGCGGGGGGTGAATTGTGACCACAGTAAGTTAACGGGATGAGGAAAGCAATTATAGGTTTTGGCCTATCTGGCCTGATCTGGGCTTGAATTAACCTGTGCTGACCGAAGTTAATCTTAGGATTAAAAAATTGTTACGCCGTGCGACAGTATCGCACGTAATATCAAGGTCTAAATATACAGGTCAGACCATTTGAATTCTTCTGCGCAACTTCTGACGTCATTAGGCTGGGTCCATTTTCTCTTTGTGAAACACTGAAGAAAACTGTGAAACGCCAAGGAAGACAGGAACTATAATATTTTATATATTATATATATATATTATATATATTCATATATATAGACAGGAACTATAATATTTTATATATATCTATATATATATTTTATATATTTGTCAGAATATAACTAATTGCGTGGAGCGGTGCGAGCGAAGGCAACAACCTATTCGAACGACGGACCAGCTTCAACTGACAGCTATAGGACCCCTGAACCCCACTTTGAACAGCCAGGTGACGTTCACGGGCCCGCTGCGCCAACTCCCTCGAAATTCGGTCGGAAGTGGTTAGACTTTATATTCTTATATCTTGCGTAATATCGCCTATGGGCTATGGTGACGCGTCTCAGTAAATTTTTAGTTTCGACCATAGGCGCAATATAGCAATAGAAAATTAATTACCAATTTTGTAAATTATAATGTATCAACGTAATATGTAATTTTGTGAGCGGAAATAAAAAGCAAAAAAGGTGCTAAAACAGATTTTGTAAATAACGAAGTCGTGTCGGACGAATGGTACGCCATGTTTGTTATGATAAATGCCGACGTCGAAGAAATAAAAGGATAAATTCATCTAACCTAAACTAAACTAACCTGTGTTTAATAAATCATTACCTGCAAATTAAATGTCATCCGGCTCGTCCTCGTCGTCGTGAGAGACGTTGAAGCTTTTCAACCACTCCCTCAGCTTGCGGGGTATACAAAGTTCTTGCAGCTTGAAGGAATGCATGTATCTCCTCTCCATAACATTCATGAAAATGTACCTGGCGAGGTACTGTCGGAGGTACCGAGGCCGTCAATTGACAGACAAGATGGCGTCCCGATCCTATGCTACCGACTTCGTTCATTAGCGTATTTGCTTGTAGCAAGGTATTTTTTATTTTCACTTCCGCCCACAAAATTGCATATTACGTTGATACATTTTAATTTACAAAATTAATAATTTTCTATTGCTATAGTGCACCCATGGTTGAAACTAGAAAAATACCCGCGTCTCCTTGTACGCGTGTCCACAGAAACACGTCTTCTGCATTTTTCTTTCAATTAATATATTTTGTTGTCAGCTGCTGAAATTACATTGTTGGGAGGTGCTAAAGATATCAGAAGTATGGGAAATGAAAGTTACGTAAATTACGTTAAGTCGTAATACCTATCAAGTAATGACGCGCTAAAGAAAATTAAGGAATTTAGTCATATTTACCTATTTAGAATGCCCCTTTTGAAACTGACAATCTTGGAAAGGAGGGGGGAATGGCATTCTGACAAATGGTGAAAAGTGTGCTTTGTCCAAGCAAGGCAAAGAACCACTGGACTGGTCTATCTGACTGACTAGACTGGACTGGACTGGACAGACGCATGGCGTCTGTACATTGTTCTAGCGGCTTCGTTTGTAGACATGCTTGTAGCAAGGTTTTTTTTTATTGATTCCAGCCAAGAAAATCTCATCCTACGTTCATGTATTTTAACTTAATTTTCGAACGCTATACCAAGTATGTGCACAACTAAAATAATCCAGTACGAGTCTAGTCTCCTTGTACGCGAGGAAATAGTTTTCACAGATCAACTTGTCCGTGTTAACCGTAGCTTACAAATTGACGGGTCTCACTCCTGTTGCGAGAAGAGATGAAATCACACAGTTCACGGGCTCCCAGCCGTCAACAGACCCTGCTTTCAGCGAAAATGCCATACTCGAACGCGCTCCATCGCAAATAAAACCCTTATCTCCTTTGGGCATAAAGTCCACGGCTGATACTGTGACGTATGCACCTTTGTTTCACAAAATATGCTTAAACGTTTCACGTAGGTTTGTACATCAAGGTACACGCTACTGGACAAGTTATTCCAAGTAGATTAACATCCTAATCCCATTATCATAGAATAAACCAAGTTAGCTAATCCAAGAATATTATTGGTGCTTCTAAGATGTAACACTAGTTTTCTTTAACATAAACTCTCCGAAATGATTAGTTTGGACGACTAACCGCAAACAACCGGTTATGGCTTGCATTCCGGCGTAGACAAAATTTCCATAGCACTATATCAACAATTAACCACAATTCTCTCAGTACTGCATTAAAATAAACGTGGTTGCTCTGGTAACACGCAAGCGCTTCTCTATTGCATTTAAATTATATTTTTCTACCAAATTGTTAGGGTAAGTAGTCAGTTTTGGAGCTTTTGGACACGCATGTTTCAATGTGCTTGCGTGCTTCTGGAATTTTACCACAATAGAATTTTCCGGTCGACTCCAAACTATTTCAATCGCGATCCTCTGCCTCAAGTCGGGCCCTTGGTACATGTTCAACAGAAAATAAAGTTTATACATCACCGCAGCAATGGCTTTGAAACATTGTCCTTCATGAAGTGGCTGGGACCGTGAACCTATCTTGGCAATACAGCGTGCAATTTGAACTGAACATTTCAACAATGTTGATAATTGTACATACCTTTCCGATCCAGTTTCCCAAGGAGATACGTGATATTACGGTAGATTATTGCTTGAAGATCTGTCGTTGATAGCATTGCAAAGAACTTGATTTCTTTGCCATTACTATGACGATATAGCCACCTATTTATCGAACACAAAGGTTACGTTTAGTCTGTTGTAATTGCAAGTTGGTTTTAACTGTTATTTCTGTAAATCTTAAGAGTTCAATACAAAATTGAATTTCATTAGTTGATTTTCACTAATTCATTATTCATGCTTTTGCCTGGACCAAGCCACCTCGTGTATTCTTGGAACAGAATCCTAAAGGAAATTTATATATATATTATCACTACTGAGCAACCGGAGGTACACAATTTATTGAAAATCTAAACTATTTCTGCTCGTATTACGGTTGTATAACAAGTCCAGCACCAACTTTACACGTCCACTTCCACTGCTGTAATTGCATCGACTAACGGTCAACAACAGTGTTGCCACGGTGATCTATGCCAGTTCCCACAAATGAGTTTTCAATTCAATTCAATAAGTTTATTGTTGATGTACAACAAAGGAGAGAGTTGGGTCTTGCCAACTAACCCCTATCATTTTATATTAAATTTGTTTATTACAGTTATATCAAAATAAATGTTTATATTACAATATCAGTGTTGTATTTAACGTTTGAAAGCAAACATTGGATGTTTTTTTTTTTTTTTACAATTTTAGTTAAGATATAATTATTTATGTAATAGCATATGAGCTCAATGAGGTTCCATTGTTCCTGTGGTCTAAATTCATCGATTATTGGGCAATACTGTATATAATGTTGTAGTGAATGTCCTCTCGGCCTTGCGCATAAAGTACAGGGCTCAGGTTCAGCTTCCCTGTACACCTCCCAGTAATATTTATATCCCAGTCTGAGTCTCATAGTGACTAAATCCATTTGGGAACTATGTCTACCATATGGATATTCCTTTGTATTATTTAATACTGCCTTATAATGCTTGCTACTTACACTACCCATCTCGCAACATTTATCTAGGTCTATATCCATGTTAGCAATAACATTTGATCTTATTATTGACCTTACATGTTTATATGTGTATTCATTACCAGGAATATTGTTAACATCTCTAATTGTATTTCGTGCAAGACTATCTGCTTTTTCATTATAATACAAACCTATATATTGGATGGTACCCATACAAAATAAATATGTGTATTGTTTCTCTCCAGGTTATATATAATATTTAAAAATTTGTAACAACATCACAATCAGCTGGAGAGGAAGATACAAGTTCATATAATGCATTCTGACTATCGACAAAAAAGTATACATTTTTACCCATACTCGTAATAATATGTAAGCCTTCTAAGATAGCATATAGTTCAGTTCTGGTTGATGACAAATTATTTGGTAGTCTTTTTGAAATTTCATAATCTTGAAATTCTTCAGAGGAAGAATATTCCCTTATAAACACCCCACATCCTGTCTTGGTACCCTCAACTGACCCATCACAGTACACATGTACCACCTGTTTCCGTGGGTATTGTGACAATTTGTCAAGAAAATGTGCTTTTAATTCGTATTTATACCATTGTTCCTTTGGTTTACTTAGCTTTTCAATGTCAATTTTTACATTGTATGGATTCCAGGTGGTATAGTAGTTATTTTTTATGAGGGCATTAAATTCGTTCATAATATCAAACTTTCTTAGAACCTTACATATTTTGCGAAGATATGGGTTGTTAGTTACATGATTATCATTATATAATGCTAATATATCTCTTTGGAGAGAGTTTGTACCATTACACACTATACGACATACAGTTCGACTCGTTATTTTTTCTATTCTTAAATTAATACTGGGTAATCTTAACTCTCTTCTTAATACCTCTATCTTAGTTGTTGTAGCACACCCTAAAATAATTCTCATTGCCTTATTTTGTACGACTTCTAAGCATTTAAGTTGTTGTGTATTGTATTGCACCAACACAAGTGAAGCATAATCTATGAGGGAACGTATCACATATATATAAAACATGCGAAGTATAGGTACACCAACACCTGACCCTCTCTTTGCTAAGACTTTGAGAGGGGCTAGCCTAGATACACACATATTTTTAACATATTCAATACAATAATTAGCATTTCTATAACCTAATTGTACACCAAAATATTTGTAGTTAAGGACACGCTCAATTTTTACACCATTTACAGTAGGTTTCCTACACTTTTTCTGTTTAGCTTGAAATTTAGTTTTGTTTTCATTTATGACAAGCCCCATGTATGTACATAGTTGTTCAAGTTCATTCACAGCCTTGCTAAGTGTTTGAGGTGTATCACATTGAATAAGTATGTCATCAGCATAAATGATGACTTTGGTACCCTGTGTAAATTCATATCTAGCAATTTTATCCATTAGTATATTGTATAGCATAGGACTCAGAACTCCACCTTAGGGGGTACCTAACTCGAATGTTTCTTCATCTGGTAGTGTTCCCTGTGACCAAACCTTACCTTTTCTATTATACAAATAGTCTTGTATCCATCCTAATAACTTTCCTTTGACTCCCTTCAATACAAGTTCCTCTAGTATAACTTCTTTATTAGATCTATCAAAGGCACCTTTCAAATCTACATATACTTGACAAGAAGCACTGGTATTAGCTAAGCAATGAACAAAACAGTCGCTATAGTCAGCGCAAGGAGAAATGACCAATAAGGCGGGGCTAGGAGATTTCCCGGTGTTGTCACACATGGGCATCCATGGCGAGAACGTGCGTGTGGATGCAATGTTTTCTGAATGCAGTGTGAGGGGGGCGGGGCCAGAGATTAGATGTAGCGGCAACGTCGCTCTCTCTTTTCCATATGCCATGTCTACACTCGAAGAAACGAAACCTTTGTATAGAAAACATTGCTTTGATTTTTACCTCAGTGGTGGTGTGTGACAAAAATTATAATATAATCATATGTGGCAACATTATAAAATCATAAAATAGAATTATAAAATAAAATAAAATTATGAAGTAATTAGATGTGGCCTCACAGGGGAACTCCCAGTGCTCCGCCCTAACGGCCAGTTCTCAGTGCAACGGGTATAGTAGCACGTCCCTTCATGAAACCATATAAATTTTCAGACATTTTATCACCCACTTTATAGATTAACCTACGTAAGACAATTCTTTCCATCATTTTGCACAAGCAGCTGGTAAGTGAGATTGGTCAAAAATTCCCATCACTCTTAGGTACAGGTATAATCATGGCTGATTTCCATGCTGGGAGTAACGTACTATTTCTGTAAGACACATTAAACATATCTAGTATGGGATTTTTCCCGTCAATATTCAGTAATGCATTTATAATATTAAATGTAAGTCCATCCTCACCAGGGGCTGTTGATTTACCACTTTTGACAGCATATAATAGTTCATCTATTGGTATAGGTACACAAGTGTCATCATCCAACTTAACATTATGATTTACTAATTGTAACCTTTGTAACCTATTCTCTGCCAGAGCAATTTGATGTCCAACAGGCAGACCAGACAAAACAGAAGCAGAACTCCATTGTTTAATGAGTTCTTTGACCTTTTTTGCAGGATTTGAGTCACTGGTTACTGAAGTTTTTTTACCTTTGACCTTATTAACGTGATACCAAACTTCCTGTATTGATTTGGTGTTACGAATTTTATTTAGAAACTCATCCCAATACTTCTTCCTCATGTCTCTCTTTAGCTCAGACAAATGTTTAGCAACTGTTCCCATAGCTCTCTTGACATCATGATCATTTGGCTGTGCTTGCCATCTACTCTGTAAGGCTGCCATTGTATCCTGACAATTTAATATAACAGGGTCATGTGCATATGATCTCTTTTGATTATGAGTGTGCTTCTGCCTAGTCTTGTTGTTGTCTACATATTCATTAATTACTTTAAGTAATCCCTGATAAATATCATTGGCATCTTGTAAATTAATATTGTTATTGCTGTACCATTTCTTAACATTGATCAGGAGCCCAGGAAATTTACTTGAGGGGATGCTTAACCTTTTTCTGTGTACTATGTTGGTTGTGGAGAGGGTGATATATGTCTTAAGGGCAAAGTGGTCACTGAGAAGAGATGGTACAACAATAGTTTCACACGTACAAAATGGCATATTAAATAGAGCAACATAATCTAGTCTTCCTGAACATGTGTAGGGACTTTGGCACCAGTAATTTGTACATTATTATTAGCTTTAAGAAAGGTTACCCACCTTACGCCATTAGTATTAGAAGTCTTAAAACTACCTAGGTCTACATGTCTAGCATTAAGATCACCCAAAAGAATTGTACTTTCTTCTAATATGTGCGGAGGTAAATTATCAATGTACAGGGCACCAGAATGAACATACATATTAGTGATATAAATATATAGTTATTTGATAAATGTAGACACACAGTGATATATTCTATTCCCCCATTGACTCCTTTCTCCACCAAGGTAACTGGAAGTCCAGACTTAACATAAGTAACCATACCTCTACTGCTTCCATCATCACAACTAAGAATATGTTGATAATATCCTCTGAGTTCATACACCTCTGGTCCAGTTTCCTGTACAGCTATGAAGTCAGGGCTCTGTTGAAGAATAAATGCATGTATATCAGTTATCCTATCTCCTAGTCCATTAACATTCCATGTCAATAAATGGAAAATTTTGTTATTCATTGTAGGGTTTTGCATCATTTTGATTTGGGCCACTGTTTATTGTTCTGGCTAGCAATGACTTCTCTTCTGAAGGCTTCAAATTTCTCTAGAATTAGTTCTATATTCCTAGATAGCTGTTCGTAATTTTCGTGTCTCTCCTTATCTCGCTTTTTCAAAATTTCAAGTTTTTCCATGATAGATTCCAAATTCTTTGCTTGTTGACAGTTAGCCTTCTGTATTTCTTGATGCACAGTTTCCTTTACTTCTTGATGAACTTTCTGAATGCCTTGATAAACAGTTTCCTGTAATTCATGATGTACTTTCTGAATGTCTTGTTGCACAAATTCCTGTACTTCCTGTTTGACTTTGTGTGTGTTTTGATGCACTAATTCCTGCACTTCTTTAAATTTAGAGTCTGTGTATTCTTTCATCTTTCTCTCAAGCCTTACTCTATCTGCTCTTAATTCCTCTATACTTTGATTTAACAATGTAGTAAATTTGTCCACTGGTAAACTTAGTCGTTCCTGCTCTTTAGCCACTATATTTACTTTATTTGACTGAGTAATGGATAGTGACCTCACCTTAGTTGTAGAATTAGTTGTTGCTTTCTCCTGTTGCAAAGGTGGAAATTCTTCCTGCATTGCTGTGACGTTCCAGGCAGATCTTGTAGGTGGAGGAGTAGTTTGGTATACAGTAGTGGGTATACTTGGTATACTTGGTGGTAGAGTCTTGTAGCGTAGTTTTTTAGGGCATACTGGAGAACTTGCATTGTGTTTACCTCCACAGTTGCAGCATTTCAGTGGTACAGCTACTTTCTGTTGAATCTTTTCCCAGCACTCCTTTGAGAGATGTCCCCCAGCACAGTATCTGCATCGCACATATGTAGCTCGACATCGCCAACTTTTGTGTCCCCATTTGCTACACCTTTGACACAGGTCTGGCTCTGGAACATAGGGAGCAACTTTCTTCCTTCCAACACCGATGATGAGAGTGTCTGTGTCAATAGGTCCTGATACTGCTCCTAGGAGTTGTGGCCTTGGATTTTTCCCAACCATCCGTCGTTTTAGCCACTGGAATCCTGGTGGACACTGTAATAAATTGACATTTATGTAAGTAGGTACATCAAAATTACCACAGTACGTTGTAAGCCAGTTATAGGTTTCATTACTTGTCCCTGGAAGCCATCTGTTATCATTGTGTTATATTGCTGACCATTGATTAATGTGATATATGGTGCATTCCTCCCTTCCTTAAAGAGTGGCCTACACTCAGGGTGTTGTTTTAATTGAGCCATATACAAGGTATATTTGTTTTCCAGAGAGAGGTTACATTTTTCTGGAAATGCTATCATGACTCTTTCCCTACCTGTGGTGTTGTTGTCCCCGACTACAATATCTTGATTCACATCAGCTGCTTTAGTGTCTGCGGAGTTATTTTCTTCAATTATCAAGTCCTGGTCCATGCCGGGTGCTTCTATTGCAGTCATTAAGGGATCTTTCGTGGTGGCAGATTTAGCTTGGTCTTCAAACGTTCCACTAACCTTCATTCTCTGGGCACGGGAACCGGCATTGTTGACACTGTCGTTCGAGTTCTCAGCTATCTCGGCCCAGTCCTTCACCTCTCCTACTCCCTGTGTTGGCGTCTCTCTCATGCTACTTCCTTCACAGTTTTCATTATTCCGACTCTGTGGCAGAGTCATATCCATGTTGTTAACTTCCTGGGAGGATTCAATAGCAGCATAGGTGTGATCTAAGGAGCTCCTTTTCTTCCCAAATTTCGTGGTCATATAATACAAGAAGATTGTCTTATCTGGAGTTATACTCGGAAAAAACCTTCCTCCGCTGCTGCCCGGCAGCATCTGGACAAATGAGTTTTTCACACAAGGAAATCTGAATTCCCACATTTTTTCCCACAAAAAAGAAGGAATTATTATAAACATAAATAAGTTCATTGCAACATAAATTAAATTCTATGCAAAAATAATGGTAAGCAGTTTTAACATGATAGGTTGGAAGTTACAGTAACTTAGTTTACTTTTGTATGAAATATAATTCAGAATAAAAAATAAAGTATTGTCTTTTACATTGAAATTGAGTTTTAATGATTTCTTCTCAGACTGTATTGATTTTTTTTCAAAATACAATTTCATTTTATGTCTACTTCCAAATAAACAGTCTTGATTTTCTCGTGTTTTTTCTTCAGCCTTAGCAAAAAAAGTTCTTTAACATGTCTTCAGTGGGAATAAAGTCAACACAAGATGAACCCTGAAGAGACAAGCCACACCTAATTTGCAAAATAACCTCAACAGATCGTACACTAAATTTGTTCCTTACTTTTGAGTGCACGATGTTCATAACCGAAAATACCCTTTCCACATTTGCATTTGAGAAAGGCAAAGACAATAATGCCAAGGCAAAGGTAGAAATACTAGGGAACTTTCGGTTACCTGCATAATCTAGTTTTTCATATACCTCTGCCCACAATGCAACACTGTTTTCCAAACATGATTTGGGCCATTGCTCAAGGTTAAGTACACCTCATTCATTTTCTAGTTCATCTATATCTCTGACTATAGATCTGTACCTGGAAGCAATAGTTGCAATAGAACCCTTGATTTGAGAAGTGGCTGCACGAGGATGCAATTTCTGTAAAAGAAGTAGGGTGTCAACATTACCTGGCAGGCGCAGCTGCACTTGATTAATCAACTCAAGTACAAACTCTTTACATTTCTCTTTGATGTTAATCAACTGTTTATTGGTTAAGGTACAAGAGTCTGCAAATGTGTTGAATTCATAACCAAAATTGATAGTAATCAAAGGGAAAATATAATTCTGGGGCCGTATACACAAAACTTGCTAGCACTAACAAATAGCTGTTAAGGGTAACAAATTCCTGTTAAGCCTAACATTTAGCTGTTAAGCACTAACAGTGGATACAGAAAACTTGTTAGGGCCTTAAAAGTACTGTTAAGGTAAAAGTGCTGTGGAGGACTATTACATACATACATACATATACCAAGGCTTTTTCCCCCTTCCAAGGGAGGTAGCCAAAAAGGGAAAGGCATAAAAACACTCCCACCCATTTCATCCCTAAATACACTCCACACCCCTCCCACCCTTCCTCTCATCTGAGCACCTCCTGGATGACGGGTCATCCCTGCACCCTGCCCACCGCCCTGGGTCAGAAGCAGTGTCGCAGGACACAGCACATCCACAGCAAGGCCGCTTCATTTAATCGGCGACCCCCCCTCTCCGTCCCCCCTTGCATATAAGGAGAGGACGGGGAGAAATCCCTTCGGGCTGCGTCAAAACTCACTCACACACACTACCCCACCCCCCACCCCCGACTATTAAGCTCAACAAATTCCTGTTAATAGAGAAGATGGCGGAGCAACAACAACTACAAAGACGACAGCGAGTTTATCGACAGCGACGGGACATATTTAACGAGTACAATGACGACGAACTCATCAAATGCTTCAGAATGAACCGTGCTGGTATAATAGCAATGGCTGATTTAGTGAGGGACAAACTTCAATCCCGAACAGAACGGAATCGACCACTGAGTCCTGAGATGAAGGTGGCAATTACCCTATGATATTTAGCCACAGGTAAAATGCAGCAGTGACGACTTTGGGACCTTGCAAGCAACAATCAGCCGTGTCATTACTCAAACAATTGATGCACTATCAGAACCAGATATTGTAACTCAATTTGTAAAATTCCCATTGACTCGCCAAGAAGTGCAAGTAAAACAAGCAGAGTTCATGGAAGACTGTAGGTTTCCCAGTGTTGTGGGTACCATAGATGGCACAAACATTAGAATTGTGGCTCCAAGTGTCGATGAACATTTATATGTAAACAGAAAACGATACCACAGCATCAGCGTGCTTTGCCATGCCTCCCTCTTGTCCTTGTGGTTTAAACTTGCCTTGAATCGCCCATTTATAATTATTTTTTTCTCCATAATCACGTTGACCAAGAGGAGTGTTTCCTCTTGTGACCAGTTTGGCTTCCTTTTCTTTTTCTGTGATTCTTCTGCCATGTCTATATCCTCTGAAATAATTGTTGAGTCTTCTGTCGGAAGATTTGTCTGTGGCGCGGCCGCCTGTACAATGCGCCTTCGTCCAAAAATATCTGTCGTTGGTTAATAAGTACTCCTAAAAAACCACATACGATATCTATGTGCTATCATGATACTCTATTAATAAATTCTGAACAACTGCATCAATGACACTGTTTTATGTGTGCAATTTTTAATAATACGTCCATTTACATATTCATAAGCTGCTAACTTCAGCACTGTTTAGCGGAACTTGACAAACAACTGTTTACTAGCTAACAGTTGTTAGTTAAGCATTGGTGTATAACTTTTAGTGGTTTTCTGTTAGCTAGCAGAGATTGTTAAGGCTAACAAAAAAGTTTTGTGTATACGGCCCCTGATTTTTTTAAGAAGCGAGATCTTCTTTGGCACATTTTGAGAAATGACTTGATTCTACCACCATATGTATAATATTACGATACATATCGATCAGGGGCCGTATACACAAAACTTGTTAGCACTAACAAATAGCTGTTAAGGGTAACAAATTCCTGTTAAGGCTAACATTTAGCTGTTAAGCACAAACAGTGGATACAGAAAACTTGTTAGGGCCTTAAAAGTACTGTTAAGGTAAAAGTGCTGTGGAGGACTATCAAGCTCTTAGGAAATTCCTGTTAGTAGAGAAGATGGCGGAACAACAACAACAACTACAAAGACGACAGCGAGTATATCGACAGCGACGGGACATATTTAACGAGTACAATGACGACGAACTCATCAAACGCTTCAGGATGAACCGTGCCAGTATAATAACTGGCTGATTTAGTGAAGAACAAACTTCAATCCCGAGCAGAACGGAATCGACCACTGAGTCCTGAGACGAAGGTGGTAATTACCCTAAGATATTTGGTCACAGGTTAAATGCAGCAGTGCAGCAGTGACGACTTTGGGACCTCGCAAGCAACAATCAGCTGTGTCATTACTCAGACAATTGATGCATTGTCAGAACCAGATATTGTAACTCAGTTTGTAAAATTCCCATTGACTCGCCAAGAAGTGTAAGTGAAACAAGCAGAGTTCATGGAAGACTATAGGTTTCCTGGTGTTGTGGGTACCATAGATGGCACACACATTAGAACTGCGGCTCCCAGTGTCGATGCACATTTATATGTAAATAGAAAACGATACCACAACATCAACGTGCAACTCGTATTCGATGCCAAGTATAGGATACTTGATGCAAGGTGGCCTGGCTCAGTACATGATGCCAAGATATTGGATGAGTCTGGCTTGAAGGCACTTTTTGAACAAAATTATGTCCCAGCTGGATGCTGCCTTCTAGAAGACAGTGGCTATCCTTGCAATGAATGGTTGCTGACGCCTTATCTAAACCCCCATTTATAATTATTTATTTCTCCATAATCACGTTGACCAAGAGGAGTGTTTCCTCTTGAGACCAGTTTGGCTTCCTTTTCTTTTTCTGTGGTTCTTCTGCCATGTCTATATCCTCTGAAGTAATTGTTGAGTCTTCTGTAGGAAGATTTGTCTGTGGCGCGGCCGCCTGTACAATGCGCCTTCGTTCAAAAATATCTGTCGTTGGTTAATAAGTACTCCTAAAAAAACATACATACGATATTTATGTGCTATCATGATACTCTATTAATAAATTTTGAACAACTGCATTAATAACACTGTTTTATGTGTGCAATTTTTTTTAAAATACGTCCATTTACATGATCATAAGATAAGCAGCTAACTTCAGCAATGTTTAGCGGGACTTGACAAACAACTGTTTACTAGCTAACATTTGTTAGTTAAATATTGGTGCATAACTTTTAGTGATTTGCTGTTAGCTAGCAGAGATTGTTAAGGCTAACAAAAAAGTTTTGTGTACACGGCCCCAGGTCTTCAGTAAGTTTAGCTACCTCAACATTTTGGCCTTGGAAAAGTGTGTTGACTCTCACCACCTCCTTAGGTACTTTCCGAACATATAAAAGGTACAACTTATTATGAGGATCATTGTATACTTGGATTAGTTGTTTTGCTGTGTAGCAACGCTCACTTGTTTCGCACATTTCAAAATGCAGTTTTAGGGAGTCCCATTGACCAAGGATAACACTGATTGCCTCCAAACGGGATAACCAACGTGTGCTAGCTAACCCAGGCACTTTCTTGGGTAAACGATCCTCAAGAACTTTATACAACTCTGTATATTTGTTTATCCTATTTGGACTATTAGAGAACCATGTGTGTGTGTCTCTAACTAAAAAATCCAGAGGTTTTCACATGCCTTACTTGCAGCTAGATGCAGGGAATGACACACACATATAATAAGAGTTATTTCAGGGTTGTCATTCTTCAATAATGTTATGAGTGAGTGATGACGACCTACCACTGAATTTGCCCCATCTGTGCCTATACCTATCAGTTTGTTAACATCTAATCCATCTTCCATCAAACAGTTTTTGACAGTTATATAAATGGTGTCTGCTTTTGCATCCCTTAGAGGTACTAAGCGGTAAAAGGTGTCTACCATGCTCTTCTTTGACTCACTGAAATAACGAATAGTTAATGCTAAACAGGATACATTAGCCTCATTTGTGCTTTCGTCTACAAGCAAACTAAAGTGATGAACTGAAATATCATTTCTTAATTTCTTTGAGAAATAAGGTGCTATCACATACTTCTATAGCCTAGAGCATTTTGAGCGATGAAGCTTGATTTTCTGGAGAATGCCCAAGTTCTTGTCAAGCTGTGGTATCACTATACCTAGATGATCAACAGATTTAATAGATGTATGCTCTGTAACATAAACTGTCAATTTTATCTCTGCTATTTTAGTAGGGTCTTTTACTAAAGATTGCAAGCTCTTTTCAACTGACATCTGTATTTTACTTCCTGGTGATTTAATTTTTTCTATGTGCTTCTTCCCCACAGTCTTACTGCGCACTCAATTCAAATTTCGTAATTCGTTCTATACGTTAGTGCTACTCTCCCGTCCGCTCTCACACGTTCTATGTGAAATCACGCAGTTCAGCAAACTCCGAGTCCGGGATGTTGACGAAAACCAATCCTGTGGACTGTAGACTGACTGTCCTGACAATTAATTGTTCCTGTCCACCTACTTTATGTAAACTGTATGTCGTCACTTAAGGTCTACGTTTGGTACGTCCGAGTCTTTTACTGCGCACTCAATTCAAATTTCGTAATTCGTTCTGTACGTTGGTCCTACTCTCCACTGTCCGCTCTCACACATTCTATGTGAAATCACGCTTGCAGTCCCATGAGATGTGCAAAACGTTCTCCTTCTTTACCTCTATAGGTTCTGTACGTATACATACATCATATAACTAGACATTAAGCAATAAAGATTAAATATGATGTTTTTCGTATTAAGGTAGACTTAGCTAGAATATGATTGGTATTTGGTAGTCTTAATTTCTTTACCAGTGCCTATTTATCTGCAAATTTAGGGCATTGTCACATTTTTATCTTGGTTAATGAAAAACTACAAGATTTGTGGTGTATTCAGAAAAAAATACAAGACTCCAAGATCAAAGGAAAAAAATACTAGATCTAGAAGGAAAACACAAGGAGTGGCAACACTGCTTACGAAATACGAATTCACCAGAACACCAATGCCACCCCAGCCCACCACCGCCAGGCCCGGGCCATCTATAACCATTTCTGCTGATACTTGACTGATACATATTTGAAAATTGACGGGGTGTCTTGCCTTATTTAGCCGTGTATGTACTTTTGCACTATTATTATTACTATTATTTTAACATTTATTTGATATCCCATAAAAATTCCGCAAAAATAAAAATTCCCATGAGACCTCATAAAAAAAAGAAAATCCCACAGATATTGAGGTGTTGAAGTCCTCCCACAAAAGGATTACAAAGGCGGAGCATGCCGACAGGAGACCTTTTGGTCCATATCTAGGTCGGATGCGAAAAAATCATAATAATAAAGTAATAAATAAAAAATATAATAATGTAAATAACAAATAAAATACATAAATAACTGCATAGGTATAGTTAAATAATAAACAAACAGGTAAGTAGTAAATAATAATAAATTGACATATACATACATACATATACCAAGGCTTTTTCCCCCTTCCAAGGGAGGTAGCCAAAAAGGGAAAGGCATAAAAACACTCCCACCCATTTCATCCCTAAATACACTCCACACCCCTCCCACCCTCCCTCTCATCTGAGCACCTCCTGGATGACGGGTCATCCCTGCACCCTGCCCACCGCCCTGGGTCAGAAGCAGTGTTGCAAGACACAGTACATCCACAGCAAGGCCGCTTCATTTAATCGGCGACCCCCCCTCTCCGTCCCCCTTTGCATATAAGGCAAGGACGGGGAGAAATCCCTTCGGGCTGCGTCAAAATTTACTCATACATACTACCCCACCCCCCACCCCCCTGCCCATTCTTCCTCATGCAGTCACATCATCATCCATATACAACCATTCTCCACTCACCTCTGTCTTCCGTCCTCTCCCTTCCCTCCTCAACAGACATTCCCCTCTTCCCCAAAGCCCCCTTCACCCCATCCATCCACCTCATCCTAGGACGTCCCCTCATGTTCACTCCCTCCACATCTGCCTTCCACACCTCCTTTACTAGTCCTTCTTCACTCATTCCTTCCACGTGTCCAAACCATCCCAATATTCTTTCATCAACCCTAAATTGACATATAACTAATAATAAATGAAAATCAGGCAGAGAAATGATAAAACAAAAACAAATAATATAAAATAAATTATAATCATTACAGCATCTTCCTTAGGTGTTTATCTAAATGATTCTTAAAGCTTCGAACTGAACTACATTGCACTACCTGTGCAGAAACTTTATTCCAATTATTAACTACACGGTTGGCAAAGTTGTTTCTATTTCCGGACAGTTTGAGACCATTGTTTCTTGTCTGATTCTCATTCAATGTAAACATTTTGTCACTTTTGATGTTGTCAATTCCCTTTAGAATCTTAAAGACCTGTATCAAGTCACCTCTGAGTCTACGCTTCTTTAGGGAAAACAGATTCATATGTCGACTTTCGTATGATTTATTTTTGATATTTGGAATCAGTTTTGTGGCTCGCCGTTGTACTTTTTCCAGTCTGTCAATGTCTTTAATGAGATTCGGTGACCATACGGAAACAGCATATTCCAAATGTGGACGAACTAACGATTTATATAGCTTGTTAATGAGAGATGGACTTTTGAAATCAAAAGATCACACAATCAGTCCTAGAATCTTATTTGCTTTCTCAGAGGCTGAAATACACTGCTTGGATGATTTGAGGTCGTTACTGATAATTGCGCCGAGATCTTTTTCACTATCCACTTTTGTTAACGAATTTCCAAATAACGTGTAATTGTACTTACTGTTATTTTTACCTATGTGCATTACCTTGCATTTGTGTTAAATTTCATTAGCCACTTTTCAGACCATTGCTGTAATTTATCTAAATCTTCTTGAATATCTAATTGGTTTTAGTGATCATTTGCCACTCCGCACAGTTTTGTATCATCAGCAAATTTGGAAACAGTAGATTTTAGTCCATGGTCTATATCATTTATATATACTATGAATAGAAGTAGCCCAAGAACGGAATCCCGATGAACTCCACTCATAGCATTTTTCCATCCAGAAGTTTTTCCATTTAAAGCAACTCTGTTTTTGATCATTCAACCAATTACTAGTACAACTTAAGGGGGTACGCGACACCTGGGGGGGTGAATTTGGTGAAGATATTGCATTTTTCAAAACTGTGTTCAAAATGTTCGTATACCACTTAGAAATAAATCCCGACAAATAATTTTCCAGCCGCGCGCAATTTAAAGGTCCTGGGTGAGGATTAAAGGGACAGATTTAAAGGCGCAACCCACACTAGAAGGAGGCGTGCCACTTAGGACCTTCAGGCGCAGCGAATAACGTTGAAATTTGATTGAATTTACACTCGCCCAGTGTATCAATGGCCAATACGATTGTGGAGGGGAAGGGAGGAAGGTGGAGGGAGAATATTTCGCCAACTTTGTGCGAAACTAAGCGGTAGTTACCGGCTAACTCTGAAAAGGGAAGTACGCATGTCTCATGAGCTCTCATTGCAATCTATTACTTTAGCTAGTACATATTACTCTTTAGTACAGTCATCATGGGTAGCAAAAAGAACAAAAGAACATCACAATGACAAAAAACAGCAGTCAAAGATGGCAAGCAGTCAAAGACGACTAAAGATCACACCACCTCTCACTCCACCACCGCCCTCACCTGCACCTCTGTGACGGTGACAGAGGTAAAGGACAACATTAGACTAAACAATTCAAAGAGGAAGATTAAATCCAAAGAAGAAAGCAAGAGGAAAAAGATCAAGGCTATACAGGAAGAAGAAAGAAGAAGGGACATCATATGATGCTGGAGGGGGTGCCCTACCAACATAGATTGGCGAGGGGAATCTGATGAGGAAAGAGAAGGTGCCCACTACTGGAAAATAAACCTCTTTCCAATGATTTAGATACCCTGAAGACCCCCAGCAGAGAGGTTTCATATGAAGAAACCGCCAAAGGTGCAAAAAAGCAAATTATATGATGTTGTCGTCTGTGTGTCGTCACTACTGTGACATACTTATACTTTAGTTTTTCAGTATTTAAAGTACTTATAATTAAAATATGTTGATAATATTTACTGTACTTACTTATTATATGATAAGAATTAAGCCATGAAAAAATCAGTCAAATTGGTGAAACTATAAGCAAGTTACAGATATATTCATATTTCAAGTTGCCATATCTCCGTTCGATATGTTTCTACTTTTTTTTAATCATAAAAAATCTAATATACATTAGATTTAAATGAAACTTACAGGGAATATTACTTTTAGTAACTGCTAGGGCCGATCGTTCGAATATTTTGAATAGGATGAAAGAGTTCGGAGTAATAATGGAAACAAGAGCAAACAAATTGTATTTTTCACGATTTTTGCCAGCCATTAAAATTGAAATGCCTGTATGCAAAAGTATAAAGGAAATTGTTCAATTACTCAATGACCGGCCCTAGGTGTGCCTACTGACTAATCATAGCCAAAATATAAAACAAATTGGTCCACGTATTATGGTGCTGTGCACTTTTAAATGTCGCTACTGGTATACGTACATGTGTACATGTGTACATATGTACATGTGTACATACATCATTCTGCTTCACCTAAAATGTAAGCAATATGGATACCTATTTACCTGAGAAGTTTCAGCTCTTTACTCTAAATATTTTAGAAAATGACCTCCAGGTGTCGCGTACCCCCTTAATAGGCTACCACTTATTCCGTGTACAGGTAATTTAGTAAGTAGTCTTTCGTGTGCAAAGTCAAGATATATTAAATCAATATAGTTTCTTGTCATAATTCGATATAACTGTGTTGTAGAATTCGAGTAAGTTAGTCACGCAAGAACGTTTCCGTCTGAAACCATGCTGGCTATCATTTATCAAACGGTTACTTTCTAAATGATGTTCGATAGCATCTCTGATGATAGTTTCCATTATTTTTCCTGCGATTGAAGTCAAACTTATAGGCCTATAGTTATTTGGTTTCTTTTTGTCACCTTTTTTTGAATATGGGAGTAACGTTAGCTAGCTTCCATTCTCTTGGAACATCTACAGATATGATGGATTTCTTGAAAACAATTTCTAATGGAACAACAATCTCATTTTCAATTTCCTAAGATTCTTGGATGCCAACCGTCAGGCCCTGGTGTTTTATTAACTGAGTTTATCTATACACCATTTAATTTTTTCTTTTGTTATATTTACCGTAGTGAGTAAGTTTACCCTAGACTTTTCACAGGTTTCAGTTTGGAGTTCACTTTGAGGTGTTTCGTCTACGAATACCGAGCTAAAATAATTGTTTAAGATATTACACATTCCTTTATTTGAATATTCAAGTTGACCATCAGCAGATGATAGTGGACCAATGTGATTCCTAACAACCTTTTTATCTCTAATGTAACTATAGAATTCTTTGGGATTCTCTTTGGATTTATCAGCGATGTTCATTTCGTATTGTCGTTTTCTTTTTCTTATTGTCTTTTTTAAATCTCTCTGTATTGATACATTCTTATTGATTTTTTTTTTCTTAATGAAAAGATTCAATAATATTCCTTACCAAATAGAAACTTATTCAAAGTAGACCACTTGGGAAAAGAAACTAATGAAGCAGAGCGCTTTCGTAAATTATATATTCAAGTGCATAGTTGAATAGAAATACATATTTTATATATACATGAAAAAGGTACAAGGGCCGGTCGCACTACTTAGCGACAACTAGCAAGAACCAGCGACAACTAACAAGAACTAGCGTCAACTGCATTAATTAAACCGACAACTAATATTTTTGGGCATAAAATGCATCTTGCAATGATTTATGATATATTCGAACCTAATTTGATACAATATACACGACCTAAATTTGGTGTAAATTGTCAACTCGCAATGGTTAGGTGGTTTACATCCTGATGAGGCTCACTTCCTTCTAGAAAAGCCTTTTTAACACGTCCTCCGAAACTAATCCTTGAAATAAAGTAAAACATGCAAGACAAGATATATGTACAATAGAATGGATGAAAGCTATTGCGTAGCAAAATTACAAGAGAGAACCTAAGAGGAATTTTGTTAATCATATTTTGTGCTGATTGTGATTGCCAATTTATCTTCACTTTTTCTTTAATTCATCAGTCGAGTTGATAGTTATTACTGAATTCTTGTCAATTTTTGCAGTACCACTGACAGCGAGATGACACCGAGTTCACATTATCTTTCCACGCTCAACAATCGTCAGTTGAGATGACACTAATTACTGAATTCACATCACTTTTCGCAACACAATGATTTTTGCATCATCAATTCATCATAAGCTAATACAAGCTAAATAAAAATTATGCGACTTTTGATTTACAATAATTTAAAAGATTAATTAAATATTGCCTACTAAAAAGATTACATAAATCGTGGATCTCATGAATAAAAAATCTTTTTTGAGTATTGACTAAATTGAAAGACAATAACTTGTAGAACGCAAGGTGTAATCAATTTTACATAGGTCATCAGGACCTGACGCTTCTCTGCCAGGGCGACCATGATGACCCGACCTCACCTAATCCAATGCAGTCGTGTAATTACGGACCACAGGTGTCTACCAAGGCGGCATATATCGCGGATTCCGTCAACTGTAACCGTGTGAATGTGACCTAATGTCGACCCATTGTCCGTGACCCACCCGACTTACTGCCTTCCAGGGGAATGTCCTCTCTCATGCAAACTGTCACTCTAATTTTTTCACGTATGTGTCATGCGCGATCGATCGATCCATCGTTCGCGCAGCAATCGATGGATGTCCCTATCCTGATCACTATACCAGTTACAAACCAATAAATTCTATGAAGAAGTGGTCATTGTACAATTCTAAACTATTATTTTATTTCATTTTTATATCATGACGTGGTCATTTTTCCAGTTTTACAAATTCAAATATCATTGTGATTTAGTTAGCGTGGGTTCTTCATCCATAATGTGTACAAAAATTATTCTTTGTACTTGACATGCTTGATCATAACGCATCAGCTTTTATTTCACAACGAAACTGGAAATGAAACTCATTTCTTATATTGTCCACTCTCCTATCGCCTATCAAAAGATGCTGACCTCTCTTTTATATGATACTGGATTTAGAAGTGTGAATAATAAGCAGGTTAAAATGTATGCAAAAGGTTAAATACATTTGAAATATAAATATGGACATTTAATCTTCCCAGTAACTTGTGTTCAAGTTAAAATAAGATAATCAGCTTAAAACTTCAGTCATTATGATTTTATTATCAATTGGTGATTTAATATAACCATTGTATTACCCGTCTGGTATGACGTATACCAAGTTGATTGATGTGTTGCTATAATGAGGTATATGTGTGATGGTGAATCAATTGCGCGAACGAGTTGTTTACATTCTTGTGGACAAGTTGTCCAAGTTTGCAGTTTTGCGGACCAGTTGTCTGGGGACGAGTTATCCGTTCAGCATATCAGCGAGGAATGTGAATATGAATATCTAGAGGTCAGGTCTCCCTATTGGAGGTGGTCTTCCAAGTACAAGGGTGATCGGTTGACCTCTGGAATAACATTAATCATTTCCTTTCACATAGAATAGAAGGTAAAAAAAATGTATATCTTAACACATTATACAACTGACAGACTGAAATTCCCTTGCACAGCAAAACCATGTTTTCTTAGAAGTGAAAATGTATCTGAAATCCAATAAGGGTTATGCACTCATAATAGATCTTATTTTAGGATAATTTTGAAATTACCTTGTGAAGTCACAATACCTTAAAATAAGATAGAAAATTCTCTTCTGTAACCAAAGAAGTTGAAATAAGACATCACTTAAAAGAGGTACATATGAACGGAACCGAAACGTCCGAGGTCGACGATTTCATGAGGCCTAAACGACCGCACACGTTGGGGTCGAGCCTGCACCATTTTTGGGCCACGGAGGTGACCCGACCCTGGCGCCCAAAATACCTCCGGCCAAAATCCCACACCCAGAATACCTCCAAAAATGCCAAAAATACCTCCATGCATATAATGCTGTTTGTACTGGTTAGAAGGTTATAATCTTAAATTGTCAAGTTTATTGGAATAATTATAATTTGCGGAATGAAGATTTAGATGAATTACAGCAATGGTCTGAAAAGTGGCTAATGAAATTTAACACAAGTAAATGCAAGGTAATGCACATGGGTGAAAATAAGAGTAAGTACGATTACAAGTTATTTGGAAATTTGTTAACAAAAGTGAATACTGTAGTGAAAAGGATCTCGGCGTAATCATCAGTAACGATCTCAAATCATCCATGCAAATGATAAGTGTTATGATAAGGACATTTGGGAATGATATTGTAAACAATATGTAGAGTATAAAATCCTATAGAAAGTATTATTAGAGGACTTTTTCATTCAGGATTATGGTAGTATGGTAGATCAAAGGAATAATCAATTCTATGTAATAATTGTTAATCAAAGGAATCAGACAAAACAATTGACTAAAGGAATAATTAATTCTTTGTAGATTTTTTTATCAAAGGAATAAGACAAAACAATACAACAACTTCAGTTCACATGTTCACTCATAGGTAATTGTTTAATGAATTGGATACAATGGTTCTTAAAATCAGAAGCTAAATCAATAATGTATTTTACCCTATATCAGTACCTGGTCGCAATTTGTAATGACATGTAGTATACTATTGGCATATAGTAATTGGAGTCAGACGTATCTTATTTCATTTTATTTATTTATTTATTTGTTTATTTTATTTTAATTTTGAAAATCGGCTTAATTACTATATGCCATTACAGATGGTGACCAGATACTGATATAGGATTCTATACTCTACGTATTGTTTACAATATCATTCCAAAATGTCCTTGTCATATCACTTATCAAATGCATGGAGGTATTATGGGTGGTTGAGGAAGTATTTTGGCTGGAGGTATTTTGGGCGGAGGAATTATGTCATGGATCCGGATGTTTTGGCCTCGTGAAATTGTCAACCCCGGACGTTTCGTCCCCATTCATATACACCGCTCTGAAGTCATGCCTTTTTCAACTTATTTGGCGCCAAAATGAATTTTTTATTATTACATTCATTCATTCATAATAAATAAATAATAGATGAATAAACAAATAAATAAATAAAATGAATAATAAATTAACCAAAGCAGTTATGTTGGTGCTTTAAAAATGAATAAATGAAAATAATTATTGGCATTTTGGTATTCTAAATTTGAAGGAGACAATAGTAGACGTGGAATAATTTTCTAATTTATTTGATTCTAAAGAACATCAGAAGACTAAATGTCCATTTTTAGAAGACGAATTGTCAGAAGACTAACTAGTGGAAAACTAATTGTCAGAAGAATAACTAGTGGAAGACTAATTGTCCAGAAGACTAAATGTCCTACACCCGTTTCATTCGTTGACCACGCTATTTATAAAAAAAATTCTTGCCTATTTCCTTCTTAAATCTAAATTTGTCCATTTTAAACCCATTACTGTGAATATTGCTCTGTTGTCTTAATATGAAGACCTTGTTTGCGTCACCCTTGTTAAAGCCTTTGATACACTTAAAGAACTCTATTAGATTACCCCGCACTCTGCGTCTTTCCAGAGGATGTAAGTTAAGGGAATGTAGGACAAAAGGTCCCCGGACAAAATGTCCTGTAATCTGCACCCCTGGGACAAAATGTCCCCAACGGCCTAGGTGGGTGGTCAAAATGTCCTCATTTTTTTTTTCTAAAGATTTGTCAGATGTGTTTTACTTTATTCCTTTATATGTTTTTTGGTGAATTTTTGGTTTTTAACTTGATTTTTTTTATAGGCATACAATATAAGTCCAATAAAGCATAATTGTGTGCTGTAATTGTACTCATAAGGTGCTTATCACACCTCTTTCACACCCCCATTCCTTGGTTAACGCCTCAGATGTGCTCTAAGTTTGCTCACAAAGTGCTTGTCACACCACTCTTACACCTGTACTGTGATTTATCATCTTATATGATTTGTGAGATGTACTGTGATTCATCATTGTGATATTTAATAAAATATCAAATATTATTGTACTTTGTGTTTATATATAGAGATTCTCCAGAATTTAAGGGTTGTTATAAAACCATGATTAACTATGACCCAAAATGTATAAACAATTGATAAAAATCAATATTTGTTGAAAAAAAAAAAATGGGGACATTTTGTCCCGGGGGTGCAGATTTCAGGACATTTTGTCCGTTCAGCAAGTTGAGGTGCCTAAGCCTCTCTTCATAAGGTAAATTTCTGAGACCATGTATCATCTTGGTCATTCTCCTCTGTACTGATTCTAGTGAATTGATGTCCATTCTATTAGACGGAGAGCAAAACTGTACCGCATAGTCAAGGATAGGTCTAACACTAGATAGAGTTTGATAATTACCTCTGAATTTCTATTCGTAACCATCCTAGCAATGAAGCCTAATGCTCTGTTTGTTTTATTCCTGCCGCTAATGCATTGTTTCCTGAATTTAAGGTCAGGACTCATTAGAACTCCCAAGTCTCTCTCGTACTCAGTTTTCTCTAAAAACCTGTTATGTAAGCTATATCTATTTTTGGAGTTGTGTAGTTGAAATGGGCCTATCCTTTCCCTATTTTTTTTTTCTGTACAGATGACACAGTTATATCGAATTATGACAAAAGAAACAATATAGATTTGATATACCTAGACTTTGCAAAAGCTTTTGATACCGTCCCACACGAAAGACTACTTACTAAATTAGCTTTACACGGAATAAGTGGTAGCCTATTAAGTTGGACTAGTAATTGGTTGAATGGTCGAAAACAAAGATGTTATAAATGGAAAAACTTCTAGATGGGAAAATGTTACAAGTGGAGTTCCTCAGGGTTCCATTCTTGGGCCACTTCTATTCATAGTATATATAAATGATATAGACCATGGACTAAAATCTACTGTTTCCAAATTTGCTGATGATACAAAACTGTGCAGAATGGCAAATGGTCACTTTAACCAATTAGATATTCAAGAAGATTTAGATAAATTACAGCAATGGTCTGAAAAGTGGCTAATGAAATTTAACACGAGTAAATGCAAGGTAATGCACATGGGTGAAAATAAGAGTAAGTACGATTACAAGTTATTTGGAAATTCATTAACAAAAGTGGATAGTGAAAAAGATCTCGGCGTAATTATCAGTAACGACCTCAAATCATCCAAGCAGTGTATTTCAGCCTCTGAGAAAGCAAATAAGATTTTAGGACTGATTGCGCGATCTTTTGATTTCAAAAGTCCATCACTCATTAACAAGCTATATAAATCGTTAGTTCGTCCACATTTGGAATATGCTGTTTCCGTATGGTCACCGAATCTCATTAAAGACATTGACAGACTGGAAAAAGTACAACGGCGAGCCACAAAACTGATTCCAAATATCAAAAATAAATCATACGAAAATCGACTAAAACATATATCTGTTTTCCCTAAAAAAGCGTACACTCAGAGGTGACTTGATACAGGTCTTTAACCCATTCAACTCCGATGACAAGATGTCTTGTCATTTGGTCAAATAAAACAAAAAATCATAAAACACCAAAATGTTTGATCAAACACCAGAAAAATATGACGTCAATCCTCGCTTCGCTCGCAGCGAAGCGAGGATTGACGTCATATTTTTCTGGTGTTTGATCAAACATTTTGGTGTTTTATGATTTTTTGTTTTATTTGACCTAATGACAAGACATCTTGTCATCGGAGTTGAATGGGTTAAGATTCTAAAGGGAATTGGCAACATCAAAAGTGACAAAATTTTCACATTGAATGAGAATCAGACAAGAAACAATGGTCTCAAACTATCCGGAAATAGATTCAAATTGGAAGTAGGTAGATTGATTGATTGATTTTACGAGTTTTTGGCCGACGGCCAGGCACTGGGACCAAAATGATCATTCAGCGCCAGGGAAGTAGGTAGAAACAACTTTGCCAACCGTGTAGTTAATGAATGGAACAAACTTCCTGCACAGGTAGTGCAATGTAGTTCAGTTCGAAGCTTTAAGACTCATTTAGATAAACACCTAAGCAAGATGCTGTAATGATTATAGTTTATTTTATATTATTTGTTTTTGCTTTGTTATCATTTGTCCGTTTGATTTTCATTTATTATTAGTTATGTGTCAATTTATTTTTATTTACTGTTTACCTGTATGTTTGTTATTCAACTATACCTATGCATTTATTTATGTATTTTTTATGTTGCATACATTATTATACTTTTTTTATTATTATTATTCTATTATGATTTTTCGCATCCGACCTAGATATGGACCAAAAGGTCTCCTGTCGGCATGCTCTGCCTTTGTAATCCTTTGTAAGAAGCCCTTTGGGTTGGATATTGCTTGTCTGGCCTCCATTCACACAAGTGACCTAGCCTAAGGTACGATTACCCTTCGTGACCCGACTATTGACCACGCTAATGACATCTAGTCACAGCCCCCCTGGGTCGGTCCCGTAAGTGATCAAATATCTCATATAGTTTCTCGTCTTGTCAAAATTGGCTCTTCGTACTTTTTAACTATACCCATATAAAATATCTTATTTCTTGATGATCGCTAGAGCCTAGACTATTTCCCACTTTCACGTTACTCGTTAGGTGCTCATTATTAGTTAAGAGTAAGTCCAGAGTATCCTCTTCCCTCGTCGGATCGGTAATTATTTGTTTTAGGAAGTTATCCTGCACCACGTCTAAGAAAAAATTTGCTTCCTTTCCCAGTCAATGATTCTATAATTAAAATCTTCCATGGGCACAACGTTTTTGTATTTTTCATTAATCAGGTGGGTCAGTCTGCTCAATGCAGAGGTCTATGGGGTACGGACAAATGCTCACAGCCTTAATTAAAAAATGGACAAATGCTCACACTCTAAAAATCTCACATAACCTGATGGCATTCTTATCTAAATCTATATGATTTTTTGGGGGTTATGATATTTTTATTAAGATTTTTTTTATTCTGATTTTAATTTTGTTTCCTTTTAATTATTGGACCGTTTTTTTTTTTTTTAATTCAAGGTAAGATAGAATAGAATACGAGTAGTTTTGAAAAATATTACAATTCTTTAAGGATCTTATGTGAGATAGTGTGCATTAATTGGCATTGGTATCAGAAAACATTTGATTAAAGATAATGATAACAGTTTATTTTGGAAAAGGAGAAGGAGTACGAAAAGAAGCTGAAGGAGGAGTGGGAGGGAGTAAAGGATAGAGCAGAGAGGGGTGTGGAGGAGGAATGGGGATGGTTCAAGGAGGGAATCACAAAGTGTGCAAGGATGGTGTGTGGAACAAGAAGGACAGGGGGAAATAGAAAAAATGGTAGTGAATGGTGGGATGAGGAAACAAAGAAGGTTGTAGAAGAGAAGAAGCGAGCTTTCACAGATTGGTTACAAAAGAGGACAGGGGAGTCATATGAGACGTACAAAGAAAAGAAAAGAGAGGTAAAGCAAAAGGTAAAGGAGGCAAAGAGGAGAGCAGATGTGAAATGGGGTAGGAGTATGACAAAATTTTGAAAGTAATAAAAAAATGTTTTGGAAAGAAATTAAGAGAGGAAGAGGAGGCAAATCAAGTAGGGAAGAAAAGGTAAAAGGTACAGATGGAGAGATGATAATGGAAGAGATGGCAGTGAGGGGAAGATGGGCAGAATATTTTAGGGAGTTGCTGAATGTGAAGGAGGATAGGGAAGGAAAGATAGCTGCAGTGGGAAATGCGAAGAAAATGAGAGTGATGAGTGAGGAGAATGGAGGAGAAATAAGGAAGGATGAGGTGAAGGCAGTTGTAAAGATGATGAAAGCAGGTAAGGCACCTGGTCTGGATGGATGTCATGCAGAATGTCTGAAAAAGGGAGGTTCAGTGATGGTGGACTGGTTGGTGAGGTTATTTAATGTTTGCTGGAGAGAGGGTAGAGTACCGGAGGACTGGAGTAGTGCCTGTATAGTTCCTCTTTACAAGGGAAAAGGGGACAAGTGTGAATGTAGTAATTTCAGAGGGATTAGCCTGTTGAGTGTAGTAGGGAAGGCTTATGGGAGGATCTTAATTGAGAGGATTAGGAGAGGAACAGAAGGAGTAATTGGTGAGGAACAGTGTGGATTTAGGACGGGTAGAGGTTGTGTAGATCAGATCTTTGTGGTAAGACAGATATGTGAGAAAGCTATAGGAAAGGGGAAGGATGTTTTTTGGGTTTTTATGGATCTGGAAAAAGCTTATGATAGGGTAGACAGAAAGGCACTGTGGGAGGTTATGCAGATTTATGGGATAGGAGGAAAGCTTTTGGGAGCTGTCAAGAGTTTTTATGAGAGTAGTAGAGCATGTGTTAGGATTAGAAATGGAGAGAGTGAGTGGTTTGAAGTAAAGGTGGGACTTCGTCAAGGATGCGTTATGTCGCCCTGGCTGTTCAACTTATACATGGATGGAGTGGTGCGAGAGGTGAATGCTAGGGTAGTGAGTCAGGGATTGGAGATGGTTAAAGAAAATGGAGAAAAGTGGGAGGTGAGCCAGCTGTTGTTTGCGGACAACACTGCGCTTGTGGCAGGGTCAGAGGAGGGATTGAGGAAGCTGGTGGCAGAGTTTGGGAGAGTATGTGATAGAAGAAAGCTAAAGATAAATGTGGGTAAAAGTAAGGTGATGAGATGTACAAGGGGTGAAAGTGGCAGTAGACTGGAAGTGAACATTAAGGGAGAGCGACTGGAGGAAGTGGATAGTTTTAGATACTTGGGTGCAAGTGTAGCAGGAAAAGGTGGAGTGAAGGTGGAGGTAGAATGTAGATTGAGAGAAGCGAGTAAATGCCTTGGTGGTTTAAAGAGTGTAATGTGGAATAGACATTTGGGAATGGATGCGTAGAGGAGACTGTATGAAGGAGTGATTGTGCCAACAGCACTGTATGGGGCAGAAACGTGGAACATAAGAGAAGAAGAGAGAAGGAGTTTGAATGTGTTTGAGATGAGGTGTCTGAGAAGTATGGTGGGGGTTACTAGGCTGGATAGAGTGAGAAATGAGGAGGTGAGGAGGAGAACAGGGGTAAAAAAGGATTTGGGAGATAGGGTTGATGAAAGAATATTAGGATGGTTTGGACACATGGAAAGAATGAGTGAAGAAAGACTAGTAAAAGAGGTATGGAAGGCAGATGTGGAGGGAGTGAACATGAGGGGACGTCCTAGGATGAGGTGGATGGATGGGGTGAAGGGGGCTTCGGGGAAGAGGGGAATGTCTGTTGAGGAAGGAAGGGAGAGGACGGAAGACAGAGGTGAGTGGAGAATGGTTGTATATGGATGATGTTGTGACTGCATGAGGAGGAATGGGCAGGGGGTGGGGGGTGGGGTAGTATGTGTGAGTAAATTTTGACGCAGCCCGAAGGGATTTCTCCCCGTCCTCGCCTTATATGCAAAGGGGGACGGAGAGGGGGGGTCGCCGATTAAATGAAGCGGCCTTGCTGTGGATGTACTGTGTCTTGCGACACTGCTTCTGACCCAGGGTGGTGGGCAGGGTGCAGGGATGACCCGTCATCCAGGAGGTGCTCAGATGAGAGGAAGGGTGGGAGGGGTGTGGAGGGTATTTAGGGATGAAATGGGTGGGAGTGTTTTTATGCCTTTCCCTTTTTGGCTACCTCCCTTGGAAGGGGGAAAAAGCCTTGGTATATGTATGTAATACTATTTCCTTTGAAAGATTCATAATTGATTTTATTTTATTAAAGAAATGTTTTTCTTAATTTGTTTCATGTTTGAAGGACCCCTGATTGCGTTTTGATGATTTTTATAAAGTTTGTTCAAACAAATGTTTTTCCATTGTTTGAACTTTGAGGTGAGATTATTATGAGTGGATAAATGTTTTGAAAATTTTTAGAATTTGTATATTCTAATTGTGGGTTTTTATAGCAAAGTTTGTTTAAAAACTTCTTAAGTATTACATTTTACAGAGATGTAAAGCATTACATATTTATTTTAACTTTATAGCCGAGATATTTTTATGATTTATAACAATTAGCAAACTTACACATTCTAAATGTAATTAACCTTTTGCATACGTTTTTACTTGCTTATCATTCACACTTCTTCATCCAGTATCATATAAAAGAAAGGTCAGTAACTACCATTTCAGTTTATTTCAAGACTGAGATGTATAGGCCTGCATGTTCATGTTATCATGGAGGTCACAAAGACATAGGGGTGGAGTGAAATTGTGCTACAATTGTTACATGTATGTTAAAAAATAAAAGAAAAGATTATGTAAGATGGCAATGTGTTAAACAGAGGAGTGAAGGCTGTATTTCAAAAAGTTACCTCCTGGTAGTTTTTGGTAGCTAAATAAATTTTCATTTATATTTTGTATTTTAATTTGTAATATGATACATGTAAATTTGCCTAGCCCTAATCTAGATCCTTAGCCACCAAAACCAAACTATAGGACTTTATGTACGGGGATGCACAAAATATTGTAACTTTGTCTTCAACTCTTATTGAATCGTCACTAACCCGAACCAATAAAATTCATTAGTTAGTTTTTTTTCTCTTCAATATTTTAGTAATTGACAGCATCCTTTGCTAAAGTTAACCCATCTCACTAGGCAGCAGCGATCGTAGTGGCCCCCTTTGTGCAGGGAGGACATTTTAGTATAGATCATTTCACTTTGAATATTCAACATTCTTAAGAATTATTATTTCAGCGATTATTCCTTTTTCTTTCTTTTTGATTTTCTTTAAACTAGTTGTTGTGGTAACCAAGGAATTTTTAAAATACACACAAAAGTTTCTAGTTGGACATGATAGCCCCACATATACAATTTCATATTTAGACTGCCGGATTTGGAAAAAAGACCATTTATTTAACTATGACAACAAACTAATAAAAAATAAAAGAACAAACCAGAACATTTTAAGTTTGGCACTCAAATTCATCTGCTTTATTTTGTACTCCCTATAAAGTTTAATTTTTGTTCTAGAATACAGAGTATCCTCTTCTGCTGACTAAATCATCAACGACTTGAACTGACAAACTCCTCATTATAACAAATCCTCTTCAGTAATTAGTACGTGTCAGTTTCTCTTGCTGACTAAATCATCAGCGATTTGAATTCACCAACTCCTCACTATGTCACATCCTCTTCAGTCACTGTCCTGCTGACAAATCATCAGCGATTTCAACTGACCAGCTCCTCACTATATCATATCCTCTTCAATAATTCGTGTCATACTGACTAAATCATCAGCAATACAGGAACAACGGCGGACCCAAGATTTGTATGGATCTTGGGCGGACCATCCTAGTATTAAGTTCATTTGACGTTAAGTTTAAAATAACCCAGAGATATGGCGATAGGAGTGTGGACAATATAAGAAATGAGTTTCATTTCCAGTTTCGTTGTGGAATAAAAGCTGATGCGTTATTATCAAGCATGTCAAGTACAAAGAACAATTCTTGTACACATTATGGATGAAGAACCCATGCTAACTAAATCTCAATAATAATTGAATATGTAAAATTGGAAAAATGACCACGTCATGATATAAAAATTAAATGAAATAATAGTTTAGAATTGTAAAATTACCACTGCTTCATAGAATTTATTAGTTTAGAACTAGTATAGTGATCAGGATAGGGACATCCATCGATTGCTGTGCGAACGATGGATCGATCGATAGCGCAGCACGACATGGCATATGTATATGTCATGACATACATATGTATGTATATGTCATGACATATACATATGTATGTATATGTCATGACATATACATATGTCATGTCGCGCTGCGCTATCGATCGATCCATCGTTCGCGCAGCAATCGATGGATGTCCCTATCCTGATCACAATACCAGTTCCAAACCAATAAATTTTATGAAGAAGTGGTCATTGTACAATTTTCAAACTTCATTTTATTTCATTTGTATATAATGGTGTGGTCATTTTTCCAATTTTACAAATTCAAATATTATTGTGATTTAGTTAGCGTGGACTCTTCATCCATAATGTGTACAAGAATTATTCTTTGTACTTGATATGTTTGATCATAACGCATCTTCTTTTATTGCACAACGAAACTGGAAATGAAACGCATCTTATATTGTCCACACTCCTATCGCCATCTTTCTGGGTTCTTTTAAACTAAACGCCGTTGTTCCTGTATTGGTGATGATTTAGTCAGCTTGACACGAATTATTGAAGAGGATATGATATAGTGAGGAGCTGGTCAGTTGAAATCGCTTATGATTTTTTATATAATGAGGAGTTTATCAGTTCAAATCGTTGATGATTTAGTCAGCAGAAGTGGAAAATTCTGTATTTCAAAACAAAGATTAAACTTTATAATGAGTACAAAATAAAGCAGATGAATTTTCAAATGCTAAACTTAAAATGCTCTGGTTTGTTCTTTTGTTTTTTGTTAGTTTGTTGTTGTAATTAAATAAATGGTCTTTTTCAAAATATGGCAGTTTAAATATAAGATTGTATATGTGGGGCTATCATGTCCAACTGGAATTTTTTGTGTGTATTTCAAAATTTCCTCGGTTACCACAACTAGTTTAAAGAAAATAAAAAAGAAAGAAAAAGGAATAATTGCTCAAATAATATTTCTTAAGAATGTTGAATATTCAAAGTTGAATGATCTATACCTTCTGGACACAATCCCTCCTGGACAGAATCCCCCAAGACAATATCCCCCCTGGACACAATCCATCCCAGAGTATATATTTATGTATTTTAATATATCAATGTATTTGTATATTAATGTATTTTAATATAATTCCCATATAATACTTGACTGTATACATGAGTATATGTTTATGTATTTTAATATAACAATGTATTTATATATTAATGCATTTTAATATATATTCCCATATCATATTTGACTGTATACATGAGCATATGTTTACTTATGAATTTTAATATATATAATGTTTTCATATATGTTTGTAAGGTGTAGTAGTGAAGCAAAAAAACTTTTTCCATAAATGATTTATTCAACCAAGTATATGAATGTCTGTTCTGTATTTATTACCACCTCGGTAAGGTAAGTTGCTTTGCATGTGATGATATATAATGGGAGAGCTGCTAATATGAATAACGTGGGGGGATTTTGTCTAGCGCCCTCACTTTTGTGGAGAGATTCGGTCCAGGAGGGATATTGTCCGGAGGGATTGCGTCCCGGATCCCCGTGCACAAGTGGGCCACTGCGATCGATGCTGCCTAGCGAGATGGGTTAACTTTATAAAAAAAAAATGACGATTCAATAATAGTTGAAGACAAAGTTTCAATATTTGGGCATCACCGTACATAAAGTCCTATAGTTTGTTTTTGTGGCTAAGGATCTAGATTGTGGCTAGGCAAATTTACATGTATCATATTACTAATTAAAATGCTAAATATAAATGAAAATCTGTATAGCTACCAAAATCTACCAGGAGATAACTTTTTGAAAAAGTAAAATATCGTGGCTCTCATACTTACCGTGAGATCGCTGGTCAAGCCTCCTTTACAGCTTTCACTCCTCTGTTTAACACATTGCCATCTTACATAATCTTTTATTTTATTTTTTAACACACACATGACCATTGTAACACAATTTCACTCCACCAATATTTGTCTTTATGACCTCCATGGTAACATGAACATGCAAGCCTATACTTCTCAGTCTTAGAATAAACTGAAATGGTAGCTACTGACCTTTCTTTTATATGATACTTGATGAAGTGTGAATAATAAGTAGGTAAAATCTTATGCAAAAGGTTGATTACATTTAAAAAGTGTAAGTTTGCTAATTGCTATAAATCCTAAAAACATCTCAGCTATAAAGTTCAAATAAATATGTAATGCTTTACAACTCTCTAACGTAAACTGTAATACTTAAGAAGCAGTGTGGTGTGGAGTGTATTTGGGGATGAAATGGGTGGGAGTGTTTTTATGCCTTTCCCTTTTTGGCTACCTCCCTTGGAAGGGGGAAAAAGCCTTGGTATATGTATGTATGTATGTATTGAAGAAATCCTTTTTAACAAAGCTACATAAGCAATTAATAATAGAGCGAGGCCGTTTTAACCATGCCACTGAATGCGAGGCCGTTTTAACCACACTGATGAAGACGAGGCCGTTTTAACCACACCCATGAAGGCGAGGCCGTTATGACTAGCCCGGGGCCATTTTGACTGGTAAGCGGTGGAACCAAGCACGAGCCCCTAGGCTTCGCCTGCTGTGTTGGTTCCGAAACCCGGAGGTGAGTGGAGATTGTGTGTGGACTATCGCCGTCTGAATGCTGTGACCAAGGCAGACCCCTACCCTCTTCCACGAATTGATGACCTCATTGAGGAGGTTGCAGCAGCTAGGTTCCTGTCCAAGCTGGATCTAATGAAGGGGTATCACCAAATCCCCCATACTAGTAGAGCATCGGAGGTCTCCGCATTTGTTTCTCCACAAGGGCACTTTCAATATAAAGTTACCCCCTTTGGAATGAAGAACAGCGGAGCATCCTTCCAACGCCTGGTCAATTGGATAGTTGAGGGATTACCCGGTGTCAAGGCATACTCAGATGACATCGTAGTTTTCTCTGACAGTTGGGAGGATCACCTTCACCAGCTAAAGGAGTTGCTTGGCAGGTTGGCCCAAGCCCATCTCACCATAAATTTGAGAAAGAGCTCTTTTGGAAGGAGCACTATCGAGTACTTAGGCCATCAAGTTGGCCAAAATTGCATCTCACCAGTAGAAGCTAAGGTGAAGGACATTGCAGAGTTCCAGGTCCCGAAGACGAAGAAGGAGATCCGAAGATTCTTGGGTATGGTGAACTATTATAGAAGGTATTGTCCAAACCTCGCTGATGTGACCGCTCCCTTGACCCGCATGCTCTCTTGTAATCCTTTCAGGTGGAATGAAGGCGCAAATGCAGCTATTGATGAGTGCAAGAGGCTTCTCTCAAGTCGTCCCGTCTTGGTGGCTCCTGACTATAGGAAGAGTAACATGATTGCTGATGCCCTATCACGTCCAGACAGAAAATGTTCAACCCTTGCTCCGCAGGTTTGAACATTTTTGTCCGGTGAAGGGGGATGTATGTCACGTCACACCGGGTTCATACTCGTGATGTGACATATTCATTCCTGGAGCATGACTACACTGTGTTTTGCAACCCCTCGGCGTGACCTATAACACGGACCAAATATGGAGCGGCGTAAGTCCAACGGTTGTGAAGACGGCGTCCCCTCTCTTGACCACCTTAGCCCTATGGGGTGAGAATGAACAATGACTCCTTGTCCGCTAAGACTGTTGACCTAGAACGCGCGCTAAAGCTCTCGTAGGCAAGCGGCGGAGTGGTACGAAACCAACGCCGCCCGCTAGCTGAGGTCAAGGGGCGCATTAACCAAGAAGAATGAGACGAATTAGCACCTCCCCTCCTTTTCTACCTCACTGTCTTGTAGGTTAAGGGGACCGGCTGATCAAAAGATGAAAATCTTTATTAATTGGGTCATTGCACAGAAATTTATGTCAGGAGTTAAGGACACCATATACATCTTTCCTAACCCAAAAAAACTAATCTGCAACCCTTTCATGTTGTGCCCCCCCATCTCCCTTTCAAAAAAATTGATAATTTTGAAATGACTACTCCTCCTATAATAATTGCTCTACATGAATGAAATTAATATGGTGGAAGAACCTTATCCAGACCTTTAAACTAATAGAGAGAAATTTTAGTTAAAGTAATTAGTTTGTGGAATTTTAATTTTTATATCTTTTTCTACCCCGTCCCCCTTCAAATAGGGCAATTTTTTTTTGGCAAAAATTAACCCTTTCCGATATTAAAAAAAACGTTCTATTTCATCAATCAGGCAGATTTAGACATATTATGTGTGAATTTTCATTGAAATTGATTAAGAAGTTATGGAGGAGTAGAAGTTTGAAGGTATAAAACTTAGGTTTTGAGATACGGGCCGTCAAAGTTTTCACTAACTTTGAACCCCTACATACTAATATAAAGAAGGGATATCATGGCATTTCCTTCTTTAGCTTTTTAGGCTTGAATGTTGATGATATTTAGAATATAATTTATTCATATTCAGTCATATATGTTGATGTCCAGTCATATGATCCTCTGTCTTCTGGCTCCTGGTCCCCACCTGCATTTTAGGCAGGTTATTACATTAGGGTGTCATAGCTTGCTTACTTTGTAATTCTTGCCTTTTCCTAGCTTCCTGAAGGTGTTTGGTTTGCTTGCGAGGACATGGCATCTCAAAAATAGTATAACAGCTTGTCAAATGACAAAAGGATTGATGGTGGCTTGCAGTGGAGCGTATCACTCAATTTTTGTCTACTGTTTATCGCTTTCTGAGGCATCTACCCATTCTGGGGTCTATATATAACCTCTGGTACAGAGACAGAGTTGCCAGAAGTCACTAGGAATAGCACTCAATCATTACAAATTATTGTAATTTATTGCAATAATATATATATTGTAGTGACCAATACGTATCATAGGGCCGAGATGGGGTTGAGTTGGGGGGAGGAGGGGGTTTATTTGCCATAACTATGAAAATAAGGCGAATTTTGATTAAATACTCCACATACACTGTCGATTGCCATACGCAGATGTAGAATTTTTTTCCCAGTTTTTCATTTTTTCCCCAATTTTCATCGATTCTTGACCAGCCGGTCCCCTTAAGGTATAAGCTAGGGAATTATTGTAAACCCTCTCCATGCATAAATAAAGGAAGTAATGGATGTGTGGAGTTGGGTAGATAGGGATAGGAATATATGTATTAAGATAAGTTGGTGCTTGGGCAATAGCACCTGTGTTGTGCGGCTGGGGTATAAATTGGGGGGGTGCAGATACCCACGCTGCTCCCTCCGCACTCGACCTCTGCACATTGTCGGTACTTTGTAAGTGAGAGATATTCTCACTAGTTGTGTTAGTAAATATTTCAGTGATTTTGTATATCTTCTTTCTTTATCCTGGCGTGTTGGATGTATTTATAAAGGGGCGATTCTTCTCTGAGACTCTGGATTGTATACATACATACATATACCAAGGCTTTTTCCCCCTTCCAAGGGAGGTAGCCAAAAAGGGAAAGGCATAAAAACACTCCCACTCATTTCATCCCTAAATACACTCCACACCCCTCCCACCCTCCCTCTCATCTGAGCACCTCCTGGATGACGGGTCATCCCTGCACCCTGCCCACCGCCCTGGGTCAGAAGCAGTGTCGCAAGACACAGTACATCCACAGCAAGGCCGCTTCATTTAATCGGCGACCCCCCCTCTCCGTCCCCCTTTGCATCTAAGGAGAGGACGGGGAGAAATCCCTTCGGGCTGCGTCAAAATTTACTCACACATACTACCCCACCCCCACCCCCCCGCCCATTCCTTCTCATGCAGTCACAACATCATCCATATACAACCATTCTCCACTCACCTCTGTCTTCCGTCCTCTCCCTTCCTTCCTCAACAGACATTCCCCTCTTCCCCAAAGCCCCCTTCACCCCATCCATCCACCTCATCCTAGGACGTCCCCTCATGTTCACTCCCTCCACATCTGCCTTCCATACCTCTTTTACTAGTCTTTCTTCACTCATTCTTTCCATGTGTCCAAACCATCCTAATATTCTTTCATCAACCCTCTCTCCCAAATCCTTTTTCACCCCTGTTCTCCTCCTCACCTCCTCATTTCTCACTCTATCTAGCCTAGTAACCCCCACCATACTTCTCAGACACCTCATCTCAAACACATTCAAACTCCTTCTCTCTTCTTCTCTTATGTTCCACGTTTCTGCCCCATACAGTGCTGTTGGCACAATGGATTGTATGAATTACTCAAACTCTGTTTTAGAGTTTGATGTAACACACAAAAACTGAGCTTAGGGCATGACACAGACAAAATGATGTGTGGGTCTGGTCCGTAGGGGCGCCCCATATAGACCCTAAAGTATCAACTCCATGCTACTTTGCCACAATAACATACAGTCAATACCCCAGAGCATCAACAAAGATGGCACCAACACTCTCCAAATTGACATATGATCAAAGATTGTCCAAATTGGAACTACCAACCCTGGAACAAAGAAGAGAAAGGATATCTACTGTAGCAACTCTTTATAGAATCATGAAAGGAATGGAAGTCCTAGATAGAGGTGATTTATCAAAGTGGGACAAGAGAAAAACAAAAGGACATGAAAGGAAACTCAAAAAGGATAGTTATAGATGAGATCTGAAAAAGAATAGCTTCCCACACAGTGGTGGATATCTGGAATAAATTAGATAAGGCAGTGTGTGCAAATACTATTCAAGAATTTAAAAACAAATTTGATGCTGAAAGATATAATGACGGGTCACTATGGGTATAGCTCCCTTCCCATATAATACAACTAGGTAAACAACTCCCCCCACCCCATCCCTCACCATTTCTCCTCCATTTTCTTTACTCATCACTCATTTTCTTAGTGCTTTCCACTGCAACCACCCCTCTCTCCCCATCCTCCTTCACATTTAGTAACTCCCTTAACTACTCTGCCCATCTTCTGCTTACTGCCATCTCCTACACCATACTCTCCATCCGTACCCTTCACCCTTTCTCACTTAATTCCCCTCCTCTTTCTCTTTGTTTATTTCCAAAATATCTTTTTATCACTTTCAAAATTTTCTCTCATACTCTTACCCCATTTCACATCTACTCTCCTCTTTGCCTCTTTTATCTTATGCTTTACTTCTCTTTTCTTTTCTTTGTACCTCTCATATGATCTCCTTGTCCTATTTTGGAACCAATCTGTGAAAGCTCATTCTTCTTTTCTAGAACCTTCTTTGCTTCCTCATCCCACCACTCACTACCCTTTCTACTATTTCCTCCCATCCTCCTTGTTCCACACACAGATTTTGCACACCATGCAACTCCCGCCTTGTACCATCCCCATTCCTCCTCCACTAGTGAGGCTGTTTAATGTGTCTCTAAGGGAGGGTAGAGTGCCAGAGGACTGGAGGAGTGCCTAAATATTTCTGCTTTACAAGGGAAAAGGGGACAAATGTAAGTAGTAGTTTCAGAGGAATTAGTTTGTCTGAGTGTAGTTGAGAAGATATATGGGAGGGTTTTGAGAGGTTTAGGAGAGGAATATAGGGAGTAATTGTTGAGGAACAGTGTGGGTTTAGGAAAGGTAGGGGTTATGTGGATTAGATATTTGTGGTAAGGCAGATATATGAGAAACCTTTAACAAAATGTAAGGATCTTTTCTGGGCCTTTAAGGATCAGAAAAAGGTTTATGACAGAACAGAGAGGCATTATGAGAGGTTTTGCAGATATACGGGATTGGAGGAAGCTGTCAAGGGCATTCAAGAGATTCTATGAGAGTTGTATACCCTTTGGTGGAATTAGAAATGGAAAGAGTTAGTGGTTAGAGGTAAAGGTGGGACTGTGACAGGGATGCATCATGTTGGTATGGCTGTTCAATGTGTACATGAATGGGATGTTGCTGAAGGTAAATGTGAGGGTAATGGGCAGGGGACTGGGGGTGGTTAAAGAAAATGGAGAAAAGTGAGAGGTGAGTCTGTTGCTCTTTGAGGACACTGCACTTGTGGTTTGGTGAGAGGGGGGATTAAGGTTGTTAGTGATGGAGTTTGGGAAGGTATGCAAAAGGAGAAAATTTGAAGGTAAATATGGGTAAAAGTAAAGTGATGAGATGTACAAGGAGACAGGATGGCAGCAAGTTGGAAGTCTTAAAGGAGAAAGGCTGGAGGTATTTGGGGTCATGTGTGGTAGGATTGGGGGAAGTGGAGGTGGAGATAATCCATTGGGGGATTAAGTTTGTGGTACATGATCTTCCACTTTGAGATGAAATGTCTAAAAAGTATGGTAGGAGTTACAAGATTGGTTAGAGTGAGAAACAAGCTGAGGAGGGGTGCAGGAACAGAAAAGGAGATAGCAGATAAGGCTGATGAAAGAGAACTGGGATGGTTTGGACATACGGAAAGAATGAGTGAAGATAGATAAATAAAGGAGATGTGTTAGGCAGAGGTGGATGGAGTGAACTTAAGGGGACAACCAAGGATGAGATGAATATTTGGGGTGAAAGAGGCAGTGAGAAATGTGGGAATGTCTGTTGGGCAAGGAAGGGAGAAGGCAGGAGATAGGGGCGAGTGGAGAATGGCTGTGTAGAAATGTAGAAGTATCTACATGTCATATAATGTCCAATCATTGCACACCAGAAACTTTAGGAACAGTACCACAGGGATCAGTTCAATCTCCCACACTCTTTAATCCTTACATATACAATATACCTACACCCAACACCTCAGAAATGAAAATTTCTTCTTACACAGATGACATAACTATTACATGCACACACCATGATGCAAGGATGGGAGCAGGTGGGGGATAGGGGGATAGAGTTGTTAAGTGTCAATGATATTTTGATGCAGCCCGAAGGGATACCTCCATCTTCTCTTTTTTCTGCATGAGGTGATGAAGAGGTAGGTAGGTTGCTGACTAAGTGGAATGGCCTTGCTGTAGATGCACTGTGTCTTGTTACATTGCTTCTGAACCAGGGCAGTAGGCACAATACAGGGCTGACTCATCTAATATATCCTAACTTAACCTAACATAACCATTTAATACAAAAAATAGATCTCTGAAATGCAAAAACGAAAGAAGTGAGAAATGTGTTTGTGACACTGGAAAAATACCAACAACAATAACAAGATAACCTACATATGATGGGGATGAGTATGGCTAGAGTGAAGCATAACTGGCACCTACCTGGCTGCAGAACAGGGTCACTGCTGGCATCTGGCTGCAGAACAGGGGTACTGCTGGAGCCTGGCTGTAGAACAGGGGTACTGCTGGAGCCTGGCTGTAGAACAGGGGTACTGCTGGAGCCTGGCTGTAGAACAGGGGTACTGGTACTGCTATCCCTTGCTGCTGTCACCTGCAATATTTCTTGTTTGTCACATACCTAACATACTGCTTAATGGCAATATACACACACGCAGAGATGAAAAGAGAAACTATGAAAAAGAAATAATAGAAAAATGCAAAGAACAACCTAAACTATTTTACACATATGTAAGTGGTAAACTAAATAACAAACAAGAAATAGAAAAGCTGTGCCAGGAAAATTATGAATATACAGAACAAGAAATGGCAGAAATTATGAGCAATCATTTAAAATTGGTATTCACAATTGATCTTTCAATGAAAAAGGAAAAGGAGAATGAGTACAAGAAGAAGCTGAGAGAGGAGTGGGAGGGAGTGAAGGATAGACTAAAGCTAGGAGTGGAGGAGGAATGGGATGGTTCAAAGACGGAGTCACAAAGTGTGCAAAGATGGTGTGTGGAACAAGAAGGACAGGGGGAAATAGAAGGAAGGGTAGTGAATGGTGGGATGAGGAAACAAAGAAGGTTGTAGAAGAGAAGAAGCGAGCTTTCACAGATTGGTTACAAAATAGGATGAGGGAGTCATACGAGAGGTACAAAGAAAAGAAAAGAGAAGTAAAGCAAAAGGTAAAGGAGGCAAAGAGGAGAGCAGATGTGAAATGGGGTAAGTGTATGACAGAAAATTTTGAAAGTAATAAAAAGATATTTGGGAAAGAAATTAAAAGAGTAAGAGGAGGCGAATCAAGTAGAGAAGAAAAGGTAAAAGGTGTAGATGGAGAGATGATAATGGAAGAGAAGGCTGTAAGGGGAAGATGGGCAGAGTATTTTTGGGAGTTGCTAAATGTGAAGGAGGATAGGGAGGGAAAGATAGTTGCAGTGGGAAGTACTAAGAAAATGACTGGGATGAGTGAGGAAAATGGAGTACAAATAAGGAAGGATGAAGTGAAGGCAGTTGTTAAGATGATGAGAGCAGGTAAGGCACCTGGTCTGGATGGATGCCATGCAGAATCTCTAAAAAAAAGGAGGTACAATGATGGTGGACTGGCTGGGGAGGTTATTTAATGTTTGCTGGAGAGAGGGTAGAGTTCCGGAGGACTGGAGGAGTGCCTGTATAGTTTCACTTTACAAGGGAAAAGGGGACAAGTGTGAGTGTAGTAGTAGTAGTTGGGGAAGGCTTATGGGAGGATCTTGACTGAGAGGATTAGGAGAGGAACAGAGGGAGTAATTGGTGAGGAGCAGTGTAGATTTAGGACAGGTAGAAGTTGTGTAGATCAGATTTTTGTGGCAAGACAGATATGTGAGAAAGCTATAGGAAAAGATAAGGACGTTTTCTGGGCGGAGAGGGGGGGTGGTCGCCGATTTAATGAAGCGGCCTTGCTGTGGATGTGCTGTGTTTTGCAACACTGCTTCTGACCCAGGCCAGTGGACAAAGTGCAGGGATGACCCATCATCCAGAAGGTGCTATGATAAGAGGGAGGGTGGAGGGGTGTGGAGTGTATTCAGGGATGGAATGGGTGGGAATGATTTTATGCCTTTTCCTTTTTGGCTACCTCCCTTGTAAGGAGGAAAAAGCCTTGGTATATGTATGTATGTATGTATGTATGTATATATATGTATATATATGTATATATATATGTACATATATATATATATATATATATATATATATATATATGTATGTATATATATAAACTTGCAAACATTTGGCCTAAATATAAATCTATATATATATGAAATGCCTAAATCAAATGAAATACCAAACCTTAGTGAGATATAAAATGCTGTCATGTCTACAATCTGGCCTCAATTTTAAAACACTTTGGGGAAGAAATGTACAACTAACCCTCTTTTCATCCAATCAGCATTTTTCTTATGCCATGCACCCCATTTTCATCCTGATCAGATTTGTGTCTTTACATTTTGAGATTTGCTTTACTCTCTGGCTTTTAAGCAAGACTAAGCTCAAAATTATTTATTTCCTCTTTTAAGTTCTCACAGAAATAGTGTCCATCCATGTTGTGGGGCAAAAGTTGGCACATGGCAATAATTGATAATGGCATTTATAAACTTGAATTCTTCCCTTAATATATGAAATGCTTTGGACATAAGAGTACAGTATTGACAATTGTATAAACTTACAAAAATTAAAGAAATTAAATTTCCATTGTAATAATGATCCTCCCATTCCTGAAATGATTAGGTCAACCTTTTCAACACTGCCACACTTCAGAGACTTTGCACCACCCAAGGACATGTGCTTCTATACAGCTAAATGGTGGACTCTTGACTAAAATAGGTCTTGTAGTATCCAAGCCTTCTTCATTTAGCCATGCCCTAGCTCTATGAAATCACTAATCTTTGGTCAAAACAAACACTATAAAGTACACCACCAGAGTGAAGGGGTTTATCAGCAAAATGAAGGACTGAATCCAAACTATATGAGAAAGATAATGTGGACCCCTCTCAACATTATGCAATTATAGCAACTAACACCTGGTTGTATCCCAGCCATGAATTGTCATTCCCAACTAAAATAGTACTTCTTAATACCTCTGGCCATAGAAACAATGTTAGCAGCTGACCATATAACAGCAGATTAAATCAACACAATCTGCACTATTGTCTCTGACATCAATGATATAAACACATTAATGTAAAGAGTTAGGCTAACACAACTGATACAGTGATTATCCAATCCTAGCCACCAGTACTCTCCTCTCCATTTAGTGGTGTGGTCATAATCATTTTGCCTGAGCAAAAGCCTGCTCCTCCTCTTGATCTTCTTCAGATAAAGATAGGTGCACATTCTCCTCTGACCACTTCTGCTGTTCTATGGACACTCACCATGTCTGATCCAGGGATTTCAAACATGGCATCTAACAGAAGGGTTTCCTGCAACAGATAAGGTGAAGCTATAAACTTTCATCTAAAACACCTGCTACTACATGTCACCTGCAAACTTTGAGAAAAAATTCATGTTAGAACACATATTGTAACACCACATACAACATTTCAGACAGAAAAATGTTTCGGCATACTTCAGCACAACTACCCCTTTCAACCCCATAGATGGTTTCATCGACCCCTGGGGTCGATATCGACCCCCTAGCAATCTACTGACCCCCTTTCGACCCCTTAGATAGTCTCATCGACCCCTGGGGGTTGATATCAACCACTTTGGGAGCCCCTGCCATAGATGGTTTCATCGACCCCCTAGCAATCTACTGACCCCCTTTCAACCCCTTGGCTATTTGTTGACCCCTTGGATGGTCTCATCGACCCCTGGGGGTCGATATCGACCACTTTGGGAACCCCTGCAGTAAAACGATGCTCCCCCACCATCCTCAAAACGTAACAACCAATGTTGTACTGAACGCACTGTAACTCCTGTATTTTCAAAGATTTCTTCAGAGAATGCCCTGCCTTAAACAGTGCCACTATAGCAGCAATCTTGTCACATTCGATATCACATCCACTACCCATAGCCTGCAACACAAATGCCAAACCACTGAGAATTTACATAAAACCGTAGACAAAGCACAGAGTTCCAGAAAAATAATCCTCCCCAGTTGAATCTGAAATAGCACGGAGCCTGGAAACAATTCATGCCCTGGTGGCAGCCAACCTTGGTCTCACTGCCAAGCATACAAAACAATATCTGGCTCACTCACGATATTGAGAGTGAGGGACTTCAAATTTGTGGCATAAGTACTGACATCAGCATTATCGCATCCAAACATATGGCGGTTTTGGTATGTGTGTTTATGTGTGTGTGTGTGTATGTATGTATGTATGTATGTATGTATGTATGTATGTATGTATGTATGTATATATATATATATATATATATATATATATATATATATATATATATATATATATATATATATATATATATATATATGGAACCAGGTGTGGAAAATAAACTAAAAAAAAAACAAAAAAAATGAAGGGCATTATAATTGGGCAAAACTGAAAAGACCATCACTGAATTACTCAATGGAAAATTAGACAATTACAATAGGAGAGAGAAAAAAAAAAAAAAAAAGGGAGAAGGACCTGGGAGTGTTGGTCATGGAAAACTTGTCACCCAACAAACATATCAGTAAAATCACTGAGGCATAAAGATTTATGGTCAATATTAATGAGACTCACTATACATTTAAGGAGATATGGAAAAAAATCATAAGATGCTTGATCAGTCCTAGATTTTAATATACAGAAGTGTGGTATCCACACACAGTGAAGGGCAAAAACTTGAAAATATAAAAGAGCAACAACCAAAACTGATTTCCAGCCTTGCAGTAGTGGTGTGGTATCCACACAGAGTGATGGGTATAAACTAGCAAATACAAAACCAACAACAAAATTGGTTTCTCGCCTTGTCAATAAAACATACAAGGAGAAGCTAGAGGCCTTAAATCTATTATCATTAAAAGAAAGTTCAGGTCATCTTTTTCAGTTTTGTGCAACTCTTTTTAAGGTGTGCACAAAACTGACAAAGATTCTGGTTTGGAATGGGAGGGTATCACAAGGTCATGGGAACAAAATAAAGACCACATGTCTATTGGATACCAAGAAGCAATATTCCATACAGATGCATCAATTACTGGAATCGCCTAAAGGTGATATCCCAAGCTAAAATTGTAAGGAAATCTTAAATTAGGTATGATACTCGGAGAAAAAGGGATAGGACATCACACACATAATTTTTTTTCTTATATACTACAACAGAATAAAATGATAAAATAAAGCCAATATTCTAAGGTTTCTTTCCAGAGTATCCATGGAATGTTGCCAGCCAGCCGGCTCTACTCAGTGAAAATCAAAGCAATGATTAAATGTTATTATTATTACAATCTTCATGACAACACCTCTCCAAGTGAGTCAATCTCCAATAGCTAGCAGTGATTACCACTAACTTTGGCTGTTTAACACACAAGAGTCAAGGTGATGACTCAAGCTACTCTTAAGCACCTACTGGCCTAAGCTCTTCACTTAGGATTACATGACATTGTCACATACTCAGTTAAATTCACTCCTGATCCAGGGGGATGACAGCGAGATCACATATGCATCCAGCAAAAGGCAGGGTCAGCAGTCTAGATATGTACAGTGAGGTCAGCAATACAGTTGGGGGTCTAGCCCTGGGTTGTGTTGTGGTGGAAGATGGGGGGCCTCCTAGCGAGATTACATACGAGGTGGACTCAGATGTCCATATTGGAATCAAAGGTATAGATGAAATGTACAATAGCCTAACTACTAGGATTTTGTACCCAGCATAAATTTATACTCCAAAAGTTATAAGAGGAAATATTAATACTCCCAAATGGATATGATGCTGAAAAAGGAGATTGGAATAAAAAAGAGGGCAAAAGAGGGCTTTATGTTAGGATGAAAATTGAAGAAACACACCTTAGGTATAAGTATAACAAAATGGCTAGACTGGTTAAAAAGAACACACACAGAATGAAATGTAACAATGAAATTAAGATTGCCAGATAAGCGGGATCTAACCCAAAGGGCCTCTTTCATCTCTACAGAACTAGAAATAAGGAAAGGATATGCTCATTTAAATCTAACAAGGATGTCTTGATAATTTCAGAGGAAAAAATGAGTGAGGCATTTAATAAGTATTTTCTCTCAGTATTTACAAGAGAGGATTGATATGGTACTTGAGTGTGACCAGATGTTTTGTGGGGATGGGGGAAGTAGATTAACTAGCATCAGTATTAGTAAGGACGAAGTAGTCAAACAGACTGATAAGAGTCAAAACCATAAAATCCCTGGGTCCAAACAAAATATTTCATAGTACTAAAAGAGTGTAAATTTGAAATGTATGACCAGTTAACAGAGGTATCTAATAAGTCAGGGGACACTGAATTCATTCCTATTTCTTGGGTGGAGGCAAACATCATTCTTGTTTTTGAAGAGGGTGATAAATTTTCTATGCACACCTACAGGCCAATCAGTTTGACAATGTTTATGGGTAAAATGCTGGAATCAATAGTAACTAATAGAATCAGGGTTCTCACCAAGAGACATGATTTGGTTTGTGATTCTCAGCATGGTTTCACAAAGGGTAGGTCATGTGTACCTAATATTTTATTCTTTCACACCTTCTACAATGTGGCAAATAACAATGATAGTTACAATGTTATTTACCTTGACTTTGGCAAGGCATTCAACAGGCTGCCACCAGAGACTAAAATAAAGTCAAAGTCCATAACATAGAAGGAAAGGTGTTTGAATGGATTTGAGTATGGCTTTGTAACGGAAATCAGCAGGTCACCATACATGGTGTAAAATCCAAACGAGGGAGTGTTACTAGCAGAATTCCCCAGAGCTTGGATTTAGGTTCCTTATTCATTATATATATATAATCAATTTGGACAATGAGATTATTAGTGATATCACCCGTACAGCGTCGGATAAGCTTCGTTAGAATTTCAGAGAGTGAAGGAATTTTGTACATTGATTTGAAACATCACAATTGTAGTCACCCATAATAGTCTGACACTTACAAAAAATGTGTTTATAAATAGTTTTGTGGATTTTTTGCACGTTGTTATATGGTGTTTTTTTTTTTTTTTTTTTTTTTAAATAAAGTGGCACATAACTTTAAAAATCAGCCTAATTATTCACTATTTGCAGCCAAATCTGGCAACCCTGGTCCTCTCCATTGCAATTCGTCACCTCCACCTTCAGCATTTTTCTCTTTCCTCCATCTTGTATCTGTTTAGTCATTGAAAAATTACTGTATGTGCAATTATCACACCAGTTTTGCCAAACAGAATTGTGAGGAAACTTCTGAGAAGGTGCAGGCAAAAATAAAAAAAACTTTGCTTACTTGTGGATATATGTAATTTCCCATTAACCCACTAAACTCCGATGACAAGATGTCTTGTCATTTGGTCAAATAAAACAAAAAATCATAAAACACCAAAATGTTTGATCAAACACCAGAAAAATATGACGTCAGTCCTCGCTTCGCTCGCGAGCGAAGCGAGGAGGACTGACGTCATATTTTTCTGGTGTTTGATCAAACATTTTGGTGTTTTATGATTTTTTGTTTTATTTGACCAAATGACAAGACATCTTGTCATCGGAGTTTAATGGGTTAACAGAAAATCCATCAATAATTAAAACAGTCTATACAAAGCCATTGATAATGAGGGTCAACTGTGTTTTTTCAAGCATGGAAGGCTCCAGTAACTGCTCTCTCTTCCTACAACTTTCAGCCAGTGACTGGGAAACAGTCTCACACTCATACAGCACAGACAACAGTCTGAATTTTTTCCCAGAGACCTGTGGGAGGTTCTGAAGACTGTTGCCAGCCACTGTATGGCTGCAGGTTTTTTACTTAGTGAAACTCAAGGCAATGACTGAATGATTAACCTTAAGTATTTACTCAAAGTTTTGCGACATTCCCAAGTGGACGTTTTAATGCCGCAGAATTTGGAACTGTCAATCTTCCTACTTCACCTTGACACATATTCTTGACTTGGGTGAGTCATACACATAACTCAGTGCAAGAGAAAAATTCATAACAACATATGTACAATGTAAATGTGTGTGTATATCATATATGCAATCATCCCTTAACATTCATGACTTTAAAATTTGTTGTTTGGATTAATTATTTGTGAATTGCTACTAAAGAATTAAAAAATTACAGTGTTTCAACAATTCCATACCAGCAACTATAGAACAGCAGCTGAGATCACTCAAACTCACTATGACAAACTACAAAAGTAGCTAAGACAAAACAGAATGAAAACCTCCCATAAAAGATTATCAGTGAGATTATTATCACCAGACAACTATGAACCCTTTGGCCACTCAATTATCTATTCCCCTGTGATGCCCATTTCCCTCCCAAAAATAAGAATTGTCAAATTTCCATGAACTGTGCTGTCCCTAGGTAATTGATGTCTGAGTTTTATGAATATGGCACTAATTTTCATGTAAAGTCAGTAGAAATTGAGGTTTTCATGGCTATTATTTTTTTTCCACTTTTTTGTTTGAAAAAGTACTATGAGAAAATAGGGATATCTGCCTTTGTTATTTACATATATGCTGCTTATTTGTACCTAGTGTACTTCAGTAGAAATGTATTTACTTGTATGAATGCATAAAACTAGTAAAATCTAGCTTTCAATGAATATCATCAGAAGAATTATGTATACAAATATATGTACCCATATGGGTATGCACATAATCATTTTTACAGAAACAACGAAGAGCCGTCGAAACTAGATTTAATTTTTACAAAAGAACCTCAAACTGTGGATAAAATCCAATACAAAACACCAATTGGAAAGAATGACCATATACTCATTGAAACTGAACTAAAGGAAGAAATATACATGGAGAGAAATGAAAAGCATGGGAAAGGAAGATTGATGTACAACAGTATGGACTTTGCAAAACTAAAGAAATTATTCCAGAATGTAAACTGGGAAAAAATTTACATGGAAGAGACAAAGGGAAGAGAAATGGAATATCTTGATGGATAAATACAATGAAAGGGTAAATAAGCACGTACCAAGACAGAAGTGAGAGATAGTGTACATTAAATGCTGGTTCAACAGAAGATGCAGCGAGGCAAAAGACAGAAGGGACAGAGCTTGGAAAAGGTGGAGAAAGGATAAAAAACCTGGAAAATGGCAAGTCTATAAACTATAGAAATAAGTATGTTAAAGTGAGAAGAGAGGAAAAAAGGAACCATGAAAAGGATATTATAGATAAATGCAAGGAGCAAGCCAAATTTATTCTATCGATATGTGAATGGTAAACTTAAAAACAAGCAAGAAATGGTGAAACTACGCCAAGGAAATATAGAATACACAGAAGATTTAGAAATGGCCGAAATCATGAAAAATCATTCTAATTCACTAGAGAGAAAACACAAAATTGGAACGAAGGTTATAAAAGGCGATCTACCCCCATGAGCGACATAACAATAGCACAAAAAGAAATATTAGAACACCTATCAAACTTTGACGTCAGGAAATCACATGGCCCGGATGGAATTGCAAATTGGATTCTAAAAGAATGCAAAGAAGAACTAACGGACAAAATACATAACATAATAAACTGCTCACTCAAAGAAGGAAAAATACCAAAAGACTGGAAAAATACTAACATTGTACCAATATATAAAGGAGGAAACAAGGAAGAACCAACTAACTATAGACCAGTCTCACTAACAAGCACTATAGCCAAAATCTGTGAGAAAATCATCAAGTATAAATGGGTGAAACACCTGGAAGACAACAATATAATAAACCCAAGACAATTTGGGTTCAGACCAGGAAGATCATGTACCACAAACTTAACCTCTTCACTCCAGGTCACATCGCACATCTGGCAGCATTAGCTGCCCAACGTGCGATGTTGCATCATAATAATCGCATTATAAAAAATAAAGTCAGTGCTCAATCGTTCGTTCTCTTTCACCCGTGTATTTTGATAACCATAGAAAATATGATGAAGCCAGTTTAGAGAGGATGGAAGTTATGTAGGTACGACTACAATAAATATAATCAAGATGTCGACGTCAGCATCATCGAGTACCCACTTGCTCCTCATGCCACCTACATAGGCATCACCGTATGGAAGTGGTTAATATGTTTCTACTCAGGATTAATAGACATAGTGCAACTTCCTGGACTTACAAAAAGCTTACAAAAAGGAGGTAAAGAAGGAGAGATCCGAAAAAGATTTGGGTGTAATTATCTCAAACATGTCCTATGACAAACAGATAAACAAACTTTATCAATGCACTTAATCACAAAACAAACACCAGCAAATTGTACAAAACACTCAACAGCATTACACTATCCAACAGTAACACTACACGCTCTCACGCAGCAATAATCACAACAACAGATAATCTACCCTCACAGACAACAAGCAAATGCACTCATACGTCATTTTGCACAGACAAGCCATCTCACTTCTCACCCTGACGACCAACACACCATTCGACGTAAGAAAGACTTCCCCACAGACTCAGACTATACACCCTTCATAGACAGTCAGACAGAACTCATAATACATAATCTCAAGCACTCATCTGCCTGTGGCCCTGATAACATAAGTAACATCCACCTAAAACACATTGGACCACAAGGTATACACGCACTCACAAACATTGCAAACTACAGCTATTCACACAACACTATACCTGACATCTGGAAGCATGGTAAAATAATCACCATTCCAAAACCGAACAAAGACCCAACAATCCCAACATCGCACCGCCCAATCACACTTCTCTGCACCCCCTCTAAAGTCATTGAACGCCTAATACTTAAACTTGTCACACCACATATTCCCCTTGCTGACTCGCAACACGGTTTTAAGCCACTACACTCCACAAACACTCTTCTGATAAACCTCACACAAAGAATTTTAGATGGCATCAATTCAGATAGGCCCCACCACAGAACACTTCTCATAACATTAGACATTAGTAAAGCTTTTGATGCTATCCCCCGCCACAACCTAACAAATAAAATATATAACACAGACATGCACAATAACACCAAAAGATGGCTGGCCAATTATCTGGCAGGTAGGGATGCTTACGTGTCATATAATGGCCAATCATCGCACATCAGAAACATTAAGAATGGAGTACCACAGGGCTCAGTTCTATCCCCCACACTCTTTAATCTATACATGCATGACTTACCCACACCAGACAATTCAGAAATACAAATCTCTTCCTACGCAGACGACATAACAATCACATGCACACATCGTAACACAAAGCTGCAGAAATAATCCAGCCATACCTTGATACACTCAACACATGGTTCATCACAAACAGACTCAAAACAGCTCCAACCAAATCTACAGCAACACTTCTCACCAACTGGACAATAGAACACAAATACATACCTCATCTCTACATTAACAACACTCTAATACCACACACAAACACACCTAAAATTCTTGGTGTAACTTACGATACATCCATGTCTTTCAAACAACACATCACAAACATAAAAAACAAATGCACACCTAGACTTAACGCACTTAAGTCAATCACTGGAACAACATTTGGACAAAACAAACTAATATAACAATATAAAAACAATGCATACGCTCAGTGTTGAATTATGCGAGTCCTGCATGGGCTCCTAATCTCAGTGAGACACACCACAACACCCTTCAAATCATACAAAACAAAGCCCTAAAAACAATTACAGGCTGCACAAATACAACACCAACAGACCACTTACACCATGAAACAAAAGTCCTCAAAGTCAAGGACCACCTCCACATGAGAGGCACACAAACACTTGCCGCAGCCACCACAAACACATTACACCCGCTACACTACATAGCAGAACACCCACACACACCAAGAAACATTAAAACAACACCCAAAGACCTTTATTACGCACAAATACTCTCTTCTCTTCCTCCACAACCACCAAATACCAGCCTCCGGAAACATATTCATAATCATATCACTCACCGCTCCATTAACACACTGAAAGACAACACACTGCTGCATGCCAGACCCCCTGATATCCCCCTTCTGAATCCTCTCTCCCACCAAAGGACAGAGTCCACTTGGCCAGACTGCGGTGCGGCCACCACCCAGCACTTCTAAGCTACCAGAAGAGGCTGGATGACCGCATTGTGAACAGCTGCCCAGGATGTAACACTTCACCCTATACCATACAACACATAATGGAAAACTGCATTATACACAATCATGCACGCAAACAACACAACATACACTCTATAAAGGATTTGTAGGAAAACCCGATTTCGGCTGTAGCATTCCTTGTGGAGACGGGACTGCTCGGACAGACAGTCTAGGGAATGACAACAACAACAACAACAAAAAGCTTTTGACAAAGTACCACTTAAAAAATTATTAAAGAAACTCAAACATATAGGAGGGATACAAGGGAACCTACTAAAATGGATGGAGAACTTCCTGATTGGTAGAAAGATGAGAGTAGTGCTCAGAGAAAAATATTCAGATTAGAAAGAGGTGATCAGTGGAGTACCACAAGGATCTGTACTAACTCCAATAATGTTTGCTATTTATGTGATTGACATGGGTGAGGATGTGAAATGTTACATGAGCTTCTTTGCTGATGATGCCAAACTGTTAATGAAAGTAAAAACTGAAGAGGATTGAGAATCACTGCAGGAAGACCTGAATAAAGTATGGAATTGGAGTCAGAAAGGGAGGTGGACTTCAATATTAAGAAGTGTAGCATAATGGAGTTTGGAAAAAGCAAAAACAGAATATCAGGACAATATAAAATTGGAACCAAGGAGGTAAAGAAGGAGAGATCCGAAAAAGATTTGGGTGTAATTATCTCAAACATGTCCTATGACAAACAGATAAACAAAATTGTTGGAGAATCCTACAACTTACTAAGATCAATAAAAGTGGCATTTACATATTTGGATGAAGAAAGGATTAAAAAAATATTGGTCACACTGATAAGGCCTAGACTAGAATGTGCGACGACATTGTGGTCACCCAGTACCATACATACATATACCAAGGCTTTCTCCCCCATACAAGGGAGGTAGCCAAAAAGGAAAATGCATAAAATCATTCCCACCCATTCCATCCCTACATACACTCCACACTCCTCCACCCTCCCTCTCATCTTAGCACCTGACTGGATGACGAGCCATCCCTGCACCTTGTCCACTGCCCTGGGTCAGAAGCAGTGTCACAAGACACAGCACACCCCACAGCACGGCCGCTTCATTAAATCGGCGACCCCCCATGCATAAAAGAAGAGGATGGGGAGAAATCCCTTCGGGCTGCGTCAAAATTTGCTCACAAATACTACCTCACCCCCCATCCCCCGCCCATTCCACCTCATGTATCACAACATCATTCATATACAACCATTCTTCATTCACCCGTCTTCTGTCCTCTCCCGTCCTTCCTCAACAGACATTCCCCTCTTCCCCAAAGCCCCTTTCACCCCATCCATCCACCTCATCCTAGGACGTCCCCTCATGTTCACTCCCTCCACATCTGCCTTCCATACCACTTTTACTAGTCTTTCTTCACTCATTCTTTCCATGTGTCCAAACCTTCTTAATACTCTTTCATCAACCCTATCTCCCAACTCCCTTTCCACCCGTTCTCCTCCTCACCTCCTCATTCCTTACTCTATCCAGCATAGTAACCCCATCATACTTCTCAGACACCTCATCTCAAACACATTCAAACTCCTCTCTTATGTTCCATGATTCTGCCCCATACAGTGCTGTTGGCACAATCACTCCTTCGCACAGTCTCCTCTTAGCATCCATTCCCAAATGTCTATTCCTCATTACACTCTTTAATCCACCAAGGCATTTACTCGCTTCTCTCAATCTACATTCTACCTCCACTTTCACTCCACCTTTCCCTGCCACATTTGCACCCAAGTATCTAAAACTATCCACTTCCTCCAGTCGCTCTCCCTTAATGCTCACTTCCAGTCTACTGCCACTTTCACCCCTTGTACATCTCATCACCTTACTTTTACCCACATTTATCTTTAGCTTTCTACTGGTGCATCACCCTTCTTCAGATTGATTTCATTCATATCTAGTAAACCTTTACAGTTAGCACGAATGGTTCTATGAGTGCTTCAAAGAGTGGAGTAGAAGAATAGAACTTATCAATATAGACAACCTGCCCCTTTTCTTCATAGCCTGTCAGTAAAGACTGGACTACCCTTGAACAAAGTCCCCCTTCAACTTGAGCAACTGTTTCATCCTTACCTGTGTAAATGTCAAACTTTAGGAGAAATCCTGTGTTACCATCACAAAGAGACCAAACTTTTACACCCCACTTTAAGGTTTTAATAGATGTTTGAAAAACAGCCTTCATCAACATGGTTTCATCAACAGAGTTCTTTCCCAGGGCTATTAGTTGAGGTGTAAGTACCCTGAACCATATCCATTATAGGTCTAATTCTATATATTCTATCATCCTGATTTCCTTCATTATCGGCAAAAGGTATACTTGACCTTTTCAACTCATAATCGTTTACACCAAATACACTGGCAAAACCTGGAGTGGCAGTAAGAAACTATCTACAAAATATGACTTTAGGGTAGGTTTATAGATGAAACCAATGCCTATTTCAGCAGGTGTCACATCATTCTATTTGTGAAAGCTAGAATTAGATGATAAGAGGCATTACTTTTCTCATTCATTTCAGCACAGTATTGGTGTATTGCATCTGGAAAAAACTTCTGAAACACTAAGACCAAAACTCAAGTACACAGTAACACTATGGACACCCAGTACCAAAAAGAATAAACTGTGTTTCTTGCTTTATTACAGATCATAATTTTGTTAATAACTTGAATGATATCAACAATAAAAGTTTGAAATTTTGCACACTGTGAGAGTACTCCTAAAAAGGTAAGCCACCAAAATATTTTTCAAATCTTTACGATATTTTCTAAGTTATAGGCATTTATGTATTTTGGAGTTATATTCACTGTTTCTCGCTTTATTGCAGGTTTGTAAAAATACAATATAAAGGTATTGAAATCCCAATTTAGCTTAACAGGTTTATTTAATACAATAAATCAAATCATAAGTAACAAAATTAATGACATGTAAGGAAGAATTCACTAGATATATTCCACAAAATCAAATCATTTATCAACATAACTCCCATTCCTTGAAATTACCCTCAGCAGTCTGCTATCAACAGATGAAGTCAATCTCTTGATTTGAGAAGGTTTTATGGTACTAGAAACGGCAACAATTTTATTCCAGAGGGCATCTTTTGAGGTAAACTGTTGTCCTCCCTCATAAACCTCCCTCTTCAAAATTGACCAAAGCTGCTCAATCGGGTTTAAGTCAGGAGAACAAGGCGGCCAAGTCATGAGAGTCTCTCCCTTGATGCCCAGAGATGCGAGGAAGGAAGTCGTGGCCTTTGCTGCATGAGATGGAGCATTGTCGTGCATAAAAATTAGCTGACGTCGACGAAGTAAAGGCAGGTCGTACAACCAAGGGGACAAATGCTCATCCAAAAACGATATGTATGCTTGGCTTGTGAGCTTCACACCTTCTGGCACTCAGAAAGGTCCAACCAATGTATCTCCTATGATACCCGCCCAAAACATAACTCCCCCACCTCCTTGTTGGCGACGAACCCGATGTGGGATAGCAACTCCAGTAGGACTGCAAACTTTAGCCCATCCATCCGGACCATCAAGTGTGGCTCTGGCTTCATCTGTGAATAAGACCTGTTGGAAGTTTGTTTTCATATATTTTTCTGCCCACGCAATACGTTTTTCCTTGTGAGTTCTGTTCAAGGGAGGTCTGGAAATGGGCTTCACGTTCCTGGCCATCTCATTCAAGACACTGCATCTGGTCTTTCTGGACATCGGATCAACGCCAGTTTTTGCAAAAATGGAGGCGCTGGTGCCATTGGGTTCCCTATTGACCTGCCTGTGTATTTTTTGCATATCACGAGAAGAAATGCTTCTTCTGGTGCCCTTATCTTTCCTTGGTGTGGTGCTGGGCTTCTCCACAAAAGAAGCCAAGGTTCTCTTGTCCCTTCCCAGTTCCTTGGCTAAATCCAGAAGAGTCAGTCCTTCTGCAAGGCCTGCTACAATCCTTTGCTTTTCAGTAGCAGTCAATCGTACATTTCTGGGCATTTTCACAAACCTGCAATAAAGCGAGAAACAGTGAATATGACTCCAAAATACATAAATGCCTATAACTTAGAAAATATTATATAGATTTAAAAAATATTTTGGTGGCTTACCTTTTTAGGAGTACTCCCACAGTGTGCAAAATTTCAAACTTTTATTGTTGATATCATTCAAGTTATTAACAAAATTACGATCTACAATAAAGTGAGAAACACAGTTTATAAAGAAGTTAGAAAGAATACAAAGAGCAACAACAAAGCTGGCACCAACTCTTTCCAAAATGACATATGAACAAAGACTGTCCAAATTGGACCAATTACAACTTGGAAATACAAAGAAAAAACAACACCTATCTATAGAATTATGAAAGGAATGGAAATTTTAGATATGAATGACTTATTGAAATGGGACAATGGAAAAACAGAGTGATAGATACTTGGAACAAATTGGACAAAGAAACAGTGTGTACAAACACTATTCAAGATTTTAAGAAAAAACTTGATGCTGAGAGATACAAAGATGGGTCACCACGAGCATAGCTCTCTTCCCATATAATACAACTAGGTAAATACACTGCTTGGTGTTTTTTTAGTGGCTAGAGTGCAAGTGAATGTCTAATCAAAATTTATTGTTTAAATACTCATTTTGGAATGCTGATACTTTGTTTAGAGGCTTCGATTGGCTAGCAGACAGAGCTACTCTCACATTGGTAGGTTGTTGAATGACATCACCAGTCTCACTCAGTCTACCAGGAATGTAGATCTCACACTGGGAAGTGTTTCCATGTCTATGGTTTGTATATTCAAATTGGGGGATAATTCTTTTATGAAGAGAGCTTCAAGATGGGCAACAAAAATCAAGACCATAGAAGACTGCCCATCCATGAAGCTCTCTTCATAAAAGAATTATCCCCCAATCTGAATACACAAAACAGACCTGGAGGCACTTTCCAGTGTGAGGAGATCATGTTCCCTGGTAGACTAAGCAAGACTGATGACATCACACAACAGCTGACCAATGAGAGAGCAGCACAATCCAGCAGCACTAGCCCAGTCTGCTAGCCAATCAGAAGCCTTTAAACAACAGAGTATCAGCTCTCCAAAATGAGTATATAAGTGATCAATTTTGATTAGACATTCACTTACACTCTATTGACTGAAGAGGTATGAAAATGTGTTCTGGCTAGTACTTCACTTTGGGAGCTATGTCCAATGTATTGTACAGTACTTAATTTTTATTGGTAGCTTTATTATTAATGGTTTTGATTATCAACAGAATTTTCCATGGATTAGCTATTTAGTATTTCTAAGGTGGGTAAAGTCAAATTTACTCTACCATACCATATATTTGTATCACACACACCTGAGCTTGCCTAGTTTGCATTCTTACCATTAGAGTAAATGTCATTTAATGTAAGCCCATTGGCATGGCTAATGCAATGTTGCCAAGTGAAACTGAAACTTTACTGTCATTGTCTTTCCCTCAATTCCCAAGCCATTCCTAACACTGTACAGTAGTGTTATGAACATATGTTCATAAATAGATACATACATACATATACCAAGGCTTTTTCCCCCTTACAAGGGAGGTAGCCAAAAAGGGGAAGGCATAAAATTTATCATTTCCACCCATTCCATCCCTGAATACACTCCACACCCCTCCACCCTCCCTCGTATCTGTGCACCTCCTGGATGACGGGTCATCCCTGCACCTTGTCCACTGCCCTGGGTCAGAAGCAATGTCACAAGACACAGCACATCCACAGCAAGGCCGCTTCATTAAATCGGCGACCCCCCCCTCTCCGTCCCCCCATTGCATAAAAGGAGAGGACGGGGAGAAATCCCTTCGGGCTGCGTCAAATTATGCTCACACACACTACCCCACCCCCTGCCCATTCCACCTCATGCAATCACATCATCATCCATATACAACCATTCTCCATTCACCCGTCTTCTGTCCTCTCCCGTCCTTCCTCAACAGACATTCCCCTCTTCCCCAAAGCCTCCTTCACCCCATCCATCCATCCATCTCATCCTAGGACGTCCCCTCATGTTCACTCCCTCCACATCTGCCTTCCATACCTCTTTTACTAGTCTTTCTTCACTCATTCTTTCCATGTGTCCAAACCATCCTAATATTCTTTCATCAACCCTATCTCCCAGCTCCTTTTCCACCCGTTCTCCTCCTCACCTCATTTCTCACTCTATCCATACTTCTCAGACATCTCATCTCAAACACATTCAAACTCCTTCTCCCTTCTTCTCTTATGTTCCATGTTTCTGTCCCATACAGTGCTGTTGGCACAATCACTCCTTTATAAAGTCTCCTTTTAGCATCCATTCCCAAATGTCTATTCCTCATTACACTCTTTAATCCACCAATGCATTTACTCGCTTCTCTCAATCTACATTCTACCTCCACCTTCACTCCACCCTTTCCTGCCACATTTGCACCCAAGTATCTAAAACTATCCACTTCCTCCAGTCGCTCTCCCTTAATGCTCACTTCCAGTCTACTGCCACTTTCACCCCTAGTACATCTCATCACCTTACTTTTACCCACATTTATCTTTAGCTTTCTTCTATCACATACTCTCCCAAACTCAGCCACCAACTTCCTCAATCCCTCCTCCGATCCTGCCACAAGCGCAGTGTCGTCCGCAAACAACAGCTGGCTCACCTCCCACTTTTCTCCATTTTCTTTAACCATCTCCAATCCCTTGCCCACTACCCTTGCATTTACCTCTCGCACCACCCCATCCATGTATAAGTTGAACAGTCAGGGCGACATAACGCATCCTTGACGAAGTCCCACCTTTACCTCGAACCACTCACTCTCTCCATTTCCAATCCTGACACAAGCTCTACTACTCTCATAAAAACTCTTGACAGTTCCCAGAAGCTTTCCTCCTATCCCGTATATCTGCATAACCTCCCACAGTGCTTTTCTGTCTACCCTATCATAAGCCTTTTCCAGATCCATAAAAGCCCAAAAAACATCCTTCCCCTTTCCTATAGCTTTCTCACATATCTGTCTTACCACAAAGATCTGATCTACACAACCTCTACCTATCCTAAATCCACACTGTTCCTCACCAATAGATAATATAAAGAATAACAGTGAGTCAGATTGCCCTGTGCAGGTCATCACTAGATGTGTCAGCAACAAGGATTTCCCTGGGCCCCACCAAGGGGCTCATGTTAGATCACATTTACTAAAAGGGACACTGGTAGTGTCTTCCTGAAATCCCACCAACTCAACAAACTATAGTGTAGGTAACTTTACTCTCATCTCCATCTATTTCAGCCTTTTAACTCCTTTTTATTGGTATATCTTATTGCCATGGCTCCTAAACAACCTGCATTACCTCCTCTTAGATCTAAACCTTAAAGGGCAAGAAGAGTGCTTACATTATTTGAAAAGAATGAAGTGCTAAAAAAAATTAGCGATGGTACAAGTTTTGCAGCTGTTGGCTGCCACTTTGGACTTAATGAATCTAGTATGCAAAGAATAAAATGAAGAGAAAAGGACCTGAAGAATCTTTTAACTTCATATGCACCATTATCTGCAAAAGTGACAATGCATGTGCAGGATAATCCACTGGTGAAAATATAAAAACCCATGAACATTTGGATCAAGGACCTAAACTGCCACCCAACACCACTTGACACGATATTTATTAGGCGAAAAGCTAAACTCTATGATTAGTTATCTAATAAAGGTGATATTAATGGTGATAATGGTGAAGAGTGGTAATGAAAATGGTGGAGTGGTGATGATGAAAAGGGTGACAAAATATCAAGTGACAAAATTTTTCAGCAAGCAAGGGCTGGTTTGAAAACTTTAAGACTTGTTATGCCTTACATAATATCAAGGTGACTGGTGATGCTGCATCAGCAGACACTGAAGCAGGGGATTCATACCCAGTTGAGTTTCCTAAACATGTAGATGAAAAGGGTTATAGGCCTGAGAAGGTGTTCAGTGCAGATAAATCAGGCCTATGGTGGAAGAAGATGCCATGGAGAACTTAAATATATATACATATATATATATATACCGTATATTTCCGTGTATAAGACGACCTTTGTATAAGACGAGGTACAAAATTAGAGCAAATTTTTATTAATTTATCTCATATCGGTAGTATAAGACGACTGCTAAATTACAAAAACATCAGTGAAACCTACCGTACAAAAAGAATTGTTTTGATTACATTTATCAGCTGTTTTTTCCGCTTTTTCTCTTTTCTTTCTCATTACTTAACTGTATCCTTATACCAGATAAATTACTTACTGTATCCTTATAAATTCAAAATGAAATAACAAAGCAAATCATGTATCATGATTTTCTGAGAACACACGTCGACTAACAAAAATGATTTGTTTACGTTCATGGTTCGACGTAGCTCACTCCACCGCATATAACGGTGGTTTACTATTAAAGCTTGGGAAAGTGTTAAGGTTGAAAGTATCATAAAATCTTTTTAAAAATGTGGAATCTCTAATGCCATGGATGGCACTGAAGATGATTTATTGTATGAAAGTGATGACGAAGCCAAAGTCGACTCACCAGAACCGGACTGGGATCCCTACGATGACAGGATATTTGAGGAATCTTGTGATATGTTCGAACAACTTTTCGAAACAGAGAGTGATGATTGTGATGAGTTTGAAGGGTTTTATATAAAGAAATAATGTTTTATAATGTTTTAAGTTGTAAATGTAATGTAATGTAATTTTATTGAAAATAAAGGTTTCAGAAATACGTTTGATGTTGATTTGGAATTAAGTTTTATAATTTTTTAACTTTCTATGTTTTAAATGCAACTACTGTAGTATATTTTTTTTATTGATAAATAAACATTTTATGTACTGTAATCCAAAATTGTTATTTTCAGTCTTAAAAATTACTGAAAAGTTAGCGAAAGAAAAAGGTTGCTATGAACGCAACCAGTGCTCGATGTTTACATTTTTTTCAGCTGTGTTAAATGTGTTTACATAGAGTAGTTAAAAGTACCGTAATTTCATTAATATAGAATTATTCCTCGAATTTATTAACAATTGCAATTTACTATAAAGATATGCCAATAATATACTGTATAAGGTAAATATGGTTTAATTACCTTTATTACCAGTTCTTATCATAATGTGAATCATTTCCTGTGTATCGGTGTTTATCGGCAGGCTAGCCTACCAAGTCATCTCACGTAGAATTCAAGGTCTGAGTTTTATAATGGTAGTATAAGACGACCCCCAATTTTAAGGGGTGAATTTTTGGATTTTAGGGTCGTCTTATACGTGGAAATATACGGTATATAAAGTGGCTAAAGACAGAGTGATGCTGTGTGGCAATGCAGCAGGGCACATGACTAAGCCTGTGATGTTATACACTGCTGCATGACCTCAGGCTCTCAAAAATAAAAACAAACATGCTACTTGTATTCTACAGGCACAACAAAAAAAAACATAGATGTCTAGAATGCTCATGCACTGACTTAAGAACTGTTTGGCAGAGGTAAAATATTATATCAATGGACTTTGCATTGAATTCAATGTGGTGTTACATCTTGACAACTGCCCTGGCCACCCTGAGGAACTCAAGACTGCCCACCCCAACAACAATGTTAAGTTCCTCCCTAAAAACATCACTTCAATCCTCCAGCCCATGGGCCAGGGAGTCGTTGCCATTTTTATTGGCAAAATAAGCAGCATGGTTTGTGGGTCCCTTGATGAAGAACTGATGTTACTGTTAGGGAAATGTGGAAGAGATTTGATATTGGTTAATGCATAATCTTCATAGCTGAGAGCCACAACGAGCTCTCAGAGTACTGCATCAGATCATGTTGGGTGAAACTGGCCTGACCTCAGGTACACAGCATATTGAATATGGCAAAGGAAGTTGGAGGTAAGGGATTCATTGACATGACAGCAGAGGAGGTGGAAGAAGAGATATTGGGGAATGTTGGAGATCCTTTCACAGATGAAGAACTGGAACAACTGGTGGTGGTGCACGATGAAACAGGAGAATGCAATGAGTGATGATGATGAATACCAGGCCCTAACTCTAGATAATCTTGGGGAAGTGATACGAATGAGTAAGGCCCCCACAACTTGTCTCTGATATTGATCTTTCCCTTGAAAGGTCCCTTAAAGCCAAGAGAATTATAGTGCTATGCTGCCCTACACTGAACTCCAGAGGGAAAAGAGGAGTAAGGTATCCCATACCACAACCGCCCAAATCTTCAAACATACGAGTGCCTACTCAAGAGACCCCAGGACTTGCCCCACCCTCTGCTTCTGACACTAGTCACCTGTCAGGCTTCTCTGATGCTAATAAACCTCATTCATCACAATTCATCATCATCTATCATCATTCATTATTCATCATTTACGGGCCTACCAAGAATTGAGGACACTATACTGCATTATCAGAATACTATAATGTACATACTGAACTGAGGATATAATATACACTTTACAGATTCATCTACATTTCACTAATGGAATCTTATGTTTACTATTTTTATTTTTTACCCAACTAGTGTGAGTGTAGTAGTTTCAGAGGGATCAGCTTGTTGAGTGTAGTTGGGAGGGGTTATGGGAGGGTCTTCATTGAGAGGATTAGGAGAGGAACAGAGGGAGTAATTGGTGGAACAGTGCGGGTTTAGAACAGGTAGGGGTTGTGTAGATCAGATTTTTGTGGTAAGACATATGTGAGAAAGCTATAGGAAAAGGTAAGGATGTTTTTTGGGCTTTTATGGATCTGGAAAAGGCTTATGACAGGGTAGACAGGAAGGCACTGTGGGAGGTACTGCAGATATATGGGATAGGAGGAAAGCTGTTAAGAGCAGTCAAGAGTTTTTACGAGAGTAGTAGAGCTTGTGTTAGGATTAGAAATGGAAAGTGAATGGTTTGAGGTAAAGGTGGGACTTCGTCAGGGATATGTTATGTCACCCTGGCTGTTTAATCTTTACATGGATGGGATGGTGCGAGAGATGAATGGAAGGGTAGTGGGCCAGGGGTTGGAGATAATTAACCCCTTTGTTACCGACCCGTTAACCTTACGTAAACAGACGTTTCAAACCGTCCCACGAATGGCTGGAGCCTTATGTTTGTAAACACAGACACTTGCCACCCCGTGGGTAGAAATAACCCAGAAACCAAGGCCTTGAGAGCCCTCAATACACAAAGCTTATAACTGTGACACGTGCGCGTCACAGGGAGCACGCTCTGTTCCTGGCGGGTGCACTCAGCCGTGACACGCAGGTGTCACAAAACACACATCCGGTACTCAAGGGGATAAAGAAAATGGAGAAAAGTGGGAGATAAGCCAGTTGTTGTTTGCTGATGACACTGCGCTTGTAGCAGGATCAGAGGAGGGATTAAGGAAGTTAGTGACAGAGTTTGAGAAGGTGTGTGAAAGAAGGAAGCTTAAGATAAATGTGGGTAAAAGTAAGGTGATGAGATGTACAAGGGGAGAGAGTGACAGCAGGCTGGAGGTGAGCATTAAGGGTGAAAGACTGGAGGAAGTGGATAGTTTTAGATACATGGGTGCAAATGTGGTAGGAAAAGGTGGAGTAAAGGTGGAGGTAGAATGTAGATTGAGAGAAGTGAGTAAATGCCTTGGTGGATTGAAAAGTGCAATGAGAAATAGACATCGGGGAATGGATGCTAAGGAGGTTATATGAAGGAGTGATTGTGCCAACAGCACTGTATGGGACAGAAACATGGAACATAAGAGAGGAAGAGAGGAGTTTGAATGTGTTTGAGATGAAATGTCTGAGAAGTATAAGGGTTACTAGGCTGGACAGAGTGAGAAATGAGGAGGTGAGGAGGAGAACAGGGGTGGAAAGGGAACTGGGAGATAGGATTGATGAGTATTAGGATGGTTTGGACACATGGAAAGAATGAGTGAAGAAAGATTAGTAAAAGAAGTGTGGAAGGCAGAGGTGGAAGAAGTAAATATGAGGGGGTGTCCTAGGATGATTGATTTATGGAATTTTTGGCTCGAAGGCCAAGCGCCGGAGCCGGTAGGCCATTCAGCGCATGTCCTAGGATGAGATGGATGGATGGGGTGAAAGGGGCATTACAAAAGAGGAATGTCTGTGGAGGAAGGACAGGAGAGGACAGAAGATAGGGGTGAATGGAGATGGGTTGTGTATAGATGATGCTGTGATGCATGAGGGTGAGGAAGTATGTACGAGAAAAAATTTGACGCAGCCCGAAGGGATTTCTCCCCGTCTTCTCCTTTTCTGCATGAGGGAGCGGAGAGGGGGGTGGGGGTTCGCCAAATTTATGAAGCAGCCTTGCTCTGGATGTGCTGTCTTGCGACACTGCTTCTGACCCAGGGCAGTGGACAGGATGCAGAGGTGACCCGTCATCCAGGAGGTGCCAAGATAAGAGGGAGGGAGGAGGGTGGAGGGGAGTGGAATATATAGGAAATGGTATGGGTGGGAGTGGTTTCTATGCCTTTTTCTTTTTGGCTACCCACCCATGTAGGGGGAAAAAGTCTTTGGTATATGTATTTACATTTATATATTTATTTAGCATACTTTGTAAAGCAAAAAAAAAAAAAAAGAAGAATATTTGATAGTACATTTAACATACTTTGAGTATGGAGACCCATGCCAGGATTTAAATAGTTACCAGTAAGTGACCGTATTGGTATTGTCACAACTTTGGGGTTGTGACACACCATCCATTTTCCCAATTTTACATGTTTTCAAACCACATTTTGCAAATACTTTCATTCGAGGACCTAGCCGACATAGTGGGCTTTACATTTGTATCTTCATTTCCTATAAGTTGTCATCTCCTCTATTCTGTGAAATTACCAGAATTCTTAGAATCTTTAGCAACTACTTCTTATTTTTCTCACCATTATTCTTATTGTCTGTTGCACCAATTTGGCCATCAGTTGTAGAGCCTTAACGAGTTTAAAGAATTGCCTATTCATAGGAATTTCCCTCCCTTTGTACACTGTGCCCATTTATGACGAAATACAGAGATGCCACGAATGTTTAATGATTGAGCCTGGGATATGTCAACCTTGCAAATTTATTGTCTCACCATGTAATTATAATTTGGTGTCTTATGTTCAAAAGTAACATTTCAACCAAGCATTAATTTGCAGTTTTTGTTTCAACTGTTCAAATTTGCCAATACCTGTACACTTGCCACTTCTCATATAAGTTAAGTAATTAGGCTAGTTGTTTATGTTAGTTAGGTTCTACAATTCTCTCTCGTCTCTAGTGATTGTCTCAAAGGGACTATTAGAGATGAATCAACTCCTGCAGACACATTACATTCCATACCCTTCAGAAGCAATGATTTGAAACCAAGAAACTCGACAACATTGTACGGCTTCCTGCCATACCCTGCATTGGGTATCATTAGTTACGTCCAAGTCCTCAAAGGATGAAGTGCACACCTTGCACATTCGGTGAAGAAACTTACACTAATTGTGTGGGCGACTATTAGAACTGTTCCACCTCATCCCCGACTCGTGTGATCATCAACCTTACATTAGAAATGTGTAACAGAGCTTGTAATGGAAGAGATGCTCCTGTTGCAAATAGAGCGGACCCATTCGGTGCATAAACCTCCCATTAGCTCTGTGGTTTCCTCAAGGAGGACGGCCATTGCATCGTCATTCTATGTGAATCCATTTTCGGCAGCCGCATCCTTCTAGATTGGAGGCCCACCATTTGTTGGAACCTGAATCAAGGAATGCAGTCTGCATGGAGAGTTCCTCAGAGCTCTAGAGGTATTGATTGAGTGAATTCTTGACAGGAATCTAGTGCACAGGGTTAGTTAGGTAGAACCAGTAAACAATAGGTACATGATACGTTATACTTCATTTAAGGGACCGTCAGGTTGCTTTATAAGGGAGCATGTCCTATAACTTTTTGAATCTCTTTGATGAACTTAGGTATAATTACCATTTACATTTGTCTATAATTCCCCTGGGTATTGTATTCCTCACATGTATATATAAAGTGTAGTGAAGATATAATGAAGTTATAATGAAGTTTAATGAAGCTGTAATTAATCATATGGAAATCCTTCCACATAATTAAGCTTGGTATATATTGCAAGCTTAGATTCTGGGGAATATAAGTTATATTGTACATTTGACCAAACTTATACCTCCGATTTTTTGTGAATTTTCTTTTCTGAACATTTCAAAGATGCTGCAAAATTCAGGTTTCATAAATAGAAAAAAAAAAAAATAAAATAAAATTTCTTTTATTCTTTAATATACGAAATAAAGAGCATAATTTTAGCTTTCAAATGAAACAAAAATGACAAAAATCCATCAAGAACAACCGAAGATATTACAACAAAAAGAACAAAAACATTAAATGTACATGAGAAGGCATTTAAATTTCGCGCGACATTTTTAAAAGGCCCCAGCCCCATAGTCCCTGCTTTTGGTCACTTTACCACTTTTACTTTTCACTTTTTTTCTCCTCCCGTTTCTTGTCTCTTCTTTCGAGAGCAGACTTATGAATATGGGTATAGGGTTCTCCAAGAAGAGGAACAACAAATCCTTCTTTATAACCAACATTGTTGGATGCTGTCCTCTTCGTTTGTTTGTTTTTTTCCTTCTCGTTTCTTCATCTGGCACGCAAGGGCCTTCACTGCATTCTTCCTCCTTGCTCGCTGGCTTTTCGTCAATCTTGCCATGATTACCGCAAGAAATTACAGTGAGGAATCAAAAATATGAAGCACGGTGAGAGCTTCAAAAGAATGTGACCTCACTTTGACGTTTGGATGGGTACTGATGCCCTGATGTGTGCTACTGATCTATGCTTGTGGGAGGAGTTGCTAAATACCTCCATAAACACAATTCCGTAGCAAAAAAACAAAATAGCTATAGAAAAAATTAACGCTATTCCAATATACAGAATATTTGATACGCAATGGGGTTGCCAGAGGTTGCCAATAATTTATCTATTTTATTCTGTATAAAAAGATAGAAACGAAATACAGCTCTATAACTTTGTAGGAATGTTGCCAACATCATAGAGATTCTTTTTAAATATTTTCCTAAAATTCGTTCATGTAAAAGATTTTTTCGAATAATTGCCCCTGACGGACCCTTAAATCACATGCTCTTGTTTCATGTTAACTTACCTACATTCTCAAATTGTACTTACTTAATGTGCAACATTTTGTTTAAAATCACATGCTCTTGTTTATGTTAATTTACATTCTCAAATTGTGTTAACTTAATGTGCAACATTTTGTTTAAAATCACATGCTCTTGTTTCATGTAAACTTACATTCTCAAATTGTGCTTACTTAATGTGCAACATTTTGTTTAAAATCACATGCTCTTGTTTCATGTTAACTTACATTCTCAAATTGTGCTTACTTAATATGCAACATTTTGTTTAAAATCATGTGCTCTTGTTTTCATACCAACTTATCCACATTCACATTGTTAACTGTTTGTCTTCAAATTGTGTTTCTTTAATGGGAAGCATTAACCCTTAACAGGTAAAGTGGGGTCAGACAGACCCCATACTTTTTTGTTTTTTAATTTTAATATACTAATATATTACATACAGATATGTACTCCCATATACCTTCTTGATCAGTGGAGTAGTTTAATGGGGTGATAGGGTAATTCCTGAATCTTGCTCTATATAAGCTTTATAGGGCTTTTGAGACCGTCTGACCCCACTTTACCTGAGGTGTGAGTACCGTGGGGTCAGTCAGACCCCACTTTACCTGAGGTGTGAGTACCGTGGGGTCAGTCAGACCCCACTTTACCTGAGGTTTGTTCATGTCATATAAATGTTTTATCATTAATACTTATGGGTAAATAATAATTTCTTCTTTTTTATCAACAGAAAAACATACATCCGAGTTTGATTTTATTTATTTATTTAATTCATTTAATTTATTCATTTAATTTATTTAATTTATTTAATCTATTTATCTATTCCATTTTCCCTCTTTTGATTACATTAATTTTTATCACAATATTTAATTTCTGTTCTGGTAATGTGAGTTTCTTTTCATATCATGGTCACACTATACTCATATTATCATAAAGCATGACATTCCGCCACATTTTATTTGATTGATTTATCCTTCCCTCTTTTGTTCAAATTTAATTTGTATCACATATTTTGTATCACATATGAATGCTTAATATTTTCTGTTCTGTTAATATGTTTCTTCTCACAACAAGATCACACTATTCTCATATCATAAAATGTGACATCTCGCCACATTTTAGGGCACCTCAGTCACTCTATTCCCACACATACAGCTGTAATTTATTTCATCCTTCCCCTCTTTTAGTTCAAATTTAATTTGTATCACATATTTTGTATCACATATAAATGTTTGATATTTTCTGTTCTGTTGATAATATGTTTCTTCTCACACTATTCTCATATCATCATAAGATGTGACATCTCGCCACATTTTAGGACACCTCAGCCACTCTATTCTCACACATGCATCTGGTTCTCATCTATCCCCCTTGTACAAGATCTTTTGAAAAATTATGGGCTCACATATGTAGGCACACTGAGGGACAAGAAGCCACAAGTACCAGCTCTGATGACAGACAAGACGGTCATCAGAAAAGGGTGCACGGCTTTCCTCTTTGACACAACCATGGCACTTGTGTCACATTTACCTGACAAGAAGAAAAAAATTGTGCAGTTGATCTCCTCAATGCACCAACAACCTGTTATGGATGACTGTGGGAAGCCAGAAATCATCTTGTATTATAACAACACAAAAGGAGGGGTTGACGTGTTTGATCAAATGTGTGCCCGATATACGTACAGCCGAATAACCAAACGGTGGCCTTTGTGCATAATGTACGTACTGGTCAACACCGCCGGTGTCAACTCCTATATCACCTGCAATGAAATGAGGAAACGTGATGGACAGGCGGAACTTTCATCACGCCGGAAGTATCTGATTGAGCTGGCAGAAGAGATGATACGGCCATGGGCAGAGGAGAGGATGAACTTCAAGGGGATGCAAAAAAGTACTTTGATGACCATCAGAACGGTCTTTGGCTTGAACATGCCCCATCAGCAAGCGGATACCTCTTCTATGAGAAAGCGATGTGCCTTGTGTGACCGGAAGTCTGACAGGAAGACCAAGAACTACTGCCTACACTGCAAAAGACCAGTGTGTCAGGACCATTCAACCACCATCTGCGATGACTGCAATTAGATTTTTCAGTATCACAAATTCCACTTTCAGTATATCCAATATAATATGTTCTTCATTATCACTAGTTTATGTATGTATTGATCGACTCATGTCCTCTAAAGAAAACTCAAAACCCTCTGAGACCACAAACTTCCGTCAACGAAAGGATGGGGTTTTGCTGAGTCAGGGTAGGAGTGCTTAGAGCCATAGAAACTTATAAATAATAAACTTAGATACCATTAAAAACTTATAGATTGTTTGCTGGACCTAGTATCAACCTTCCCTGAAAATTTCATTAAAACCAGTCCATAATTTTTGCGTAAAATTGGTCAAAGTCAAAATAATCACCTCGTTTTTTTTCTTCAGATTTCATGGTTTATGAAACACATTTATTATTCATTTGTTGTAGCTCTGCTTTTCCTTAAAGATAGTTGGGGCATTGGTCTCTACAAAATGATGATGACCAACCGCTTCATGTTTCATGCTTTCAGTCAAGCACCCTCTGAAGTCAACAATATCTTATTTTTCATAATTGTTTTTGTAATTTTCATTAAAATATATGTCTAACAATTATAGTCACTTTTAAGCATGTAAATGGAAGAATATAAGTTGAAGTACATATGTTTTGATTTCTATGTCAATAAATGCAGTAGAAGTATTTTATTTTTATTTTTTGTGTTTGGGGTCTGTCAGACCCCGCTTTACCTGAATCGTTTGTCAAAAAGACCTTTACCTGTTAAGGGTTAAAATGTTGGGTCGCTTGTTTCTAAATGTACTTTGTGGAATTCATGCTATTAAATTGATTTCTTCAAGTTTATCGCCTAGGGTTGTGATTAGCTAAATGAGTTGAAGGATTCTGTATCCCCTTTCAAGTGTTGAAATTTATACACGCCACTCAGAGGAAACCGAGCATGGTCCCGGTCGGTGATGCAAATTTTCTGGACCTCGGCTCCCATTGTAGCTATCCTCCCTCATCCATTCCTCGAAAAATTGAGGATGATCACAACTCCACATCCACAACCTCTCCTTTCCACTGTCCAGAGATTTGTGACAGGTAACAACAGTTTATCAACAGGCCCGATTCCCGGCCTACCGAGCACCGACCCCCCACCCCACACCAGAAATAAGAGATTCTGCACTGACGCCTTTACTCTGCATGGACTTTAGTGGATCACGCTTTATTTGCATTGTGGTTTATAATCATGTTTTTGTTCAAATTCCATTCCTGGATATCTAACACATGTTTTGGATGCAAAATTGCAGGTAACATTCAAATGTGAGTACTATTTTAATATGTAGTTGGTACCCAATAAAACAGACCCAGTTTTACCCAAGTGCAAAAATAATTTATCAACATGCCACTGATTAACAGATTCGAGTTCCGAATTGAGTACGTTTTCAGTTATGTTGACATTAGTATGTGAATACAGTAGTGTTGAATCATCTGCATACAGTAATAGTTTGCAAGTGACTGAAAACTCCATGTCGTTCATATGTGTGTGGTCTCCGAGGGACATCACATGTTTCATTCATTAGATATGACAGAGTTGACGTCAGCAACATGTTTTCTAAAGTTCAAGTGAGGAAAACCATTTAACATATGTTTTTTTCTAGGCCTATGACAGTGAATTTACAATACTGAATGCTTTCTATAGGTCAAGTAGCACCATACCACACACTACATTATATAACTAGAGATTATATATTCAACATTAAGTGTATGATTCATTTATTATGCATTATTTAATCACTATAGAAAAATTACAGCAATTGGATTTATATAGTCAACAAAATAAAAAATCATATAATATTTAAACATTTACGGTCACTTGGGACATCTCTACATGTTTGGAATTCGTTCTGGTTAATGCCAAACTGTTGAAAGGTCTCTCATTAAATTTTTCGATTAGCAGAATTTTATGGAAAACGTCAGATTCCTCTTGCAGAAGTTACAAAGTCGTCGCAATCATATCTATCGTTTGATCAAGACAGAATGGTGATATAGTTTCTGATCAAAGATAAGTCGGGAGAATCTTAAACACTTCAAAAGCCATGGATTTCTCTAAGCTAAATTAATAATTTGGCTTAAACCGAAAAAAACATCAATATCATCTAACCAACTCCTAAATGTGCTTTTTGAGTACAGTTGAGACGGTCGTGGAAGAGACATTTGCACGGTAAAAAAAAAATCAAAGTTACCCTTTCGTAGGTTTTCTTTCTTTCTCTCTCTCTCTTTTTTTTTTTTTTTTTTTTTTCTCTTTTTTTTTCGTTTCCCGCGCGCGCACACCACCCCACGCGCACATCATCGGACTCGGAGGGCACATGGGCCAAGCGCGGCCAACAGCAGCTCATAAGCTAAGAGGTTGAGTTGCACATTACGTCACGGGGCTGCGCCCTGGAGTCCCTCCAAGAATAGCTTATCTCTCTCCCCTTTTCCCTTCTCTCTCTCTCATTCTCTCTCCTCTCTCTCTCTGCTCGTGTATTTACCTAGTTGTATTTTACGAGAAGTGGGAGGAGCTATGCTCGTGGTGGTCCCGTATGTTTTGTGTGTGATGTGTATGTGTGTGTGTAGTTTGTGTGTGTGTATAGTTTGTGTGTGGGTATTCACCTTTGGTGTGTGTGTGTGCCACTGTGTGTGTGGGGTGTGTGTGTGTGTGTGTGTTGTCACCTTTGTGTGTGTGTGTGTGTGTGTGTGTGTGTGTGTGTGTGTGTGTGTGTGTGTGTGTGCGTGCATTTACCTAGTTGTATTTTACGAGATGGGGAGCTATGCTCGTGATGTTCCGTCTTCATATCTCGTTTTATCTAGAATGTTTTTAAATTCGTGTATTGTTTTTGCATACACCACTTTCTCATCTAACTTGTTCCAAAAGTGTGTGTGTGTGTGTGTGTGTGTGTGTGTGTGTGTGTGTGTGTGTGTGTGTGCGTGTGTGTGCAGCTATCCTACACCGTACGCGGACGTTATCTTCCCATGTACCGCATCTAAGTGATGTCCTACATTCCTTGTACATCGCATTCGTACTTATCTCACCAACACATGACTGGAAACCTTGGGCATGTGAAATGTATCACTCTGTGAATGTTCATAATAATCAATATACGCACTTGGACGACGTAAACAAACGCAACGTTCGTTTTCTTATTTCATCTCGCAAGTGATTAACTTTACAAAAGAGATTGTAAGCCTTGATCTGTTATCTTTGGCATCTGATATCACCATTGAATTTTAGATGGCGGGTACTAATGAGTTCGCAGGCGATTAACTATTGCGTGACTGAAAACTTAAATGTGATTAACCACAGGCAAACACATCAACGTACATTCGCAAGCGTATTTTTAATTTCCTTCCACCGTCGCTCCTCTACCGCCACAATTTAGTCGTTATTTCAACACAGTCCCAGAGCAATGTTGCTGAATATTGTTACACCCATTAATCATGTTGCTGGTTTCCTGTTGTTGGTGTTTTTCATTTTGGTGTCTTTCGATGTTGCCGTTGTATCTACCGTTTGGTTTCTTGTTGATATGGGCGTTAGTTTTGTTTCTATTTATTGGTAATATATGGTGTTTGTCGTTGTGGTATGTCACCTGTGGCCTTTGGATCACATCTAATGGGGGACTAGTTGAACGGACAGCTTATGTGCGTCTCCCTCCCGGAAGACGAGCTCAAAGTTCGTATGACCAATGTCTAAGGGGTAATGCTGTGACCCCTTACACGCACACACACACTCCAACTCCCCGCTCCTCAGGAGAGTTGGTGAGTAGTAACGACTCGAAGCGCATGCGATACTGAAAATTATTTCCAGCCTTGGACAGGAATCAAACCCGGACCGCGTCCACGTGGGGACAAGTCGGGGGGGTAACTGCGTACCAACCGCCCGCGCCACCGAGTCAATAAGTGAAGTGTGTTTGTGTGTGTTGTGTGGTTCATATATTTTTATATATTATATGTACATATATTCACTTGAGGAAAAATGTAGTAGGTAAGGACGTTTACAAATCAAACCCGTTAGAACCCACTGTCGGCGTGATATAGAAGTCTAGTTTAGTTGTTATTTTGCAATGGTATACACAAATATTAGAAAAACAATGCACTGAATTGCGAGGAAGGGATGACACAAACGCATTTGAAACTTATATCCATCGTGTGTGAGTCTTCTTATTAAACTTGTTCCCAATTTTTTTCTTTCACTCCGAATGAATGCTAATTGCAATTTATATTTTGGGACTTCAGTGACTTCTCCTTGGACCAAGTCACTCAACAGTTTTTTTATGACAAAAGACGGATTTCCATTTGGGAAAAAAAAAGCTGGTCACTTTTATACTTTTGCTACCCTTCCGTTCTACTACCCTCTTTTAGATCTTTCCTACACCTCTGCGATTCCACCTAATCGGTCACACGGGGATAAAAGTTCTGCCTGTTGCTGACATAACACGAAACACGCAATGAATCATTCATTTCTTTTCTTCCTTTTAATGAAGGCAGATCCACTGCTTCTAGCCTGCCCTCGTACAGTGCCTGGGTACAAGTTTGGTCGTTGCTCCTTTTATTGTCTCTATTATCCTTTTTTATAATATTCATCTTGTGCACATCACCCGTTGGCAGATCTGGGCGAACTTCCTCTCCGCGACACCCCCCCCCTAAAAAAAAACAAAAAACATAAGAACATAAGAATGAAGGAGACTGCAAGAGACCATAAGGCCTACACTAAGCAGTTCCGTATCCATCACCACCTGTCATCCCCATCCATAAAGTTGTCTAATCGTTTCTTAAAACAACTGATAGTTTCAGCGCTTGCTACATGGTTACTAAGTTTATTCCATTCGTCGACCACCCTATTAGTAAACCAACTCTTGCCTATTTCCTTTTTAAATCTAAATTTGTTCAAATGAAAGAACATTAATGGTGGTCAGCACAATCTCCATTGATATCTTGCGGCGACCCACGTGCGCTCCGTAGATTGGCGGTGTGCAGCCCGCTAAGCCTGATTGTGGTATGTCTCAATCAGAGCACTTGTCCAAAACATTGCGCGTGCGCGCATCTGCGTGTGTGTGTGTGTTGTATTATACCTGTGTGTATACCTAGTTGTGCGTGTGTTGTATTATACCTGTGTTGTATACTTAGTTGTATTATACGGGAAGGTAGTCATGCTCGTGTGACCCGTCTTTGCATCTTTCAGCATCAATTTTTTCCATAAAATCTTGAATAGTGTTTGCAAACACTGTTTCCTTACCTAATTTATTCCAGGTATCCACCACTCTGTGTGGGAAGCTATTTTTTTCAGATCGCTTCTATAATTTTCCTTTTTGAGTTTCTTTTCATGTTCTCTTGTTTTTCCGTTGTCCCATTTAAATAAATCATCTCTATCTAGGATTTCCATTCCTTTCATGATTCTACAGTCAGTAGATCTCCTCTTTCTCTTCTCTGTTCCAGAGTTGGTAGTTCCAATTTTGACAATCTTTGTTCGTATGTTAATTTGGAGTGTTGGTGCCATCTTTGTCGTTGCTTTTTGTATTCTTTCTAATATCTTTATATTCTTTTTAGTACTGGGTGTCCATAGTGTTGCAGCGTACTCCAGTTTGGGTCTTATTAGATAATTAATATTTCTTTAATCATTTCCTCATCCAAATAGTCGAATGTCACTTCCAATAACCTTAATAGGTTGAAGGTTTCTCCGACTATTTTAATGATATGTTTGTCCGGTGACATTTATTTGCTGATTATTACTCCAAGGTGTGTGTGTGTGTGTGTGTGTGTGTGTGTGTGTGTGTGTGTGTGTGTGTGTGTGTGTGTGTGTGTGTGTGTGTGTGTACGTGTGTGTGATTCACCATGGTCTTGGATCAAGTTTCGGACTCGTGATCGACAGCTATCTCCCTCCTGGAAGAGAACTCAGAACTCGTATATGACCGATCTATGGGTAATGTTATGACCTTACACGCACACACATACCCAACGAGAATTGGAGTAACGACTCGCAGTGCAACGATACTGAAATTATTTCAGCCCTGGGCAGGATTCGAACTCGGACCACCGTAGTGGCGGCCGGGAATTCTACCAACTGCGCCATCGAGCCTGTATATATATATATCTATATATATATATATATACATATATATATATATATATATATATATACGATATATATATATTATATATATATATTATATATATATTATATATATACATATATATATATACATATATATTATATACTGTATATATACATATATTTATATATACATTATATATATATATACATACATATATATATACATATATATATATATATATACATATATATATATATACATAAATATATATATACATAAATATATATACATATACCTACATATACATAAATATATATACATATACCTACATATACATATACATACATATATATATATGTATATATATGTATATATATGTATACATATAAATGTATATATATATATGTATATATATATATGCATATGTATATATATGTATATATATATGCATTATATATATATATATATATATATATATATATATATATATATATAGATATATATATATATATATATATATATATATATATAAAATATATATATATATATATATAAAGATATATATATAAATGTATCCATATATATATATAATATATAAATGTATCCATAAGAGTAGACGTCCCACACCCGAGTTTTTCACAGCAGAACGCCATAAGTTTCAGTTATCTTTAAAACATATTTCTACTTTCACCGACCGGACGTGGGTGGGATCAAATTGAGAAAGTGCCAGAACGGTATGCACAACAATACATTACATGTTGACAAAATTGGTGTTGGTGTTTTCGCAAATATAACGTATGTTTCATTCTAAAGAATGTGCTATGGAAGTTATACGTTCCACTAACGGAATCCACTTATCAAAATTATACGGTAGCCCTAATAAAGGATTTATGGCAAACGAAATCTTTCATCTATGGCGTCATCAAAATCTTGCGCTCCAATTGGTCGATGTAGCATCGAAGGTGCGGTCTTGTGATGTCAGCGGCGCTCCCCTTTATGATTGGCCAACTGTAGTGGAGGGGCGTGAGGGGTCGAAAGCGTGATTGGTGACAGTGGCCACAAAGTCCGTGCGACCGACCCAGGACCGGCGGACTTCGGGGCCCTCCGTTGACAGCAGTCCATAAGTAGCTTCTTTTCGCTGATAATCAACAAATCTTGCTGTATTTATTTTCTAACTCCTCCAATCGTTATTATGTATTACTCAGTAGATTGATGACTAATTTAGCCTTTACTTTGTGTTACTTGATAACCATAAAAGTCTACCGAGGCCATATAAATTATATGTCTTCATATTCCTTCCTGTGACCTTGAAAGTGAGGAGGGAGGCTGCGTCGGGCGGGAGGGTCGACCCTGTTCCCACCTTAGGTCAGGATGTTTGCACGACGCTTTTTCCTGCTTCCCTTCCTTGAAAACCTGTCATTCTCCTTGCAGCTTACTCTCAATTACAACTATCTATATCAAGTTAATTATTATTTCTTTCTTGAGGAGCTTTTCATTCCGGGTGATTGTGAGTGTTAAGGAGTCCCTCCATCGCTCCTCATCGAGACCACCAGTATCCTTCCTTTCCCTTCAGACGTACTTAGGAAGGAGTGGATCCTAACAACACAGGGTTTGTTAACTTTGCTTCACGTTTGTCTTAAACCCAGTAAACACATTTTTCTATTTCATTTTAGCTTATAGTGATTCCGTGCAAGGCACCTGGGTTGTAGGATTTCAAGTCTTGATAATCTTCTTCAGTTAGGAGGACCTTCAGCAGGGTAACATGTCTTATGTGGTTTATTCCGCTTTCAGATTATTTCAATCAGTTGACCGGCTGCCCCACTCCCACCAATTTGATGGAGATGGAAGTAGATTATATTTCCTCCTTCAATTACATCCAATATGCACACTAATGTAGGTATATGTACACACGCGCGCACACGTACACACGCACATACACACACACACACACACACACACACACACCACGCACACGCATACACACCATACACAACACAACATATACACACACACCATATACACACATGCACACACACCATATACACACACATACACATGCGCACACACCATATACACACATACACACACACACACACACACACACACACACACACCATATACACACATACACATACACACACTCGGGGTGCGGTTGGTAGAGTTCCCGGCTGCTACTACGGTGGTCCGGGTTCGAATTCCGCCCAGGGCTGAAAGAGTTTCAGTATCGCTGCGCTGCAGGTTGTTCCTCTAACTCTCGTGGGCGGGGAGTGTGCGTGCGTGTAAGGTCACAGCATTACCCATATATTAGTCATATACATGAGCTCTGAGCTCTCTTCCGGGAGGGAAATACCTGTCGAACACGAGACCAACACGTGACCCAAGACCATGGTGAATCAAACACACACACACACACACACCATATACACACATGCACACACACCATATACATACACACACACCATATACACGCATGCACACACACCATATACATACACACACACACCATATACACATACACACATACATACACATGCACACACACACACACCATATACACATACATACACATGCACACACACCATACACACACACACACACACTATGCACACACACACACCATGCACACACACACCATATACACACACACACACCATACACACACACACACAAACACACACACACTATTCACACACACATACCGTATACATACACACACACACCATACACATACACACACACACCATATACACATACATACACGTACACATACACCATACACATACACATGCACACACACACACACACACAACATACACAGACACACCATACACACACACATCATAGACATACACACACCATACACATACACACACACACACATACACTATACATACACACCCATACACAAACACCATACACACACACACACACACACACACACACACACGCACACACACACACACACACAAGCAAAGACATGACACCGGACAAACATATAATTAAAATAGTCGGAGAATCCTTCAGCCTATTAAGGTCAATGAAAGTGGCATTTCGCTATGTGGATGAGGAAATGATTAAAAAAGTATTAGTCACACTAATAAGACCAAAACTGGAGTACGCTGCAACACTGGACACCCAGTACTAAAAATATAAAGAAATTAGAAAGAATACAAAGAGCAACGAAAAAATATTGTCCAACTCTGGAACAAAGAAGAGAAAGAGGAGATCTACTATCTATAGAATCATGAAAGGAATGGAAATCCTTTATAGGAATGATTTACTAAAATGGGACAATGGAAAAACAAGAGGACACGAAAAGAAACTCAGAAAGGATAACTATGGAAGAGATCTGAAAAAAATAGCTTCCCACACAGAGTGCTGGATACCTGGAATAATTTTGATAAAGAAACAGTATTTGCAAACACTATTCAAGACTTCACACACACACACACACACACACACACACACACACACACACACACACACACACACACACACACACACACACACACACATTCCTAGACTTGCAAAAAGCCTTTGACAAAGTACCACACAGAAAACTACTAAAAAAACTGGAACACATAGGAGGAATACAGGGAAACCTACTAAAATGGATAGAGGACTTTCTGACTGGTAGAAAGATGAGAGTAGTGCTCAGAGAAAAATATTCAGACTGGAAAGAGGTGATCAGTGGAGTACCGCAAGGATCTGTGCTGGCACCAATAATGTTTGCTATCTATATGAATGACATGGATGAGGACGTGAACTGCTACATGAGCTTCTTTGCCGATGACGCCAAACTACTAAGGAAAATAGAAACTGATGAGGACTGTGAAGCACTGCAAGAAGACCTAAATAGGGTATGGAACTGGAGTCAGAAATGGGAAGTGGACTTTAATACGAAGAAGTGTAGCATAATGGAGTTTGGAAAAAGCAAAAAACAGAATATCAGGAAAATATACAATTGGAACCAAAGAAGTAAAGAAAGTAGGATCCGAAAAAGATTTGGGAGTAATTATCACGAACGACTTGTCCTATGATATACAGATTAACAAAATTGTCGGGGAGACTTACAACTTGCTAAGATCAATAAAAGTGGCGTTTACATACTTGGACGAAGACATGATGAAAAAAATATTGGTTACATTGATAAGGCCTAGATTAGAGTATGCAGCGACATTGTGGTCCCCCAGTACCAAAAAGAATATAAAGAAAATAGAAAGAATCCAAAGAGCAGCTACAAAAATGGCACCTGCACTTGCAAACCTATCATACGAAGAGAGATTGGCTAAACTGGAGTTACCGACACTGGAGCAAAGAAGAGAGAGAGGTGACCTATTGACCATCTACAGAATCATGAAAGGCACAGAGGTACTCGATAGTGAGAACTTACTTAACTGGGACAAAAGAAACACAAGAGGACATGGAAAGAAAATAAAAAAACATAGCTATAGAAGAGAACTGAAGAAAAACAGTTTTCCTCATAGAGTTTTGGACACTTGGAACAAACTGGACAATGAAATAGTATGCGCAAAAACCATTCATGAGTTTAAAAACAAACTAGACACTGCAAGATACAAAGGCGGGACAACACGAGCATAGCTCCCCTTCCCGCAAAATACAACTAGGTAAATACAACTAGGTAAATACACACACACACCCCGACTCTGGAGCAAAGAGAGAGAGGCGACCTACTGACCATCTACAGAATCATAAAGGGCATAGAAACACTCGATATAGAGGACTTGTTAAACTGAGAAGAGAAACACAAGAGGACATGGAAAGAAAATAAAAAACAGCTACAGAAGAGGTATGAAGAAAAACATTTTCCACATAGAGTGGTGGACACTTGGAACAAACTGGACTAAAAAAAATGGTGTGTGCAAAAACCATTTACGAATTTAAGAGCAAACTAGACTCTGCGAGATACAAAGGCGGGACACCACAAGCGTAGCTCCCATTCCCGCAAAATACAACACCAGATAAACACACACACACACACACACACACGGTGGCGGGGTTGGTAGAGTCCCCGACTGTCACTACGGTGGTACGGGTTCGAATCCTGCCCAGGGCTGAAATAATTTCAGTATCGCTGCGCTTCGAGTCGTTACTCCAACTCTCGTGGGCGGGGAGTTGGGTGTGTGTGTGCGTGTAAGGTCACAGCATTACCCATAGAACGGTCATACGAGCTCTGAGCTCTCTTCCGGGAGGGAAATAGCTGTCGATCACGAGTCCAGCACGTGATCCAAAGACCAAGGTGAATACACACACACACCATACACACACACACACACATACACACAAGCACACACACACAAGCACGCACACACACACAAGCACACACACATACATAAAATACACACACACAATTACTTGTTTATGACAGGCCGCCGGTGATCGACGACGATAGTGCTCCGGTGGAGTGTGATGCCTTGAGTGAGGCTGGGTGGGGATGTGGAGGATTTTGGCGCTGATGCCAGCGAAGATGACTGTGGTGACCAATTCTTGACCCGCATATCCTTCCACACTCCGGGCAAGTCAGGTGGATAAACTCTGTTGTTGAGGTGGTCTCTCTCTCTCTCTCCTGGCTGTCATCCCGTGTTTTGTTGCGAGCTGACTCAAGATGCCTGACCCCTTGTGAGCACTTTGCACGCCATAGAGCGCGATCGGAAGCGATGGTTTCAAGATCAGTTGGTGCGATGTTATACCTCTTGATTTATTTTTTTCTATTTGAGCTTTATAGAGTTGTTTTTTCTGGCCCCCTGCATTGCGACGTGCACCAGGTAATTGACCGTAAAAATTAAAAATAAATTGCCGGGGAAGTCGGTTGTCAGGCATACGGATGACGTGACCCGCACATTGTAGCTGACGCTTTGCCAACGATGCTTCAGTGTCGGAGATTTGTGCTGCGCGTTTGCAAGATTTCAGTATGTGGTACTTTGTCTTCACACACACACACACAAAGAAAAGTGGCTATTGTTTTTTCGCCGATATATAATCAATTCTATCCCTGAGGCAATGTCGCGCTAAGATCACAGATCGAAACGAGACGACGGAACAAGGTGGAAAGTGCCGTAGGTGTGGTGTGGACCGATGCGTTGGGGGGGGGGGGGGAGCACATTCAAGGGAGCATTGTGGTACGGCTCCGTAGGACAGTGGGAGGGTATTGCAATTCGAGAAGTTGGTTCGTCCCTTGGAGAGTAGTGTAGGGAGGAAACAAGGACCGTCGGCCTACTGGTAATATCTCCCGAAATGCCCCGGCACTCTTCTTTTCAGGGTTAAGACGAACAAGAAGGAGAAGACGGAGGATATGTTGTTGTTGTTGTTGGTGGTGGTGGTGGTGGTGGTGGTGGTGGTGATGGTAGTGGCGGCGGCGGCTGCTGCTTGAAGTCGAGTTTGTGGGAACATTCAAGAACAACAAAGGGGGAGGGTGGTAAGGGAAGGAACAGTCTGTATATCCCATTGGGTGCCGAGGAGGGAGCACTACCACGTGGGGGAATAGAATCACTTGGCGATAGCCGAAGTAAAAAGAAAAGTATCACCCCCCACGGAGGGTATTCACAACAGCGCCCTTTATCCGTCGGGGTCAATTCTTAACATATTCATTCTGGTGAGCACCAGACGATTTTATCAAAATAAGTGTAGGCATTCAAGTTTTGCACTTTCAGCCACTGCTGTAGTTGTTTCAGTTGCAGTAGTTTTAGTTATACTGTTGATATTACTTCTGATGTTCCTTTTATCACTGGACGATGTTGTTATTGATGCTGCTGCTGCCGCTGTTATTATTTTTCTCTACTTTTGCTGCTGCTGTCCTTGTTATTATTGTTTTTAGCGTGGTTCCTGCCGCTTTTGTTCTTCTTATCGCTATTGTTATCGTTGTTCTTGCCGTTGTTGTTACTGCTACACACATTTTATCAAGCTAAAACTGCCCACGGCCCCTGGTCTGAAGAGGGTCATGTAGAACCAAGACCTATTCTCAACAACTAGGGAATGGAATAATCACAGACTGCCAAGAGGATCAGTGTAGTGGCGTCGCGCGCTGTCGGGTGGGTGAGTGCGCGTCGTCCAAGGAGGCAGGAGGAGGAGGATCAGCCATTGTCCGACCGGACCCTACACGATTTACGAAGCTCACTTGCGTGAGGGTAACGATTGTCGATCACGAGTCTAGACCGTGATCATGAAGAATTAATAACAATAACGTAATAATAAAATAAGAAGAACAATATATTAGCAATCCCAAACTCTACAACAGTCACAAAACTAAGAAAATATATAGAACAAAACATTAAGATAATTACAAACACAGGACAAAGAATAGAAAAAATAATAACAAACAAAACACCAGACTTTAAACATGAAAATAACATTGTGTACAAAATCCCCTGCACCGGGTGTGACCAACCGTACTATACTGTAGAGCGGACAAGTAATCACAAAACGAACACAACACAAAAACGACGTTAAATCACACAGAACCAGCAACTCACTTGTAACGCATATAGACAAAACAGGACACCTACCGAAATGGAAAACATAGAAATATTACACCAAGGACTCAACAAGAAAATGAGAAAAGTTATAGAAACTGCAGAAATTAGTATTAATAATTCTAATAACAACCGAGGAGGATTTATCACATGGTCTCTCCCAGCGGCATCACTAGCAATCAACGACTGGAGGAGACGAAAAAGGAGCTAATATATATATGTATATATATATATATATATATATATATATATATGTATATATATATATATATATATATATATATATACATATGTACATATATACATATACATATATTTATATATATATACATATATACTTTCTTGTTTACAGACGAGATTAAATAATATTGCTGTTTCTGCAATGTTTATCTTTTTGTTGAGAACTTCAATTTCTCTTGCTAATTTACGGTGTTGGACTGTTAGTTTACTGAGTAGCTGTCCGTATGAGGTTGCAACGTTTCGGTCTTCTCTGGAGACCATCTTCAGGTTAATTGTTTGGGTGTATATGTGTGACGTTTATATATTATTTTATTTCTGATTGTTTGGATGGTGTCGTGTGAAGCGATCTTCCTGATTGGCTGCTTCATAGTCATCAGGAATCACTAGGAGAGGTCAGGTCAGGTGCGCTTATGGGATGGGAGAATCTGGAGGTCTATGCTGTGTATGTTCAAAGTTGGTTTTAATTCTGCTATGTAAATTGCTTCAATAAAGGCTAATCTGCGGGAGTCTCTTTCTCTGTCTATTATTACTGTTCCTTCTTCTAAGTTTTGACGGGTGAGGGAAGTATTATGTCTGGTGTTATAGTGATTCTTTATGGATCTTTGTTGTAGGTGGCAAGTCAAACGTCTTGTAAGTTTTGTCCTCGTCTTTCCAATGTATGTTTGAGAACCACAGTTCTCAACGGTACAATTATGTTGGTAAATGACGTGGTTTTCTTGTAAGTCGGTTTGGGAGGGCGGTTTCTCAGTAAAAGTTGTGACGTCTTTCGGGTCTTGTAGTATATGGTCAATGATATTTTGTCCTTTGGGTCAGTGGGCTTGACGTGTTTTGTAATTATGTCCTTAATGACTCTTTCATCTGTCTTATATTCTGATAACATGTAATTTCTGTAATATATATTGATGTTTTCTTGTCTTTGTGTGGTGGGTTTGTTGGAATACCAGTTGTTGATAGCTCGTTGTGTTGCTTCGTTGATTAATTTGTTACTGTACCCATTGTTAATAAGGACTTGGGTAAGTCTTTCCAGTTCAGTGTGTGTATCTTTCCATGTAGAGCAGTGTGATATGGCGCGTCGCATGTATGCGTTGATAGTGGAGGTAAGTATCGTTGAAGGCATTCACTTTTACCATTAAGACAGAGGTTTTTGTTGCTAGGTTTTACGTATACTGATGTGGTGTACTTGTTGTTATGACTGGCTAATAAGACATCGAGGAAGGGCAAACGGCCATTGTTCGATTCTTCGAACATAAAATTAAGGCCGGAAGCTTCTATGAGTTGTTCTCTGAGTCTTTGGAGTCATTGCATCACACATTACTAGAAAAGTGAATCAGAAGATAAAGGTAACACTGTTAATAAACCAGAAAACAACGGCCATGTGTACATCAAACGAGGACGGTATGTTGCCGACCCACATTTCAGAACCATGGCATGCGTGACGGTATGGTTGTTCTGAACCAGTGCCAGCACAGAACTGACCAGGCAACAGACAGCGAGTACCCAAGACGCATTCACCACGCAGAAAATGCTTTATTTTTTGCACTCCCCTGTGCTTACTCCATGCATATGCTTACATATACCATAAGACCCCGTCCCCTTTTTATTATTCATTTGTCCATTTATTAGTTATGCAACATTTGTGGGAGCCAGTGTAGAAGTTTATGCCTCCGTTTAGTCCATGAGGATCTAAACTACCAAGTGGCGGCCCCTAAAGTATTTCTCGCTAGCATGCTACTTAATAAATCCCGGCTGAGGCGGGTTTTTTTTTTAAGTAAACAACCTATTATCACAAATTAATATTGGCATCATTGGTTACGACCTCAGTTAATTTAGTGAATTCATAGCTGCAGAATTAGGGGTTAAGATTGAGATACAGTAATTAAGCATATCAAGCTGTATGAAATCAGTATTCTGTAATGCTTAGTATATAAAACCATGTATAACGAATTGTACACCTTTACTTTTTCCATTTAGATAGAGCGAACTATCATTTGTGTTTATATATACGAAAACATTATATAAAGCATTATGTAAGGTATTCGACGTCGTATGACCAAGCATGGTTGACTACCCTCTCCAAGGATACCGAGGTCCCGAAATATAATTTTCATTAATCTTTTAATTTACCACCTGGTGACTTCTCTGTCTTGGGTATTGGATCTGGTATATTACCCATCTCTAATTCCCATATATGGTGATTATCTATCATATGTGTCATACAACATTTTCACCTCAATAGTTCGAGACACGATCTGACTGACCAGAAATGTTAGTGATTTTGTGATTGGGGAGTGATATAAAATTTACCTCAATCACAGACCTCACATAAACCCAATAGTGTGTAGTATAAATACGACGAGGCGTGTTCTGAACCAGAGGGGACGCGTTCTATCAGAGGACCAGTCTCCCCTCAACACATATCCTTCATCCTTCCCCACCATTCCCATACCATATATGCTATCCAGACATTTGGGCACACGACATGTGGGCACAGGGCATTTAGGCACAAGACATTTGGGCACAGGATATTTGGTCACAAAGTACTGGGTGCGACATTTGGGCACAGCATAATTCGTGCTGTATATTATTATCCCGAATCAAGAAAAAAAAATAAAAGTCCTATCCGACTTCGAACAAGCAGTTATCCGTGCTGTAAGGGTTGTCTTTGGTGAGCATGTTCAAGTTCGTGGGTGTTTTTTCCATTTGACCCAGAGTACATGGCGAAAAATACAAGAACTTGGTCTTGTGCAACTGTATAGCAAAAATGAAGATATGAAACTCTTTTGTGGGATGCTGGATGCGCTCTGTGATGTTGAGGATGGGTTTCGGTGGCTGAAGGACCATATACCCGATGGTGCTGAGCCACTTGTCAAGTATTTCGACAGGACGTATGTGACAGGTACGTTCCGGCGGGCCCAAGCGATCCCAGGTCAGACTGGTATACGGATGAGAAGAATACCGCCACTGTTCCCTCCACATTTCTGGAATGTGCACGAGGCCACACTAAACGATGAACCACGCACCAACAACTTCGGCGAGGCATGGAATAGCAGATTCTCCAACTTGGTTGGCCACAACCACCCATCTGTGTGGAAGCTTATAGAGGCACTCAAGAAGGACGAATGCTCTGTATCAGTGACAATACAGCAGGATGCCAGAGGACAGCCACCTATGAAACGTATGCGTAAAGTCTACACTGATCTTCAGCAGAGATTGAAGACCTTGTGCCAGGCTAGAGCTGGAGCCAAAACAGTTGAAGAGTGCCTGAGAGGTGCCGGCCACAACATCCGCTGGAAACCTGTGAACAATGTTGATGAACCAGAAATCTGAAGATCTGTGGTCTCCAAATCCTCATGGATTAATAAAGTTTTGTTTGAAATAAAATACACATTTTATTGCTAGACTTAGTAACTTTCTTGATACAAAATATTATTTGATTGATAGGCATGGCATGCATTTATGAAGACATGACAGTGATGAATAAACTTTAGTTTGAAAAAAGTACTCATTTTAGTGCCCGACTTAGTACTTTCTTGATAGAAAAATACATTATTTTATTGATAGGCATAACATAGATTTATAAAGACATCGTGACAAACTTGGCTATTAATTTACAATTTCAACTATTTTTTGCTGTACGAAAGCAGTGATGTAATCTGTTGAGCCTCTGAGTTACTCAAGTGAAACAGCAGTGTGAATTAATAAAGCTCAGTTGTTGAAAAAAGACTACTTTGCTTGATTGTTACTATGATGATTTCATATTGTGCCCAAATATCGTACCTGCCACTTTGTGCCTAAATGTCCAGTGCCCAAATGTCGTGGATCCACCTATCCCCCATACCACGCCCGAAGTCGACGCACACACCACCACCAGAACAAAGACGAAGGAAATCACCAAGTCGCCCCAAGCCCATGGTAAGTTATAATACTATAATGGAATATGAAGAATTATTAGATTTCAAATAATCAAGATAGATTATCACACATTCAAAAAGACACATGATGCTTTGTGATGCCATTGTATTTTTCGGGGTTCGATGAGCCCCTGCCGATCATAGGTATGTAGTTTCCTGCTTCTATGAACCTTTCAATTTCACAGGAGTATCCCAGAACTCGGTGGGGCGGTCATCTAGATAACTTGCACCGTCAACATTACGTGAAGGGATGAGGAAATTTGTCGGAAGTCATAATATTCTCCACAGTCTTGGCATGTCTGGTAACAATAATCTTCATATAAGATTGGCGTAACATATCACCAGGAATGAACAAACGGAGTCTTTATTTACTTGTGTGTCGCCTTTTCAATTATGCGTGTCTAAGAATGCCTTCAATACCAGTGCATCTCAGGGAAGTCCCGGGAAAAATATTTCCCATAATGCACATGCAGACAGTGGCAGAAGTATCTACAAATAAATCCAAAGATTCCACCGACATTTGGCTCCGACTTCTGGGGATCATGTACCCGCATGGTGCATTGGATTCTTACAAGAGGCAGCCAATCAACGCACAAAGACGAGAAAAGTGTTCACCTTATACACATGAGTACATTTTGTATCAAGCCGTCGTCTGGCAGTCAAATAAGTAAATGTATACATGAATATAGATATATAAACAAATGAATAGATAGATGAATGAATAAATTAATAATTACATAAACAAATAAATTGATAAATAAGTAGATCATGAAAAATAGGTAAATAAATAAAAAATAAACTAATAAATAAAGGGAGTGAATAAACAAAAAATAATAAACAAATAAAAAGAACGTGAAAAGGAAAGAAAACAAATCTAATATATATAAATAAATGAAAATAAAAACAAGGATATAAATTAAATTAAATGTAAACACCTGTGTTCCTCTTCAGTTTGTTCCCAGGAGACCTCGTCAAAGGTGACCCTCACTTCACTTTACCTTACCCCTCCCTCTCTCACTCTTCTGTGTGTGCGATTCACCTTGGTCTTTGGATCACGTGTTGGACTCGTGATCGTGTGTGTGTGTGTGTATGTATGTATATATATATATATATATATATATATATATATATATATATATATATATATATATATATATATATATCAGCTATCTACTGTATCTATCTACCTGCGCACGTGTGTGCGTCTGTATGTGTATTTGTGTTTGTGCGTGTGATTCACCATGGTCTTTGGATCACGTGTTGGTCTCGTGATCGACTGCTATTTCCCACCCGGAAGAGAGCTCAGAGCTCGTATATGACCGATCTATGGGTAATGCTGTGACCTTACACGCACACACACCACCAACTCCCCGCCCACGAGAGTTGGAGTAACAATCCGCAGCGCATCGATACTGAAATTATTTCAGCCCTGGGCGGGATTCGAACCCGGACCTCCATAGTCGCAACCGGCAACTCTGCCAACTGCTCCACGAATGTGTGTGTGTGTGTGTGTGTGTGTGTGTGTGTGTGTGTGTGTGTGTGTGTGAAAAGGCGGGGGTGGAGCTGTATGGAGACTTCCCATCAATTGAAAAAAAGGTTGAAAGTTGTTATGGTAAGGAGAATTGTGATGAGGGTTGTGATGTGAGCTGTGATGTGATGGGACAAGCGCTGTGATTAGAGTGATGAAGGGTGTGATAAGAGTTGTAATTAGATTTGTGATGAGAGTTGTGATTAAGATAGTGATGAAAAATGTGATGAAAGTTGTGATGAGATGTGATGAATATTGTCATGAGTTGTGATGAAGGTTGTGATGAAGTTGACGAAGGTGTTGAAGTTAACGTAGACGTTGTGATGAGAGCTATGACGAGAGTCTTAGGTGTGTTACTGTTGTGGTGGTAAAAATTAATTATTAGAGTTCAGACAGGCCCCACGAGCGTAGCTTCCTTCCTGTGTACTACAGTTAGGTAAACACACACACACACACACAAACGGTGCAGAGGTACTATTCTCGATCGCTAATCCAGCGACGACCCCAGTTCGAGTCCCGCCCAGGACTGAATATGTCAGCAACGCTGACGTCACACGACCTAATTCAGCTTCCTAGAAGTGGGTGACCCTCTGGGGACTGAAGGTTCAAATCTGCGTTGACTGACTCGTCCAAGAGTGCCAAGCGTCGCCCTGACCCGACTTGCACGAAGTCGTTGGTACGACACGACTTTCCATCACCAACCTCGCGCGTGCGCGCCTCTGCACTCTCCGCATTGCCTTGCTCCTGAAGTCACTCTTCAGATGTTGCTCAGGCACACAGGAGGACCAAGGACAAGAAGAAGTCCTCCGCGGGGAAGTCGAAACCCCCGTCCCACCTTCGTCAGAGGTGGAAGCCCTAAAGGAATAAGTCATGTGGAACACCACGAAAAGGACGTCGACGAAGACTTCAAGGATCAAGAAATAATCCCGAACGTCGACAGTCAGGAGTCTCCATCGACTTCGGAGACAATCGAAGTGGCCAGCCGAAGACCTCTCAGAGCCAACTACGACATCCAGTTCTCCCTGGGCTCTGGAGGCTTCGGAGAGACCTTCGTCGTCTCGGACAAGGCCTCGGGTAGCACAGGCGTCGCCAAGATATCCTCTCAGAGGGAAGGCGTGCGTCAACGAGACCTCGAAGGAGATCGAGGCTCTCAAGGCCCTTGTGCACCCCAACATCGTCAAACTCTTGGACGTAGCCACCAGCGAGGACATCGACATCGTCGTCACCGAGTACTGCCCCGGTGGTACGTTGACCACCATCACGAAGAGAACTCAGTCGGGGCAGACTTCTTCCCTGGCATGGGGCGCCCGTGTCGTCATCTTCACCAGGCAGCTCGTGGCCGCAGTGGCCTTTATGCACGAGAACGACTTCGTCCACCTCGACCTCAAGGCCGACAACGTCGTCCTCGACGACAAGGAGGAGGTCGTCAAGGTGATCGACTTCGGTGCTTCGGCGAAGACCTCGAACGCCTACAAGTCAGAGATGACGACCGTTCAGGGAACTCCTTGGCACATGTCTCCAGAGGTGCTGGACAAGAAGCAGCACCCTTACGCCGGAGGCAAGGCCGACGTCTGGTCCTTGGGATGCGTCCTGTACCAGCTGGCCACTGGACACCTCCCCTACTTCAAGGAGTTCCCCGAGGGCTTCAAGGGGACCCGGAAGGAGTACTACCTCCAGAGCTGCAAGCGTGGAAGGCCCTCCTTCAAGAACATCTTGCCAGAAACCTTCTCCAAAGGGCAACAAGAAGCTCTCCAGAGAGCCCTCTGGAAGATGCTGGACCCCAAGGCCAAGTCCAGAGCCACCATCTGGCAGGTGGCTGACATTCAATTCCCACTGAGGGAAAATGTCACGGTCTGAATTCGGTCTCAAAGGAATAGAAAAGCCCAAAAATTAAAACCGTGCATTTTTTTCTTTAAAAAGAAATGAAGAAAGACATAGAAAAAAAAAGGAAAAAGAAACAAGGAAGAAACGAAAAATAAAAAAAATAAAGATAAAAAAGTAAGCAAGGAGATGAAAAATACAGAAAAATGTGAAAAGGAAAAGAAAAACAGGAAAGACAAAAATGGAAAAATGAATAAATAAATAAATCTCCTTGATGAAAGTGTCCATATAACAATCTGTATCCACTCTTGAAATACACAGGCGAGGTGAAAAAAAAAAGAGAAAAACGTAATTACTCTTCCTTATTGACTGTCCATTTCGTCCAGGAGGGTGGCGGGAAGGGTTCTTCCCTCTTCATCTAAACCAAAACGAATTTCCAAGTCGTGGCCAAAAGAATAAACGAGATGATTTTAAGTATTTTACCAATAGAGAAGTTTTTTCGGAGGTATAAAATCAAATAATCAGAGAAAATTACACACACAGAGTTCAACATAACAGCATTCTGACACTAACTGATTTTCTGTTGTGTTAAACTCTGTGTGTATTAGTGAGAACATGAGCCAAATATTATATATATATATATATATATATATATATATATATATATATATATATATATATATATATATATATATATGCGAAATAAATCACTAAGCACACGTGCAACAATACTTGTAGAAACCACTTGAAAAAAATATGAATACCGAACGTTTTCGTCTATTCAAGACATCATCAGGGTACCCTGAAGATGTCTTGAATAGACGAAAACGTTCGATATTCGTTTCTTTTATCTTCCAAGCGGTTTATGCATATATATATATATATATAAATATAAATTTATATATATATATATATATATATATATATATATATATATATATATATATATATACACACATATATATATATATAGTATATATATATATATATATATATATATATATGTGTGTGTGTGTGTGTGTGTGTGTGTGTGTGTGTGTGTGTGTGTGTGTGTGTGTGTGTGTGTGTGTGTGTGCAACACTGACTGGGTCCCAAGTACCACATTTCAATTTCAGCATGCTGGCCTTTGATGGCTTAGAATTAAAGTGCATTGTGGTTTATATATATATATATATATATATATATATATATATATATATATATATATATATTCTCTCTCTTCAGTAGTACAAAGTGGAAGGAGGATGCTATCTTAAATAGTAACCTCTTACAAAAGAAAGGGAACATGGAAAATAATAACCATCACTACCCCAACCCTATGTGACCTGAGGATGATATGAGGTCGAGTCAGGGGGAGGGGGAGGAAGCTTATTGACAATATGTTTGGTGATGAATAGTCCTGATATAATGTCTGGGGTCCATTGACCCTTGTAAATATTCATCGTGGGCAGATATTCAATTAATGTGGATTCCACCATTTTCCTTCTGAACCCACAGCCTGATGTATAAGGTCAGATTTCTCCCAGTCCATCCGGTGATTAAATTTACTTACGTGTTGAAACACGGCTGAATTTTCTTGCCCATACTTAATCGACCTCTTGTGTTCATTCAGTCTTGTCCTTAAGTCTCTACCCGTCCGGCCTATGTATGAAAGGTTGCAATCTTTACATGGAAGGGAGTAAACACCTGGGATATGATCTTCTCTCAACCTCTGGTGAACATTAACAACTTTTTTTATTAATAGTATTAGGGTAATTATGAATTAAATTTACCTTCTCTTTGGGAAGAAATTTGGACAAATAACTGATGGACTCTGAGAAGGGGATGACTAGGGGATTTTGTCTCAGAGTCCATCAGTTATTTGTCCAAATTTCTTCCCAAAGAGAAGGTAAATTTAATTCATAATGGTTGAACAAGAAAATGATCAATTCGGAAACAGGTTAAAACGACCAAACAATATTGCTGAGGAAAATTCTTTCGCCCATCCATAGTCTAGAACATTCTTATTTTACTGCTAATGATAGAGTAATGCGACTTCTGAAACAAAATTACTCATTGGGTTGGTTACTATTTTTTAAGCCATGGAAAATACCAATTATAAAAAAAATGCGAGAATAGAGCGAGATTTATCGAATTTTATAAAAAAGGAAAAAAAAATCAAGGATGTTCAGCCAGAGAAATTCTGATACGATTGTTTCGTCTCTTTCGCCGTTTTTGTTTTGTTTTTCTAACGTCGATATACGTCGCTGTCTTTATTGCCTACCAACATTTTCTAGCTAACAGGCGCCCGAAAATTCACCTTCAATCATTTGCCTTTAAAGGAGTTAGCCAACAGCACGACGGAGTTAGTAAAACATGCAAAGTAATCAGTACATCACCTCATCCTGTGGGTGAGTGGTGCTCCCACGATGCGTACCTGAAAGTGTATGTGGACTCACACACGACCAATGTGACTGCGCATCTTCATCAACTGTGAAAGTTACCCCACACATTTACTAAGTTGATTATCATCTCATCAATTGATTTAGTATACTTGTTGTCGTTGTTGTTCCCTAGACTGTCTGTCCGAGCAGTCCCGTCTCTCGAAGGAATGCCATGAACGAAACGGGGTTTTCCTATCAATCGTTTATGGAGTGTATGTTGTGTTGTTTGCGTACATGATTGTGTATAATGCAGTCTTCCATGATGTGTTGAATAGTATGGGGTGAAGTGGTACATCCTGGGCATTTGTCCACAATGCAGTCATCCAGTCTCTTCTGGTAGCTTAGAAGGGCTGGGTGGTGGCCGCATCTCAATCTGGCCAGTTGGGAGAAAGGATTCAGAGGGATGGATATCAGGGGGTCTGGCATGCAGCAATGTGTTGTATTTTAGTGTGTTAATGGAGCAGTGAGTGATGTGATTATGAATATGTTTCCGGAGGCTGGTATTTGGTGGTTTTGGAGGAAGAGTGTCACCACCGTCGTCTCCTCTCAGAGCGTTTCTATTCTCTTTGTTCTTGAAGTTAGTTCTTAAGGCCCCTTGCCTGGTATTCTTGAGGGGTGAATAATATAGGATGTAGTTTTTCAGATGCTTCTTGGTCTCAATCAGTACACCCCGAGAATCCCAGCCGGAACTCTCTACATTACGTCAAGCCACCTTCGTTCTGACATCACTCCTTCATTCATCCAATATTCTTTTACTTCTCAAACAAGTGCCTTTTCCTTTCTACATCAATTATTTTTCTCCTCCTCCACTTTTTTCTCCAGTTAGAGAGGCTGTTATACTCTTCTAAACGATATCACCAGGTAAGCATTATGTCGTAACAAAGATGGCTTGTCCGCTTACAATTTTTTTTGCTACATCAGCGTTATTATAATCAATCACCTCTATTTAGTAATATTTCAAAACCCCAGGCGACACTCTCATTCAACCTACACTCAGCACTTTTAAATATATACAAGACGCGGGCAAGCGCGTGGATGACTAAGCCCTGCCTGTCGGCCATTGTATCATAACATCCTAATAAAAAGACTATAAAGTTTCCTTCCTGTCCTACCCCTCGATCTACTCCGATCTACCTCAAATGTCTACCTCTATCTACCGGCCTCTTACAAAGAGAGTATTTGTGTGTGATATAGGTATCTGTTTTTAATGTTTCTTGGTGTAGGCGGGTGTTCTACTATATAGTATAGTGGGTGTGCTGTGTTTGTGGAGGATGCAGCAAGTGTTTGTGTGCCTCTTATGTCAAGGTGATCTTTGACTTTGAGGACTTTTTGTTTCATAGTGTAGATGTATCTGTAGGTGTTGTATATGTACAGCCTGTAATTGTTGTTAAGGCTTTGTTTTGTATGGTCTGAAGGGTGTTGAGGTGTGTCTCACTGAAATTAGGTGTCCATGCTGGACTCGCACCATTGAGCGTATGCATTGTATATTGTAGCATTATTATTATTATTATTATTATTTTCCAAATGTTCCAGCGATTGACTGAAGTGCGTTGAGTCTGGGTGTACGTTTATTTTTTATGTTTGTAATGTGTTGTTTGAATGACATGGATGTATCGTATGTTACACCAAGAATTTTCGGTGTTTGTGTGTTGTTGATATAGAGATGAGGTATGTATTTGTGTTCTTTTGTCCAGTTGGTGGAGAAGTGTTGCTGTAGATTTGGCTGGGGCTATTTTGAGTCTGTAATGATTCATGTGTTGAGTGTATTTATTTTTGTTATTATTTGTCTGATTATTATTTGCTTAATTATCATTTATCATAATTTATCTGTTCATTTACTATTACCTACTATTTGTCTGTTTGTTTATCTAACTTTAACTATTTATTGATTTTGTTTATTATCATTCATATTATAATAATTTATATTTATTTATTTATTCATCATTATTATGATTTTTTCGCATCCGACCTAGTTATGGACCAAAAGGTCTTCTGTCGGCATGCTCCGCCTTTGTAATCTTTGTAAGGTATGGCTGTATTATTCCTGCGGCTTTGTGTTACGATGTGTACATGTAATTGTTATGTCGTCTGCGTGGGAAGAGATTTATATTGCTGAGGTGTCTGGTGTGGGTATATCATGCATGTATAGATTAAAGAGTGTGCGGAATAGAATTGAGCCCTGTGGTACATTCTTAATTTTTCTGGTGTGTGATGATTGGCCATTATACGACACATATAATGTGATTCCTGCCTGCCAGTTAATTGGCCAGCCATCTTTTATTGTTATTGTGCATGTCTGTTTTATATATTTTGTTAGATTGTGGCGGGGGATAGCATCAAAAGCTTTACTAATGTCATGTTATGAGAAGTGGTCTATGATGAGGCCTATCTGAATTGATGCCATCTAATATTCTTTGCGTGAGGTTTGTTAGATGAGTGTTTGTGGAGTATAGTGGCCTAAAACCGTGTTGCGATTCAGCAAGGGGAGTATGTGGTGTGATGAGTTGAAGTATGGGGTGTTCAATGACTTTGGAGGGGGTGCAGAGAAGTGTGATTGTGTGGTGTGATGTTGGGATTGTTGGTTTTTTATTGGGTTTTGGGATTGGGACTATTTTCCCATGCTTCAAGATGTCAGGTATAGTGTTGTGGGAATAGCTGTAGTTTGCAATGTTTGTGAGTACGTGTATACCTTGTGGTCCAATGTGGATGCTACTTATGTTGTCAGAGCCACAGGCGGATGAGTGTTTGAGGTTATGTATTACTCGTATGTGTTTTGTCATCTCAATTAGGTCCTCATTATTTTCCTCCTTATCGTAAGAGTTCTCTGGCTCTGGTCGATTAAGGAGTTCTTTAAAATGTTTCTCCCAACACATTAAGATTTCCTTTTCTCCTGTTTCAATGTTTCCACTTCGGTTCTTTACCATGTTTAACCTTGGTCTGTACCCTTTTCTCATTCCTTTAATGATTGCATATTGTTCTCTAATTTTCCCTCTCAATTTTGTAAAGATTACTATTCTTGAATTCTCTTTTTCCTTCTTTTTATCCTTTTTGCTTCTCTTCTCTTTTGGTGGTACTCTTCCTCCGTTTCTTCATTCATCACCTGCAACCATTTCTCTCTTGCTTTCTTCCTCTCTTCCACTGTTATGAGGCATTCCTCGTCATACCACGTTTCCCCTGTTCTCCCCTCCTTGTACCCAACAATCTCTTTTGCTGCGCCTTTTATATTTTCTTTCGGGATATTTGCTTCCTCCTCCAAATCTGCATCCTCCTCTATTCCCTGTAATGCTTCAAACCTATTTTTGAGGTCCACTTAATACTTTGACTTTACTCCTGCTGATTTAGCCTTTCAACATAAAATTTCTTTTGTGGTTGGTTTGGGTTTGTTGCACAAATACGATTTTGAATATAAATTGAAATATATGTCCTCACTTGATGTAGTTTCTTTCATAATATTGGGCAAACGTAATACTTAATCTTACATTTTATAACAACAACAAAAATCTCAATAATGTATTGAATATCCCTTCAATTATTATCAAGGAAGTGTTTTATTAAATGCTGGGGGGGGGGGGGAATCTGCCACTGTATTACTGCTTTCTACCACGTACCGGTGTACACGAGGCAGCTTTCTCGACCTCTGCAATGAGGTAATGAAAGAACAAATTGGGGGGGGGGGGACCTCAGCCCCCTCAGCAGCGCCCCGCCCCCAGTCCCCTGGATCCGCCACTGGTTAAGGTTAAAGTTAGAGACAGGTTAGGCTGAGGTGACGGATTCACGAATGCGTGGTTCTCTTTAGAATTACTAATCCTTGTTATCAACACCTTCGTCTAGTCACAGCGAAAGGAGTAAAACGCCAATCTGCAGTCAATGTTGATCGTGTGTAGGCCACTTAACGCGCTCTGCAGCATAGTGTGTGTTCTATTTTGACATACTTGGCTTTAGTGAAGGACATACGGTTCACTTCAGCTGAACGGTGTACTCTAAACTAAGGCCCTGTTCACACTAGCGGTTTCAACCTCCGCGGTTCAGGTACAATGCATATCAGTGGAGGCGTTCACATACAACCGCGCAGTTTTCCCTTAACTATGCGGCACGTCCTCCGTTCCCCCTCGGTTCAAAGCGCTAGTTTGAACAGGGCTAAAGTGTTCTGGAGTCACACGTTACCCCCCATCCCTCCCCGACCCCCACATCCACCCACGCCCATCTCTGAAACCCTAACTCCCCATCGACATCCCCAGAACAAAACGAGTCAAGTATGCCTGTGTGTTTTATGTTCGTGTATGTGGAGCTTCGCACGGCTGTTCTCTGTACTTACCAAAACACCGGCGAGATGCTCCACAGAAAGTCTTCAATGCGTAGTTATTCAAATGACATCAGTTTTCTCTTATGTGCCCAACACAATAAACACTCATAAAACACGATAACACCAGCTGTCCGTGGCAAAGCTCACGAATCACTCATAGTAAGTACACAACTCTTCGTAAACACACACTCAACGAGTTCATGAAAGCTTTAGGAAGTTTAGAATTTGAATCAATTAATACATAATCGAGCAAATATATTGAGGCATAGGGAACTTTCACTATGGCGTTCTTCCTCATTCGTTTCAATTTTTGAAATATACGCCGTTGGTGACAAGCTGATCACACCTTCTGACGTGCGATGTAAAAACAAACATGATTGGCTGTCCGAGTCCATCATCTGTCATCTTTAATCCAATCACAATACTTGAAGTGAAACGGGCACCGGCCGTCGGTTGGTGTAAGAGGCCATCAGAGAAAATCTGGACCCATTCAATTGAGTGTATTTAATGTAACATGTAACAAAACAATTTAATTTTGCATTATAGCTACTGCAGGGATAATATTTAATACCCATCTTCATACACTGAATAAGTTGGGTTATAATTCTTCATTACAAATGAATGACCTCAACAGCGAGTTCAACCACTGCGTTCGTCAATTACCTCGTTTAGCCTACTGCCTAGTTTAGGCCAAGGTATACTATATGGACCTTGGTTTAGGCCATCTTTCAAGGCAAGAAGGACACTACCTATACGAGCCGACTATAAAACGCGACACAGCTGTACCAGTTAAGCGGGCTACACACTATCAAACATGTTTGTCCAAACATCGCCACAGACTATAAATCGAGTATCAAACTGCTTGTCAAACCTTCCAACCTGCCCATGACACACTCTCAAATTGTTTGATCAAACACCTTGTTGGACAAGCATGTTTGATAGTGTATAGCCCGCTTTATACTCGGAAGTTCAGGCGATAGAACATACAATCATGCATATATACATGCATACATACATTGATGCATAAATGCATGTATACATGCGTACATTTATATATGCATACTATCTTCATACATGCATACTTGGATAAACCCACGTTTATACATTCTCACATGCATGCATACATTAATTTATATATGCATGTATACATGCATGCATTAATGCATACTTGCATAAATGCATACTTGTATGGTAATACACATACCTACATGAATAAATGCCAACTTGCACACGTGCTCATGCATACATGTATACATGCGCATACATGTATACCTGCGGACATACACACGTAAATATCCTCATACACACTTATATATACGTATATACATACATACATGTATGCTTATTTACATACATGCACTCGTGCACATGCATACATGCATACTTACATGCTTATACACATGCATACATACAATCATATATGCATATATTTATATATGCATGTATACGTGTTGACATATATGCATAATTACATACGCATACATACACATACGTATGCCTACGTCTACGTACATACATATATACACATGTATATGACTATATAAACTACATTCATACTTGCATATATACACACATACTTAAATACATACATACACATATACGTATATAAATACACACATGCATACAACCATATATCCACGTATACTTGCACACATATCCAGTTACACATACGCATACATATACATGTGTATGCCTACATATATACATATATAAATACTGTACATACATATACATGTGTATGCCTACATATATACATATATAAATACTGTACATGCGTACATACATACGTATAAACATACGTATATACATACATGCATAGCTCGTACCCAAATATCCCTCATCCGAGACGTCTGTTTGTCACTCGTGGACTCGTCGTCTTCCCGAAGAACCTCGACAACATTTGGGGGACTTTGGCGAAAACAAACGGACACCATTTGGCGCCTCGGCGGGACTCAACGCCACAGGACAACGGCAGCCAGCGGACAACGAGACGAATATATAATATGAAGAGAAATTTAGAAGAACGGCAGCGTAATACGCTGACTACTGACTATAGGACCAAGGACGGAAAACAGGACATAAAAAGGCAATTTTGGTGACAACGGTCGAAGGACACCGGCGCCGCCGCCGTCCTGCTCTTGGAGGAAGGAACGAGTGAGAGCCTCCTCCGAGGAGGAACGTCCTGGGAGCTCCACCTCGAGGAACTTGACACGAGGCGCATTTTTTTTTTTTTCTTCTTCTTTTTTTCGGCGGAGGCCGGGAAAAGTGGTCGGCTTTGGTGGGCGGGTCGACCGACGAAAATAAAATTCGTAGATTTTTTTTTTTTTTTTTTTCGGCGAGTACGGGAAAAGTGGTCGGCTTTGGTGGGCAAATCGACCGATTGAATTTAAATTCTTTTTTTTTTCAACTTCCTCGGCGGAGGGCGGGCCGACCGATTTGTTTTTTTTCGGCATTGCTGATCTTCAATAGTAATAAAACCAAATGTATGTCAGTATGTGCGTCCGCTTTTTTAACTTTGCAACCAATGCATCTACCTGGACAATGCTCCTAAGGAACCCCGGCTCCTAAGGAACCCCGAATCCTAAGGAACCCCGAATTCTAAGGAACCCCGAATTCTAAGGAACCCCGGCTCCCAAGGAACCCCGGCTCCAAAGGAACCCCGGCTCCAAAGGAACCCCTGCCCCTAAGCTAGTTTGGCAATGTCTATCAACAAAGCTCAAGGCCAACCACTGAAATTAGTTGGACTGCGCCTTCTTCAACCCTGCTTTTCTCATGGTCAGCTCTCTTTTGGTTGCTCCCGGGTTAGAAATCCAAGGACACTTTACCTCCTTACTCCCAACAACAAGAAAAAAATATCCTGCTACACTGCACTAACTATCTAGTACGATTCTTCTACATAAAATAGAATTAAATGTGTTACGTATTCTATTCTTTTCAGATGATCACAGATTACCATGTAAGGCGGAAGGCCCATTTGCCCTACGAAAGAGCTATGTAGCCATAAAGTCGACCGCAGGCCGGCTTCATGACTAGTTGGAAAGAAATTCGTACTGAAATTATGATCATTGTTATTATTATCTACTTATTTGTTCATTTACTTATTATTACTATTTTACCTTCGGCGAAGGAGGGCGGGAAAAGTGGTTAGTTTAGGTGGGCAGGGCAACTACTGGAAATTAATTCGTACTGAAATTACTGGTGCCTTTGCGTGTAATAAGGAAGGTTGCTTTTACGTGGTACACGTCACCACCCGCTGCCCATAGGGACACTCGCTATTCAGTGATTACAAATGTTTCGAACTAATATATTATGCAGCAGAATAAAATCTCCCGGGAATAAATGTAACACAAATATACAATATGCATTCAAATGACATGGAAGTTGGTGCAGCGCAACAGCACAGTGTCTAAACAAATCTTGATTTAGAGTAAAGAACAATTGCTCTATCTCCCTGTATCTATACTTTGTTTTTGGTTTTGATTTCTCTAACCTCCTCTGTCTGTCGGACTGTCTGAGACATCTCCAGTACATCGATTTCTTTTTAAATCTGTATTTTGTCTCTGTTGGAGATTGTCGTAGTCTCCTCGAGTCTTTTGGAGTCTGACGTCTGCCAGAGTCAAGGGCTGTGGAATTTTGCTGTAGAGACAATAATAGCTTCCTGTGTTTTTACGCTTTTCGGGGGCGGGTTCTCGGTCCCACTGTGTTGGCTGGTCGAAACGTTAACCATTTCATCAACAAGCCGTGTATTCACCTTGGTCTTTGGATCACGTGTTGGACTCGTGACCGACAGCTATTTCCCTCCCGGAAGAGAGCTCAGAGCTCGTATGACCGATCTATGGGTAATGTTATGACCTTACACGCACACACACGCCCAACTCCCTGCCCACGAGAGTTGGAGTAACGACTCGAAGCGCAGCGATACTGAAATTATTTCAGCCCTGGGCAGGATTCGAACCCGGACCGCCGTAGTGACAGTTGGGGACTATATCAACCGCGCCACCGAGTGTGTGTGTGTGTGTGTGTGTGTGTGTGTGTGTGTGTGTGTGTGTGTGTGTGTGTGTGTGTGTGTGTGTGTGTGTGTGTGTGTGTGTGTGTGTGTGTGTGTGTGTGTGTTTCACCATGGTATTTGGATCACGTGTTGGACATGTGATCGACAGCTATTTCCCATACGGAAGAGAGCTCAGAGTTCGTGCGCGCGCGCGCGCGTGTGTGTGTGTGTGTGGGTGTGTGTGTGTTTGTGTTTTCATGTGTGTGTGTGTGTGTGTGTGTGTTTTTGTGTATGTATTATTGTGTGGTGTGTAATGATACATTACTAATCTGCTGCTACAATTCTATTCCCATTTCTTATTTCTTTTTGAGCGTAGGCTCAGAATCAAAATTACTTATTAAATATTCTTTAGCAGATACTTTTCTATGGTCGCTACAAAAGTCTCTTTAAGGTACTATCTTCATCTATCTACATTTTGAAGAAGCTATTAAAAAAAACAAAAAAATTAAAATGAACAAAAATAAAATGGCTGGAGAGGTCAGTCCCATAAAAGGAAGAGCCCAACAATTTAGATTGATTCCTTTCTTGATCAGTTTCGATTTCCACACATCTTATTTTCTTTTCTGTTCTTCCTCGTTTACTAAAGTGCTTCATCGTTCCCCCTTACGACCAGACATGAACATCACCAATTACTGTTAGAGATAGACTGCTACCACACGCGATCTGCCACACCTGTTGGCATTAATCATTAATGAGTGAATTAATTATACTTAAAACTGTACTACATCCATGGAGAGTATGACGGTAAGGTTGGTTCTGGCAACAGCTCCTTGGGAGAAGGCTCAAAATGGGATTGGTTCGAATACCGCATCACGTGACTTCCGACTGATGCCGCCCTCACACCCCGGCTGACAATAATGATGTTTCTGAAATAAAAGGTTATTCTTTACAGAATACCTGATTATTCATAACGCCAGACGATTTTATTCAGCTGAGGGTAAGGACCCCATGTTTTGTTGTTGGTAAATGAGAGCGTAGTTGTAACTAAAAAAATGAAAATGCACTACTCTGAGTAAAGTAACCTCGACCATAGTGTATGTCGGAAATTAATCCAGACAAGAATGTTTTCGAGTCGATGCGCTAGTGTTACCAGCTAGTAAAGATCACTAGTAGTGATTACCTCAGTTATTCATATTTTTTTGTATAATCAGGATTTTTCTAATACAGCAATTGTTCCAATTAAGCATATTCAAGTTGTCATAGCACTGTAGAATGTATAGTCCAGATATATAAAATCAAGCTAAATCAATCAATAAATCCGTTGCCCCAAGTCTCATACCTTACGATATCATCCCGCCCCAACCAAAGGAAAGTAATTTCTCATTAAACAACCTTGGTAGAGGAAGGTCAGGCCACGAGAAGTTCGACGTCAGGTCGCAGAACAAGCACTACGCACTATCATGACATAGCCTTGGTCAGAGGAATGAGTGATGACGACTGGGAAAGATAAAGAATGCATCCCAGTGCGGGGCAGCAACACTGAGGGTATAAATAATCTCGAGCACAAATATGTGGTGACTTTCCCCCTCCATTCTACCTCAGCCGCTACGAGCTCTACCTGGTTCGAGCCGGTGGTACCTGGTTCGAATCCTGCCCAGGGCTGAAATTATTTCAGTATCGCTGCGCTTCGAGTCGTTACTCCGACTCTCATGGGCGGGGAGTTGGGGGTGTAAGGCACATAGATCGGTCATACGAGCTCTGAGCTCTCTTACGGGAGGGAAATAGCTGTCGGTCACGAGTCCAACACGTGATCCAAAGACCAAGGTGAATACAAAGAGCAACACCAAGAATCCCAAAGGCTACCTAAGTCATATTTGTATGTTCGCATAGTATATGTGGAACACATGAGATTGAAATATCATAACATGATTTCAAATTTGCCTGTTCATAATCCTTTGTTCCATAGTCTACTCTTTATTGCCGGGTTCAGTTTTGTCAAGTGGCAAGGTAGCCTATGTATTTTTGCTGATGCGCGTGACTGCTGTAGATGCCCGAGAACGTTCGGCCGGTGTCATATGGGTGGGACGCTCTACAAGATTAATGTTTACGCCGTCAATATAATTTGTAAGGTGATTAGAGAAATTATTTGGAAGCGTTATATTCCCAGCTGTATACAATATGCACATACATTTTTTATGTTGACAACTAATTGACGTATTACCATCAGACGCAGGTTCTACCTCAACAGTAGCCACTGATTTAATTTGGCAGCAGGGCCGGTTGTGGGCTCTACGCCAAACTCATCAGTGGGTTCCCAAATATATAGAAATATGGCATGTTTCAGTATCATATATATATATATATATATATATATATATATATATATATATATATATATATTTGTGTGTGTTTGTGTGTGTGTGTGTGTGTGTGTGTGTGTGTGTGTGTGTGTGTGTGTGTGTGTGTGTGTGTGTGTGTGTGTGTGTGTGTGTGTGTGTGTGTATTTACCTAGTTGTATTTTGCGGGAAGGGGAGCTATGCTCGTTGTCCCGACATTGTATCTCTGTGTCTAGTTTGCTTTTAAACTCGTGAATGGTTTTTGCGCTTACTATTTCATTATCCAGTTTGTTCCAAGTGTCTAAAACTCTATGTGGAAAACTGTTTTTCTTCAGTTCTCTTCTATAGCTATGTTTTCTTAATTTCCTTCCATGTCCTCTTGTGTTTCTCTTGTCCAAGTATAGTAATTCTTCTCTATCAAGTATCTCTGTGCCTTTCATGATTCTGTAGATGGTCAGTAGGTCTCCTCTCTCTCTTCTTTCCTCCAGTGTCGGTAGCTCCAGTTTAGCCAATCTCTCCTCGTATGATAGGTTTGCAAGTGCAGGTGCCATTTTTGTAGCTGCTCTTTGGATTCTTTCTATTTTCTTTATGTTCTTTTTGGTACTGGGGGACCACAATGTCGCTGCATACTCTAGTCTAGGCCTTATCAATGTAACCAAATTTTTTTTTATCATGTCTTCGTCCAGGTAAGCAAAAGCCCCTTTTATTTATCTTGGCAAGTTGTAAGTCTCCCCGACAATTTTGTTAATCTGTGTATCATAAGACAAGTCGTTTGTGATAATAACTCCCAAGTCTTTTTCGGATCCTACTTTCTTTACTTCCTTGGTTCCAATTGTATAATTTCTTGATATTCTGTTTTTGCTTTTTCCAAACTCCATTATGCTACACTTCTTAGTACTAAAATCCACTTCCCATTTCTGACTCCAGTTCCATACCCTATTCAGATCTTCTTGCAGTGCTTCACAGTCCTTATCAGTTTCTACTTTCCTTAACAGTTTGGCGTCATCAGCAAAGAAGCTCATGTAACAGTTCACGCCCTCGTCCATATCATTCATATAGATAGCAAACATTATTGGAGCCAGTACAGATCCTTGCGGTACTCCACTGATCACCTCTTTCCAATCTGAATATTTATCTCTGAGTACTACTCTCATCTTTCTTCCAGTCAGGAAGTCCTCCATCCATTTTAGTAGGTTCCCTTGTATTCCTTCTATGTGTTCCAGTTTTTTTAGTAGTTTTCTGTGTGGTACTTTGTCAAATGCTTTTTGCAAATCTAGTAATGCACAATCAGCCCATCTGTTTCTTTCTTGCACTATGTCTATTAGTCTTGAGTAGAAGTATATCAAGTTTGTGGTGCATGATCTACCTTGTCTGAACCCGAATTGTCTTGGGTTTAATATGTTGTTATCTTCCAGGTGTTTTACCCATCTATTCTTGATGATTTTCTCACAAATTTTGGCTATAGTGCTTGTTAGTGATACTGGTCTATAGTTGGTGGGTTCTTCCTTGTTTCCTCCTTTATATATTGGTACAATGTTAGCATTTTTCCAGTCATTAGGTATCTTTCCTTCCTTGAGTGAGCTATTTATTATGATGTGTATTTTGTCCGTTAGCTCTTCTTTGCATTCTTTTAGAATCCAATTTGCAATTCCATCCGGGCCATGTGATTTTCTGACGTCCAGTTTTGATAGATGTTCTGATATTTCTTTTTGTGATGTTGTAAATTCACTCATGTGGGGAGAATGTTTGTTATTATCTACGTCCCAATTTTGTATTTTCTCTCTGGTGAAGACAGATTTAAAGTGGTTGTCCATGATTTCGGCCATCTCTAATTCTTCTGTGTACTCTATATTTCCTTGGCGTAGTTTCACTAGTTCCTGTTTGGTTTTAAGTTTACCATTTACATACTGGTAGAATAGCTTGGGCTGATTTTTGCATTTATCTATAATATCCTTCTTATGGTTCCTTTTCTCCTCTCTTCTCACATTAACATACTCATTTCTATAGTTTATATAAATTTGCCATTTGCTTTGTTTTTTGTCTTTTCTCCACCTTTTCCAAGCTTTGTCCCTTCTGCCTTTTGCCTCACTGCATCTTTTGTTGAACCAACATTTAATGTACTCTCTCTCTCGCTTTTTTCTTGGTACATGCCTGTTTACCCCTTCATTGTAATTAGCCAACAGTATGTTCCATTTCTCTTCCACTGTTGTCTCTTCCATATAGAATTTTTCCCAGTTTGCATTCTGGAAGAACGTCTTTAGTTTTGCAAAGTCTGTTTTGTTGTACATCAATCTTCCTTTCCTATGCTTTTCGCTCCTCTTCATCTCTATTTCTTCCTTTAGTACAGTTTCGATGAGTACATGGTCACTCTTTCCAATTGGTGTCTTGTAGTGGACTTTGTCCACTATTTCAGGTTCCGTTGTAAATATTAAATCTAGTTTTGATGGCTCT
>NC_134801.1:32690442-32705442 GCF_046742065.1 Oratosquilla oratoria | reverse complement strand
GTACTGCCTTTTGCAATATAATCAAATAATATATCACCGAGATAAGCTGCAAGACCTCGTTTGAACACATCAATATCACTGCAGTTAACAAGTTCTGCTGGCAATTCATTCCACAGATTCACACATCTAATACTAAAATACCTTCTCCGTACTTCTACTTGTGTTCTGGTGTGACCAATTTTGAAGTCATGGCCCCTTGTGCTACTCAACAAGGGTCGAGGGAACAAGTCATCACGAGAAATTGCTAGTTTCCCATGGAAAATATGCCAACATTTAATTATATCATGCCTAAGTAATCTCCCTTTAATTGAATATAAGTTAAGAGTCCTAAGTCGCTGCGAGTAATCCAAACCCTCCAATCCATGTATCTCCCTTGTCCATCTCCTTTGTACAGACTCCAACTGTCTAACATCTCCTACATAACCCAAGTTCCAAACTGAGGATGCATATTCAAGCAAAGGACGCACATGTGTGGTGAAAAGGGGAAGCATAAAAGAGTCTTGCCGATTAACTGTTGATCGGAGAATACTGGTTGATACTCCACTTGCTTTATGTACAATATTAGAAATATGTTGGTGAAATTTAAGTTTGTTATCAATACACACACCCAAGTCCGTAACTGATTCCTGAAATGGAATAGATACGTTATTGACATGATAATGAACATCTACCAAATCTGTCCAAAAAGCATTGCTTCTGGTAAACCTTATGGCAACACACTTTGCTGGATTGAGTGCAAGTCCCCAAGATTCAGATACCTTGTAGAGAGTATCAATGTCCACCTGACATCTCACCGCAGTCAAGGCATCTTCTTTTGAACATACCTCAATACTAACATACAGCTTCAAATCATCGGCAAATATCTTAGTAGGAGACCTGGTATTTGACGTAATGAAGTTAATGTACAGCAAGAAGAGTAGAGGCCCCAAAACTGATCCCTGAGGGACTCCACTGGTTACCTGCTTAGGTAATTCAACCAATTACTAGTCCAACTTAATAGGCTACCACTTATTCCGTGTAAAGCTAATTTAGTAAGTAGTCTTTCGTGTGGGACGGTATCAAAAGATTTTGCAAAGTCTAGATATATTAGATTTATATATATATATTTTTTTTTGTCATAATTCGAGATAACTGTTTTGTAGAATTCGAGTAAGTTAGTCACGCAAGAACGTTTCCGTCTGAAACCATGCTGACTATCATTTATCAAACGGTTACTTTCTAAATGATGTTCGATAGCATCTCTGATGATAGTTTCCATTATTTTTCCTACGATTGAAGTCAAACTTATAGGCCTATAGTTATTTGGTTTCTTTTTGTCACCTTTTTTGAATATGGGAGTAACGTTAGCTAGCTTCCATTCTCTTGGGACATCTCTGGATATGATGGATTTCTTGTAAATATTGTTACGTATTCGCATGTACATTAAACTCACCTTTTTCTATTGCACATGGGCCGTGATCATGGAATCACGAGTTAAAGACAAGTTCACGCCTACAATTGTCCGGATCAGGGAAAGGCAGGAGTTCAGTCTTCTCTTGTTTATTCTGCTTAGCGAACATGAGGATTTTACACGTGTGTTCAACACCAATGCTAGGCTTACTCTCTCTATGCGAGGTATGGCGAGCGACGCCGGGACCCCCCCCTGGCGTCCCCCCATGCATACCCTCGCTACATACCCCCTTGCTTATGCTTCGACTCTCCGATGTCACGCATCACTTACACGCATACCAACCATCCAGGCACACTACAACATTCATACATGCAATTTCGCCACATTATCCCCCTCTACAAAGCTTGACGACCCGTCAGCTTTCACCTACAAACTTACAAAAGAACAAAACAAAACACTCTGTATCAAAGAAATTAAAACATCACTTCTACATTTGGAAAACATTACATATACTAAGAACACTTAATCACATACAATGACATATCCAAATATCAAATAACATCAAATGGCATATCCTAACACATTAATAACATCAAATGTCAATCACATAGTCCGTTAACCACGCTGGTAGCTTCCTATTTCTGGGAAGTCGACCAGGTCTCTGGTCTCTCTCTACTCCATCTTCACTTTCTTTCTCCGAGTCTTCATGTGCTACACCTTCGTCACTTTCAGTGTCACTATCACTTTCACATTCACGTTCAACACTAGGACTATGGTCACCATCATCACAACAACTACCACTGTCACTGTCTCTCGAATCTACATCACGTTCACCCCAGGTAAATTCTCCCTCGCCTGGGTGTTTCCATAACCGATCGACATGCACTACTTTACTTGCCCGTTTTCTGCCAGGCATTTCTAGTCGGTAATTCACTGCGGATATCACTTCCGTCACTTTATATGGTCCTTCCCAGTCAGACTGGAGTTTCGGTGACTTGCCAGGCTTTCTCTGTGGATTATGCAGCCAGACCATATCGCCGGGCTGATGCTCTGCATTTCTGGCGCGACCTTGGTACTGCCTCCACATAGCCTGACCTGACACTCGCAGATGCTGCCTCGCCCAGCGGGAAGCCTCCTCCAGGCGCCGCTGCATCGTCCTCACGTAATCACTGTACGTATGTGGAAGTTCTGCTCCCGGTGGTCGACCGGTAGAGAGGTCGACTGGCAGACGAATTTCCCTGCCAAACATTAACTTGGCTGGCGTGAATCCCGTGGCCTCATGCTCAGCTGAACGATAGGCCATAAGTACGTACGGAACCCACAAATCCCAGTCGCGCTGGTCCTCCTGACAGTACTTGGCCAGCTGCTGGACAATCGTCGCGTTAAACCTCTCCACCATACCATCACTCTGGGGCCTCAGGGGAGAAGTACGAGTCTTATTGATGCCAAGCAGACTGCAGCATTCCTTAAAGACCCGCGACTCAAACTCTCGTCCTTGGTCTGAGTGCAGTTCCCCTGGGACTCCATAGCGCACGAACACCTCCTCCACAAGGAACTGAGCTACAGTCTCTGCCTCGTGGTTAGGTAGAGCACAGACTTCCGGCCACTTCGTGAAGTAGTCCATTACCACACACAGGTACTTGTTTCCTCTCTCTGTGCACGGAAAAGGGCCGGCTATATCCACAGCCAGGCGTTCCATCGGCGCCCCGGTGTGGTATAACTGCAGGGAGGCACGAGTCTTGTGGGCGGGGCCTCTCTTTGCGGCGCACACACGACAAGTCTTGCACCACTCCTGCACGTCCAATCGCATGCCCAACCAGTACACTCGCTGCCTCAACTTTTCGAGAGTGCGTTTCACTCCCAGGTGGCCGCTGGTATTACCCTCGTGCATCTCTTTCAGCAGCTCCTGTCGCCGAGAGCATGGCACTACTACCAGCCAGCTTACCTCTCCTGTTCGTGCGTGCGTCCAACGCCGGTGTAGGATCCCCCCTCGCAGACTCAGTGCCTCCCACTGGTCAACAAGTCCTTTGGTAGCAGGACTCTCGGGTGATACTGTCTCTTTGGGAGGCCTTTCACTGCTGGCCTCTAACCACCCAATCACCAGAGACAGGTCAGAATCCTCTCGTTGGTCCCTCTTCCACTTCTCGTCTGCCTCGGTGGTGCTGTGAGCGACGGTTAATTTCCGCACAGCCACCTCAGACTCTCGCCGTGAGCAATGCACACACTCGGGTGGGCAGGGACGGCGACTTAAGCTGTCGGCGTTGTTATGCACCCGGCCAGGTCGGTGCTCGATCTCATAGTTGTACTGCTCCAGTTTTCCAATCCACCTGGCCAGCTGTCCTTCCGGTTCCTTCTGTTTCTTCTCCTCCTTCTGTGGCTCCATCTTGCTGTTAGCGGTGGTGATAGTGGTGGATGCGGTGTGGTGCATGGTCGTAGTAGCAGAGGTGCGGGCCACTCTTCCCTTCCGCACTTTACCTTGGCTGGGTGACTTGACGGCCTGAGATCTCTGCCCTCTGAGTTCCCTTACCTCATCCCTCGTGGCAAGCTCTCCATTAGGATTCAAAGGCACTTCATAGCCTCTAACTGACATCCTCCCCTCCTGGAGATAAACACACGCCCCCACGCGATTAAGGAAATCCAACGCCAACAGGCATTCATCTTCCATCTCCGCCACAAGTACAGGGAGGCGTTCAGTCACCCTGCCTACGGCCAGATTCTCCCATACCGGTCCCTTCACCGGTACACAGTCTCCTGTAACTCCGCACAGTTGCTGACCCACGCCCTTCACACCACGTTCTGGTAGGACTCTCTCTCGGACGAAGGTCCTCTCTGCCCCCGTATCCACTACCATCTCCACTTGGCGTCCATTGATACTCCCTGTCACCTTGATGGCGTCGGACGCCGCCACCTGACGACACCTTAGATGGCTTGGGGCGCCCGAGTGCTCTGCTGGGAAGGTGCCCCGGCCCCCAGCTGCTTCAAGTTTCCCGCCGACGGCGTAACCCCCTTGGGCTGGCGGCACTCAGGGGAACTGTGTCCTCGCATTCCACAATTCCAGCAGCAGGGCTCGAACACCGGTCGCATTCCGTCCTCTAGCGACCGTGCCCTCCTCTTGCAGTCGTGCTTTTTGTGACCTACCTGACCACAGTTGAAGCACGATCCTTTGAAAGGCTTGGAGCTCACCTTCCCACCAGGTTGAGGTGGTTTGCTACTTGCCTGCGCACGCCTGGCCCAAGCACGGCTCGGACGCTTCCACGCGTCGCTGGGAGGGGGAGCAGCAGGGCTGACGCTCATGAGAAAGGCTTCAAACTCCGCTGCCCTTGCCAAAGCCTCTCTCACGTTCTTGGGCGCAGCCTGCTTCACGTGGATCTGTAACTGCCTATCGTGAAGAGCGTCCACGAAGCAGTCCTTGGCCAACATGTCCACGGTGTCCTCCGTGGCCATGGGGTAAGCGCCCCTCACTAGCGCCTCCACGTCCTGCGCTAGCAAGGGAAGGGCCTCGTTCTTCCCTTGCCTCCTCGTCTTCAGCTGGGCCCGGAACACCTCCGGTTGCCGCCTCCTGCCGAAGCGACGCCGGAGAGCCCCAGCCACACTGTCATAACATCGCAGTTGGGCGGGGGTTAAGTGCTCCAGTACTTCCAACGCCTGCCCTTTCAGCACACTCACCAGCTGAAAGGCCTTCTCTTCCTGTGACCACCTATGACGAGCTGCAACCACATCGTACTGTGCCTGGTACGCGTCCCAAGACACCTTCCCGTCATATTCAATCACCTTCCTCTCTTTCTCATACCGCGTGACCTCACCACCTCCACAGGCCCCTCGGGGTTGCAGTTCACTTGAACGACTCCCCAGACGTCTCCCTGTGAGGTCGTCCCCTGGGTTCACGTGGCAACATTCGCCCCTCGGCTGTAGAGACGCCGGTGGTGGCGAGAGGCTACGGGGAGGTGAGGGTGGTGGGGTGATTGTGCTCACCGCTACGCGACACTCAGCAAAATTGCACCATGTCACGGTATCGAGATTGGCTGCAATCTCCCCATTCTCCTGTCTCACCAAAACCGCCTCCAGTGTCGATACCCTGTCAAGACACGTCTGCATGTGCTCACGGTACCTCTCTTCTATTGCTTTCATCTCCTCCTTAACCTCTTCTTTCACTGCCACCACCTCCTCCTTAACCTCTTCCTTCACACGGTGGTACACGTCGTCAGTATACTGGTTAGCACGTGTTTCTAACGATCCCATGTTCTCCCCCATTATAGCCCTCAGTTCCTCTTTCACTTCAGTCATGACCTGTTTTTGTTGATCCATTTGGATCGCAAGCATATCTGCCATGACCTGTTGTTGGTGTTTCAACATCTCGGCCACTGAGTGTTGTGCCAAGAGCAACACTGACTGAGGAGATACATGTTCAGTAGCCTCTCGGTGCAACACCGTGTCCTCACATTCAATCGACGCCATGACACTCGACTCCTGCTTTCCCTCAATTTCTATGTCTTTACCCTCAATTTCTATGTGTTTATTATCACCAGTGACATCCATGATCACTTGAGTCACTTATCACTTCAATATTAAACCACTTATCACTTCGATATCGTCACTTATCACTTCAACCTGATCCCACTTCTGACACCATTTGTTACGTATTCGCATGTACATTAAACTCACCTTTTTCTATTGCACATGGGCCGTGATCATGGAATCACGAGTTAAAGACAAGTTCACGCCTACAATTGTCCGGATCAGGGAAAGGCAGGAGTTCAGTCTTCTCTTGTTTATTCTGCTTAGCGAACATGAGGATTTTACACGTGTGTTCAACACCAATGCTAGGCTTACTCTCTCTATGCGAGGTATGGCGAGCGACGCCGGGACCCCCCCCTGGCGTCCCCCCATGCATACCCTCGCTACATACCCCCTTGCTTATGCTTCGACTCTCCGAAATCACGCATCACTTACACGCATACCAACCATCCAGGCACACTATGCAACATTCATACATGCAATTTCGCCACAATATATTCTAATGGAACAACAATCTCATTTTTCATTTCCTTTAAGATTCTTGGATGCCAACCTTTTATTTTTTTCTTTTGTTATATTTACCGTAGTGAGTAAGTTTACCCTAAACTTTTCACAGGTTTCAGTTTGGAGTTCACTTTGTTATCAGTAGTGTTATTATCATCATTATGATTATCATTTTTGTTGTTGATATTATTGTTTCAATTCTTTACCGTAGTTCTTGTTTCGGTCTCATAAATCATTTATGGTAATTCTAAAGTACTATAGTCACAATTTTCGTGTTTGTGGATTTTACTTATTCTTTTCGTTTATTTTTATTTGCGTATTTATTTATCTATTTTTTTTATCCGTTATAAAAGGGCCAAATGGCAACATTCATCAAGGCGAAGCGGCGTTCCAATAATGATAGACACTTTTCACATATAAAACATGTGTGTATACATTGTGACGAATGTGGATATATATATAGTAGGGTGTTCCCTTTACCTCCTATCCATAAACATGTGTTTTAAGATATTTATAATTTACCAATAGCTTTAAGGGTGATATTACATATTCTTTATTATATTACTATAAGTAATATTCAAGCCAATAATATTACACAAGCTCGTCATCTTGATGTTCATTTATGATGTGGTTGGGTGTATGTGAGATTTTCCCTATACATGCACAGAATGGGGAGGATTCTCGACTCAGAGTGAACTGACATGATTTTTCTTTAAGTTTAGATATTGGTTGGTTTATTACTCTCACTTTTTCAGTACGGAAAGAGAACAGGATCATTTCATGCTAACCATTTAATTTTAAAGACTTTTTCGACCCCCTAGCAATCTACTGACCCCCTTTCAATCTACTGACCCCTTTCGATCCCCTAGCAATCTACTGACCCCCTTTCAATCCAATGACCCCTTTTGACCCCTAGCAATCTACTGACCCCCTTTCGATCCCATGAATGGTTTCATCGACCCCCTAGCAATCTACTGATCCCTTTCGACTCTTTGCCCTTGGATGGTCTCATCGATCCCTAGGGGTCGATGAAACCACTTTGGGAACTCCTGCTCTAGAGTCTAGAATCTCCATTGAATTTGTCAGACTTGATCTTCCCTTAGTGAAATGTGAAATGTAGGTTATAGATAAGAAATAATTACGGGAATCTGTAAGAATTTTAACGGAACAACGGAATAATATCTCAGATTTATCAATTTTGTTTTCAAGATATATTACAAAAATTTCAGTGTTTGCCATTGCCTTCACATTTTGACGTACATCTTCTCAGGCCTGATAGCTTGTCTATATTTCATCTATGTATTAATGTCTTTGAATGTTGTTTTACCATCACAATTTAGTATTTTCTAAACATATATTGTAGTCGTTGTTTTGTATTTTTCTTTATGGCAAATAGCAAATTGTAATCTCAGTTATAGTGTTTGTTCCTTCCATATATTTCCAACACTTATTTCATTATAAACTCTAACTGCTTTGATAAACCATCGTACTTAGGCTTGCTATACATATCCCCTCTCTGTTAGCGACCAAATGTCATATTACTTATAGCCGTAATTTTGGATCGCGCCATCATAATTGCGAGCACTCATATTATCATAGTAACATTCTTCAGTATGATTAATGTGGGATTAGGTGCTCGTTGTCAATAAAATCTATTTTCACCAGGTTGGAAATTAACAAATTCAATTTAGATATTCATTTGTGTTTTTCATGATTGCTGGAATTATGTACAGTATGACGTGGAGCCACGAAACACTATTGAATACATATGGTACCATAGAAAATTTATGCTATTCTATTGTAAACCAAAGAAAACGTACACCTCCAATGTAAACATGTTATATAATATCCCCTTTCCAAGACCCAAATAATCATTCATGTACTAAATAATTATTGCCTTTTTATCTTCTATATGCTTAATCTGGATTAGAGATATTTTAATATTTTACCTGTGATTTTCTTCCGTGTTTCTACCCTATATTCATTTCATACATGTTTACGTTCTGCACCGATAAGGCCAAAGCCGGGGCGCGCGGTTGGATATACCCAGCTCGGTGACAGTCAGTAGGACTTGTCTTAACGGGGAACGCAAACGCGAAGGTCAGAGAAGACGTGTAGAAGTCAACATTGAAGATGTCTCTCTTAATAGATACACTTATGGTTGTGGCCAATGTGTCAACCATTGCTCTTAGTGGATTTATGAAAGTTCCACAAATTCTGGCAATAGCGAAAGCAAAATCGCCTGGAAAAATAAGTCTAACAAGCTTGATGTTGGAGTTGACATCGTAAGTAATTTACTCTTGAGTTTAGTTGTAAGGTAGTTTTATTATCTCCCAGTTATAGCTAGGTAAATTATGTTTTTGTATGACCCTTTTCCTTAAGTTGTCATGTAGTAATATTTCTTTAGTAATGGAATTTTAAACTTTTGTATTACCGCAGAAAAGTTCGAATCCAATAACTTGTGAGATGCAAAACTTGTCAATATCTGTCTCCCTGGAATTATTCTTACCCAGGTGGTTGTTTATTAGAAAAAAGTGTGGTTAAGTTAAATAACAGGAATTTTAATGATAAACAGAGTATTATGTATTTCACTTAGGTTTATTCTACCATAAAGTGAAAAAAAATATTACAGGTGTTAAGTTGTAAACTTAGTGCAATTTATCTTATCCTTGGTATCTTGTAGCAGTTGTAAAGGGTCACTAATGGAACTCCATGGGTTGAGGCAACTTTGAAATTCATGATGTTTCTAATTTCTCCATTAATATTTCACTAGTTCACATGTAATCTTGAAATAATATTATAATATGTTTTAAACCTTTATTTTAGTCATTGATCCTTCTAATTCCATGTATACTCATTTAGGAACTCTACTCTCCCTCTTAGTTTTCTCTTGCAAGGGTTTATATGATGTGAATGGTGAAGAGTGATATCAACATTTGTCGACACACAACTCTGCAAAACAAACTGGATCCTCTGCCTACACTCAACCAAATTCTTAGCCAAAACCACCTCAACATAGAACAAGCATAACCTAAGCATACTATAAGTAAACAGCAGTATTGTAAGTAAATGTGCAGAGCTGCATCAGTTGTTATATAAACATACTATCAGAGCCCTTACATGCCTAGGTGCCACCCTGGGGCAAAGTTCTCAGTGATGCCCTCCCCCTTTCCCCCATTACCACTTCCCATCACCATTCCTTGCTGCCTATTGGCTTGCAAAATAATTAAACAGATTTTAAAAATGTTATTTAATGTCCCTACTGCAGAAAGGATATGGGAAAAATATTTCATTCAGTTGATTCCAACATAAAACTTGTATATTATGGTAAAATATTCAGAGCTCCTTTGACATTCTTTTTAATTATGATAATTTTGTCAGCCTTGTGGGTGGCATGTCAGGCTAGACTTGCTGTCCCCCCTAAATGTGCCGTCCCAGGGCATATGCCCCCCCCCCATGTGAGGGCCCAGCATACTATACACATATCACTAATACAAGAAATAAAACTTACCACAGACCACATCAACCTTTACAGATTACATCACAGAGAAGACAAAGCACAATTCCAAGATGGAATCTGCATATATACACAAAAACATACTATTCTCTACCATACCATGATTAAAGAATTGTTCAGAAACACTAAAGTAGGAATAATCACCATACAAACACACAGAAAAAATATCAAACCATTACTGTCAGCCACATCAACACCCCAAGGTGACACACCTGAACTGAAACCATGTAGCGAGTACAAACCACATGCTAAATGGGGCCCTGCACACCATCACATATAGCTCCACACGCAATGGGCAGATCAAGCAGGAAACAAGATCCAAGACAACCCCACCAACACAGTCAATAAATGACCTCCCCAGACATTGTCATGTGCTCACCTTCACTCCCTTTTGTAAACTAATTATTCAGTTAATTGTTACCTTAAGTTTCCCCAAGTGAAAAATTTGCAGCCCCACAATCACTGGCAATGGTCCTTAGACCCCCCCCCACACACACACACACCACCACCACACACACACACATCATTCTGGAAGAAACTTTGAACTATTGTCTGTTTTATTAGTGTGGGACTGTATGCACCACCAACTGAAAATGTAGAAGGCAGAGAGGAGTCACCAGTTGTGTGTAACTCTGTGTGAAAAGTGTAAGAAATAGAGTTGAAAAGCAATCTTGCATGACAACCACTTATAGGTACCTATCATTTGGTCCTTCCATTCACAAACATCATGGGAAAACATTCATCACTTCCCATCAGACCACTTGAAGATGAGGTTCACCATAGAACTTGCAAAAAAAAAAAAAAAACTTCTTTACAAAAAGACACCACAACAAAGTAAAATGGCCAGAAATCACAAAAGAAATAAAAATAGACTTCAGATAGCATTTGTAAATGAAGCCTCTGAAAGACTCACAGACACCATATTGAATGTAAGAAACATAACCTTAGAAAATGCAGGAAAAAATACAGCTCAGTTTGCACTTCCAAGAGAGAGAGAGAACAAAATATAGAAAATGTCATAATAGGAACAGTTACAGCAAAGTTATGGCTTGTTCCCTCACTTCCACTCTCCTCTCTCTTCCTTTCTTTCTTTTCTCCTTTCTCTTTCCTTCCTGTGTGTGTATTTACCTAGTTGTATTATAGGGGAAGGGAGCTATGCTCATGGTGACCTGTCTTTGTATCTTTCAGCATCAAGTTTTTTCTTAAAGTCTTGAATAGTGTTTGCACACACTGTTTCCTTGTCTAATTTATTCCAGGTATCCACCACTGTTTCCTTGTCTAATTTATTCCAGGTATCCACCGCTCTATCTCGGAAGTTATTCTTTTTCAGATCTCTTCTATAATTATCCTTTTTGAGTTTCTTTTCATGTCCTCTTGTTTTTCTGTTGTCCCATTTTAATAAATCATCTTTATCTAGGATTTCCATTTCTTTCTTGATTCTATAAATAGTATATCACCACTTTCTCTTCTTTGTTCCAGAGAGTGTGTTTGTGTATGTATCTGTGCACACGCACATGAAACCATAAATGTGAATGTGATTACATCATTTGATTTTCTGTGTCATACTGTGCCATAGAATGTGTGGGATAATAAGATTAGTGTTCCAGTTAAGTTGTCCAGCACTTTTATGGCTTGGAGGTGAATACACCAAATACCAACCAATATACTGTCATGTTGTGAAGTGCTATGCTAATGTAGCAGTGTGATTTATATATATATATATATATATATATATATATATATATATATATATATATATATATCTTCCTTTATTTCTATCATAGACTTGTAGGTTTGGGAAAGTTAATGACAAGTACCTGTAAAATTGGTCCCATAAGATGGATATCAGAGAGAATCTTCTTGTTGCCAATTTAAAAAAAATCAACACTAACACCATTACTTACATCTGGAAGTACATCCCCAGAAGGCTGATACTCAGTGTCTGAACTAGACCCAAGATCTCTGTACCAACATCTGTATTTCTCCCACTTTTTCTCATAAGAAGAGCTGACAATTGGTGACCTCTCCCCACTTCTATAAGCCAATGATGTATATTCCCACACTGATAGTACATTCATACATATACCAAAGGCTTTTTCTCCCTTACAAGGGAGGTAGCCAAAAAACAAGGCATAAAAACCACTCCCACTCATTCCATCCCCAACATACTCCACTCCCATCCACCTCCTTCCCTCTTATCTTGGCACCTCCTGGATGACAGGTCATCCCTGCATCTCTCCCCCTGCCCTGGGTCAGAAGCAGTGTCGTAAGACATAGCACATCCACAGCAAGGCAACTTCATTAAATCGGTGACCCCCCCCTCTCTGCCCTCTCATGCAGAATTGGAGAAGATGGGGAGAAATCCCTTTGGGCTGCATCATTTTATTTTTCACACATACTCCTTCACCCCCCATCCCCCACCCACTCCCTCTCATGCATAGCATCATCCATACACAACCATCCTCCATTCACCCCAATCTTCTGTCCTCTCCTGTCAACAGACATTCCCCTCTTTCCCAGTGCCCCTTTTACCCCATCCGTCCATCTCATCCTTGGGTGCCCCCTCATGTTCACTCCTCCCACCTCAGCCTTCCACACCTTTTTTACTAATCTTTCTTCACTCATTCTTTCCCTGTGTCTAAACCAACCCTATCTCCCAACTCCCTTTCCACCCCTGTCCTCCTCCTCACCATGTTTCTCACTCTATCCAACCTAGTAACTCTAGTCATACATTTCAGGCACCTCATCTCAAACACATTCAGACTCCTCTCATCCTCTCTTATGTTCCATGTTTCTGCCCCATACGGAGCTGTCATTACAATCACTCCTTCATACAGTCTCTTCACACCCATTCCCAAGTGTCTATTTCTCGTTACACTTTTTAATTCCCCAAAGCATTTACTCGCTTCTCTCAATCTACATTCTACCTCCACCTCCACTCCTCCCTTTCCTGCCACATTTGTACCCAAGTATCTTAAAAATGTCAACTTTCTCTAGTCTCTCTCCCTTAATACTCACTTCCAGTCTTCTGCCACTTTCTCCCTTTATACATCTCATCACCTTTTACCCACATTCATTTTCAGCTTCCTTCTTTTACACAACTTCTCAAACTCTGTCACAAACTTCTTCAATCCTTTCTGTAATCCTGCTACAAGTGCAGTGTCATCAGCAAACAACAACTGGTTTATCTCCCACTTTTCTCCGTTTTCTTTTAACAATCTCTAAGCCTCGACCCACTACCCTTGCATTTACCTCTCGCACCACCCCATCTATGTATAAATTGAACAGCCAAGGTGACATAACACATCCCTGATGAAGTCCCACCTTTACCTCAAACCATTCACTCTCTCCATTTCTAATCAAACACAAGCTCTACTACTCTCATAAAAGCTCTTGACTGCTCTTAAAAACTTTCCTGCTTTGCCATATATCTGCAGTACCTCCCATAATGCCTTCCTGTCTACCCTGTCATAAGCCTTTTCCGAATCCATAAAACCCCCCAAAAATCCTTACCTTTTCCTAAAGCTTTCTCACATATCTGTCTTGCTACAAAAATCTGAGCTACGCAACCCCAACCTGTCCTTTCTCACCAATTACTCCCTCTGTTCCTCTCCTAATCCTCTCATTCATGACCCTTCTATAAGCCTTCCCAACTACACTTAACAAGCTGATCCCTCTGAAACTACTGCTTTCACGCTTGCCCCCCTTTCCTCTTGTAAAGTGGAACTATACAGGCACTCCTCCAGTCCTCCACCACTCTACCCTCTCTTAAACATTAAATAACCTCACCAGCCAGTCCACCATCACTGTACCTCCTTTTTTCAGACATTCTACATGTCCATCCAACCCAGGTGCCTTACCTGCTCTCATCATTTTTACAACTGACTTCACCTCATCTTTCCTTATTTCTCCTCCATTTTCCTCACTCGTCAGTGTCATTTTCTTAGTGCTTCAACTGCAACTACCTTTCCCTCCCTATCTTCCTTCACATTTAGCAACTCCCTAAAATACTCTCCCCATCTTCCTCTTACTGCCTTATCTTCCATTATCATTTCTCTATCTGCACCTTTTACCTTTTCTCTACTTGATTCGCCTCATCCTCTCTTAATTTCCTTAAAAAACATCTTTTTTATTACTTTTAGAAAATTTCTGTCATACTCTTATTCCATTTCACATCTCTCCTCATTGCCTCCTTTATCTTATGCTTTACTTCTCTTCTCTTTGTACTCCTCATATGATTCTCTTGACCTATTTTGTAACCAATCTGTGAAAGCTTGCTTCTTCTCATCTACAACCGTTTTTGCTTCCTCATCTCACCACTTACTACCCTTCCTTCTATTTCCTTCCATTCTCCTTGTTCCACATACCATCTTTGCACATCATGTGACTCCCTCCTTGAACCATCCCCATTCCTCCTCCACTTCTAGTTCTACTCTTATCTTTCACTCCCTCCCACTCCTCTCTCAGCCTCTTCTTGCACTCTGCCTTTTCTTTCTCATTTATGCAGTTTACTCCAAGCACCTCCCTACCTTCTGTCCATTTCCTTTCTCCATCTATCCTCCTCTCTTAACTTACCTTCCACCAAAAAATGATCTGATATTCCCCCACTCCCCTTAGACTATACTCCTGGTTACCACTATATAGTCCATTAACACTCTGTCTACCACCCTTCCAACCACCACCCTCTCTGTGTACTTGTGCTTGACTTTCTTCCCAAACACTGCATATGCTATCATCAGCTATCCACTACAATTTTTTTCTTGAACTTTACACTTCCCAACCACTCCATCTATTGGTTCATTTCCTACCCTAGCATTAAGGTCTCCCAATACCACTACATTGACATTTCTCCCTAATCCCACTATACATACATACATACATATACCAAAGGCTTTTTCCTCCTACATGGGGGGTAGCCAAAAAAGAAAAAGGCATAGAAACCACTCCCACCCATTCCATTTCCTTTATATTCCACTCCCCTCCACCCTCCTCCCTCCCTCCTATCTTGGCACCTCTATACACTCATTTAAATCCATCCAAAAAGCCTCCTTTTCCCCTACATTCTTCTCACTAC
>NC_134801.1:32632942-32685442 GCF_046742065.1 Oratosquilla oratoria | reverse complement strand
TTAGAGTTCAGGCCTTAGTTGGGTAAGAATAACTAAAAGATACTGTCTTACCACAGACTTTGTGCACTCCTATATCAGCAAGTAGTAAGGTGGTACAGCTTATGTCTATCATCGCTGCCAAGGATTCTACAGGAATTGCTATAACTTCCTGGCTCATATCAGCATACACCTGCCTAAGTAAGTCCTTTGTTTTCTCTAGGCCATTCAGTTGTGAGAGATGAGTGGTCCTGGTAACATGTATAATTGTGAAGAAGCCAAGGTACTTGATAAGATGTCTTATCACTTTAAAAGACCTTCAGAAAAACAAGTTGTTGTGTTAATGAATTTGGGTTTTTAAGATGGAAATACACATATGTGCCTCACAGGTGGGTCATTACAGCTAGTGTGACACATTATGAGGCTCACCATAGAGGGTGATACTATTTAAATGAATTAAGTTGTGCTTGGGTTAACAACTAGGTTTTGATAATAGATAAGATACAAGTATTGTAGATTACATTCATTCTCTCTCACTTGTTCTTCCCTCAGTGAGGGGATTAACAGTTTGTCCTGGATTCCTCTCCACTTGAGATGTCATCAGAAAGTAGGCCTAGGCCAGCAAACCGAGAAAGGCTGGTATACACGTTGCTTGAATGTTAGTACTGCCATATCAAAAAATGCTTTCAAGAGTAGCTTTTCTCCGTATAGGTGCCAGCTTACATTTTCTGCCTTTCTTATTAAGTTCTTTCAGTATGGTAAAAATGCTTAGCTGTGAAACATAAACTTGCATCCCATAACTTACAGTTGGGATATTTCTTTACAATTTTGTATAGGCCTTAATAATACTGGCTGGATACAATTTTTGCTGTTTATGCATTCATAAGTAGTACTGTGATTTGTTGTGTAAGTAAAAGGTTAAGTGACAGCAGTCCAGTTATACAAATAATTGTGTAAATCAATGTTTAAAGTAGAATTTACATTGATAGGAGTGAAAATATTGAAAATGTCAAAAGGAGTCACCCTCCCTTTTTTCTTCCCATAACAGAGGTCAAAGGCATTATAACTAATGACTTGCAAAACTGTTCTTCAAATAACAGAAGATAATGTACCAATTCAGAATCTGTTAAAAAATATATATATGCCAGCTGCATACTACTCAAATGTCTATAGCAACCTACCACTTGTCCCACACAGTACATCCACACAAAACCATATTCACACTCAAATCAAAATGAGCTCTTCAAGACAGACCACCAAGCTTCCAGCCCCGTCAGCCCTCCCTCCATCCCCATCCCAGACATTAGCCATACAGAAAAATCCCTCCCAAGAGAAGCAAGAACCACACTGCCTTAACTGCTTTACTTGTCAGGTCACCATCCAGCATAGACAATGCCAGCATAGAATAGGCCTGGCTACAGAAAAAAACTGCTCAGCTGCAACTGTTACACAGAGGATACTGAACACCTCATTTTACACTGCCCCACACTAGCCATTCCCAGGCAACAGCATATTATATCTAAATATTTCTATTTCATCCATGAGGTATAGCTCAATCTGGTGGCTGTTGCCAGTTCCATTAGGGCCATGAGTCTCTTACAAGAGAGACCTGGGGCAACAGGTTGATTATTTATTTCTTGTGGTGGTGGTGGTGGTAGTAGTAGCACAAATAGTAAGCACCCAAATCTGAAACCAAACTAAACAAAACAGGATTTACCTAAGTATTCTTTATGGACACCATACAACACCAACATGACACAGGTTCACCTTTTCCAAGCTGCCTCACACACAACCAAGCACATGTTTACTGACTAGCACTAGTAGTACATAGGCATGACCTTAATGTAGTTGGGGTGATTACATTGATTGGTTTCCATTACTACTCTTATGTCATAATCTGCTTACACTGATGTAAAAACAACAGTAGTAACAACATCTCAGTTTTGTCATTGAACTCTTCTCATATCAACAAGTACTACATCACCCCTCTAGTCTTATCTATCTCAAGGCCGTGGACACATTGTTTTCTTTTCTTAGTTATCTGTTTTGTACAAGTACACTTTACTACCATAATTTCACCTTGCATTTGATATTTAGTACCAATTCTTCATCTTCAACTGTCTCATTGCTAGACATGCCTGACCTCATTAGTGATGTTTACTATTTTTCAGTCAGAGAGCATAAGTTATGTATTACATAATTTTATTTACCAGTATTTGTGTGTGAAATTTTCTTGTTTATGATTTATTTTATTTATTATTTATATATATACATTATACATATGTGTGTATATATATATATATATATATATATATATATATATATATATATACACTTTTTTTTTTTTTTTAATGAGCCAATGAGCTATCTACTACAGATTATTACCTCCAATCAATTGCAGATCCAGTACAGGTTGAAGATCTTTTTTCCAAAGTTGAAATAAAAAAGCTCAAATCCTAATGTTATTAGTGATAACGTGCCACATGGAAAATTCCAAAAAGTATTTCAAAACTAGATTTTAATCAACACTTCTATTATGACCAAAATGAAATATAATTGTTTGAAATAATAAATAACCAGTGTAATTATAGTCAAATATTATTTTATATAGAATAAAGATGGAACAAAATCATAGAAACCCCCCCCCCCCCCCTCAAGAAATGCTACTGTAAACTAATTAATGCTGTTGGAGGGGTCAGCTTAACACTGGTCGTCAGTCTCTTTACCATCATCAGGTAATTTACCTGATATTTTTACTGACCTGAAGTCAGATTGATAATATAGTATTGGTAAGTGCATTATAGCAATCATGTGTAAAAAGTGTACATTTTATTGTAAAGCTACATGAAGGATTGCCAAGCACTACCTTTTCTGCATGCATTAATTGATTTGATTTATAAAATTATTTTAAGTAACTCGTCAGTCTTTTATGCTGCATTGAGACCAGTAATGGATGGGTACCTGCAAGTGGAGGTCCTATGAGAACATCCGAAATAATAATGATAGTTGTTGCCTCAAGTTTGGCTGAGTAAAAAAAAAAAAAAAAAAAAAAAAATGTCTATGTTTTTGTAAGAAACATAGATGTGTGCCTGGTTGAAGGCAGACTGGAAAGTTTTGTTAATTTATTATAAAGTAGGGCACCTAAGAACAGGTAAATAATCTCGTTTCTGGCTGTGAGAGGAGCAGGGGAGAGGAGGAGACAGTGTCTGTCCTCGACAGGAGAATTCTCGGTGCAGGGGTCAGGAGATTTCTTCCTCAGTTACCAAGGCTGTCTGTCACTGTGTGGGAGGTGGCAAAAGATAGCACCTTTGGTTCCTGAGTCCATCTGTCATGGTGTGGGAGGTGGTGAAAAATTGCTCCCTCAGTTCCCAAGCCCATCATGTCATGGTACAGGAGGTGGCAAGAGATTACTACCTTGGTTTCCGAGGCTGTCTGTAAAACGATGGGAGAGTTCATGCTCGTCAAGGGCACTCCCAAGGTTGTCAGTGTCACAGCATAGGAGGTCACAGGAGATTGCTCCCATGGTTCCTGAGGCTGTCTGCCCCCAGTGAACTCCTGGTGACCCTTGTATTCACTGGAATCAGATCATGACCCTTGCATTAACTCTCACTTGGGAGATGCTCAGCATATTTGGGAGCTGCAGGTGTTCAGGAGACTTGTTTTCATGGCAGGTTTGACCTGGGGGGGGTGCATCTTGTCTGACCCAGTGTGGCCGGTGAATGACCTTAGGGCAGCCGGTGACTGCCAGGTGTTTGCCTTTAGAGGCACCAACTTGTTGATACTGATGGGTAAATGCAACTGCCTGATGTGCCCCCACAGAAGTTGAGGCAGGAAGTGAAGTTGTGTGGAACCTTAACAAAAAATTGGTCAGGCAGTTGTCATCATCTTTGTTGGTGTTGAAGGGGTTGACTATCTCCTGAAAGTAACGACACTTTAAAAAGACATTCTGGTTAGTGGGTGGGGCATCAGGCCACCCAGGTGGGCAGGCTGAAAGGCTGGCAGGTAGGCAAACTGGCAGGCAGCCAAGGTGACGAGCTGGTAGGTAGGCTGGTAGGCAGGTAGGCAAGCATGCAGGACTCCTGAGGGGCCCATTTTGTCCAACCCAGTGTGGCCAGGGCATGACCACAGGGCAACCGGTGACTACTAGGTGTTCAGTCCCTTGGGACTTTGAGGCACTGACTTGTCAGTGTTGATGGGTACATGTTGTTGGCAAATGTAACTGCCTGACAGTTGTATTAGTGTAAGACATTGTCACCAGCTGGAAGTAGTAGTAGGAGGGGAGAGTAGTCACTGGTTGTCAGCTCTCCATAAAAAAAAAAAAAAAATACAGTTGAAATTGATGAAGATCTTGGGCCCAGTTCAGAGGCTGTGTGTCAGCCCTTTAGTGTTGCATCTCCTAATGGTGGTGAGGGGATTGATGGGTTTTGAAAATGGACAGCCTTGCTGTCTATCTTGCAGGACCACCACAAGCAGGTACCTATCATTGTTTCCTTAGAGAGAATCATCTCATTGTTGCCTATCCCAATACTCTTCCATCCACCTAGAGAGGTTGGCACAGGTTTGCCTCTAGTTTCTCCAGCTTTTCACATAAGGAGACTTGACAGTTGGTGACTTCTCCCCTTCTACTTCTATTACAAGACATTATAATAGGGACACCTCCATGCTAGTACAACACATTGTTTGTTACCAGAGAGATATGTGGGAGGGCCCAAGGACCATTGCCATCCACTATGGGGCTGTGAATTTCTAGTGACTGATATTCAAGGCAATGATTATTATCATTACTTGACCTTTTCAAATAAGATTTGACAATTAGCAGTTGCTCCTTCCTTTCCACTATGACAAGCCAACATAGAAAAAGTCCCACACTGAAAAACAGACAAAAGTCCATTTCTGCATAGATTTATAGGAGAGCCCAAAGATTGTTTACAGCTATTGGGGGTAACCATGTATTATTATTGTCTATCAAAGTTTAATTTATATATTTAAACCATATGAATTAAGAGCGAAAAACTATATCAATTCCTTCAGGATTTATATTAATATGAGATTCATAAATCAGTGTTTAGGTTTATTGTAAGCCATAAGAATTGTTTGCATATTTTTGAATTTTTGTCTTTCTACTGTTGAATGCCTCATTTGCTGCATATAGTGTGAAAGTCATGTAGTAGTCTGGATCATTAAGCAATATGTTGATAGTTTAAAGTCTTTGGTGACATTGCTTGAAATATATCTTAGGTTTAGCTAAAAAAAAATTATGGATTTTAAAGGAAATGTAATTCATGAGTTGATATTTACCAAAGTTGAGCTTACTTTTTATTTTTTCTTGCCTGAATATATTATAATAATTTCACAGTGTGAGTGCCTTGTTCATGATGTGGTTTATGTTTTGGCTTACAACTTGAAGTGCAACAGCAGTATTAACTGCATTGGTTGTTCTTTAATGTAGACAGATGTGTTTACTTTCGTTTCAGTTTTCATAACTTGACAAAACAAAAAAGTACTTAATCCTAAGAAATATGTGTATATTTATATATATATATTTTTTTTTAAATTGAATTTTGGATGTCATAGTACCACAATCTATGTAGGTCCTAGATACGCGAGTTCACATTTACTCCTTGAAATTGCTTCTCAAAGATTAATGAAGTTTTTTCCTTAATCATTCCCTAAATAGTATTGTCTTATGTATTTATTTTATTTATTCATTTTATTTATTTATCTTATTTCTTTATTTTATTGATTGATTTACTGACGTGGGTAACTTGTTTCAGCTCGGATCTTCACCATATACATGGAGTCTGCTGATGTTGCTCTCCTGATGAACTTCACAGTTTCTTTCCTGCTCAACTGTGCCATTATTACTGCATCACTTATATATAAGCCACGTGTCAAGAAAGAGTAAAGGTGTGGTCATAATGAATAGACTTAATCCCCGAAACTTGGTTACATATTCAGTTGAATTTGTTCTGGATAAATTAAAATTATTTTATAAAGCTATGACTAGATGAGTGGTTGACTGGATTCTCAGTCAGTATGTGTTCCTTCTTGGTTGGTCTACCCTAGAGCTTTATAGAATTACTTCCATTTAACCTGAAAAAAATCTGTAAAGTTTCTTCATGTGAAGTCAACATAATGTTGAAGGTAGTGTGCAGAGTGGCTATAGGATATGATTATATTTTCCAGTCATTCTATTTTGCCTTTTTGATCCACTCTGTATTCTGCTCATCCAGCCTATGTAAGCATGAGGCAATTCTTGAACTCTTTTGTATTTAATTGAACACCAAATGTGCCTGAGGGGAAGCAAGTTTGGTCATGCATACACAGACACAAGAGAATCCTTATTATAACTAAGGAAAAAATTTTGTATGTTTGGCAGCTGTTGGTTCTATCAAGGGCTCTTAACTGAGCCATTGTACATGGATGTAAGTGTAGGTTGTGTACAAAAAGTGTTGATTGTAACACTTAAAACAGCTGTTTCTGCTAAGGTTTTTGTACATTGCTAAACAATTTGTACAACAACTTACCTCCTCTGTGGCATTTAATGATAAACTAGGTTAGATTTGAGATGTTAATGGTATTTTTGTATTTGGGTAATCTGTGTAACAATTTGGTAGCTAAGGGATGAAGTTAGGTCTGTGGTATTTTGTGAGTAGTTGTATGTGTAGATTTACAGTATATGTGCTACTGTTATATGTACACATACACTTTTTTGTATAAATTCACGAGTCCCATTTTAAATGTAAACAAGGCCAAGAAATTGTAAATTGGTCATAGTTTAAGATGGTTTTAAATGAAATGTTTGTTATTTTAAATGAAATGCTAGTTGTTTTTACTTGTGTCTAAAGTACAGGAACATAAATCAAAGTGCCATGTATGTTCTTAGTAAACAGATATTTTAAACCAGAGGCTCTTTCATTTGTGTAAGGGGTGGCCAAGTCAAAGCATACACCCACATCATAATCATATAAAACCCATTCAACCACATCTCTCATCTCAGCACTGGGGGTGAAGGGTCACCTGTCCCCTTCCACACTTCTTGGATAAAAAACAATGCAGTGAGGCACAGCTCTTGCGCAGGTGGGTCAGACAACCATAGATGGTTTATTCCTCCAAATGGTGACTCCATTTTATCCACTAATGAATTATGAAGTAGAAGTGAATAACATTGGGCTGTGACATCCTTTCATTCATTGGTCATATTCTTCCATGGTTGACTGACATTTCACATGCATCCAAAGCACATTTCATCCATCTCAATATGTCTCAAGCTCATTTCACCTATGCTCTCCATAATCCTTGCTAATCTTTCTATATGCCCAACCACATCAGCAGTTTGTTCAACTACCCAACAGCTCCTGTCCTACCATTGTACTCTGTCTTTTCTCTCTATCCATTCTTGTAAAACCCAATTTCTCAAACACAATAAAATAGTCTTTCTCTTCCATTTTACCATATATTGATAGTCAGGTCCATACAACAGTGTTGGTACAATCAATCTTCTTCTTCTTCTCCTTTTTTTTATATTCGTCTCCAAACACCTATTTCTTGTAACACTTAATGTTCTGCTCAGACATTTATTCACATATTTTGCTCAATAATTACCTCCACATCACTCCATAATTCACTGCCACACAGACTCGAGACAATTAAATTTTTCCAGTTGTTCGAGCCTCACACCTTTTACAGCTCTCATTTAACCTTCCATCATAGAAATGCTTCTATCCAGATGTTCAGTCATTGAGTAAAAATGTCCCTTGAATGTGGCTCATATAAAGGTGAGGAATTCATCAGCTGGAGATGTAGTTCATACCAAGGAGATGGCAAATAACAAAAAATATGGGGATTGAAATGTTATGTATGGAACTTAATATAGTTTTATGTTAAAGCATTGAACTTTGCCCTATTTATTGATGTAGGTGTGTGGTTTGGCAGGGGCACTTCCCATGTAAGGGAGAAAGGGCCTTTGGTGTATATGCATGCATATGTGCAGACACAAACAGATATACACATATATACATGTATACACATAAACACACACACAGGAACCTAAAGTGATTGCAAGATTGAACTATTGATGCCCTTTAGGTAAGAGTGATCCAGCCCTTGAGTTTAAGTTTATGCTGGAATTAGAGATGATATGTTTACAACTATACAATTTGTTGAATTGAGGAAATATTTTGAAAGATGTGAAATAAAAAATGAATGTCAGATTCTTCCTAGGTAGGAATATGCAGGAGGGGTATGGTCACTACACTTAATCTCTTCCATACAATAATGCCTACAAAGGCATAATGAAAAGTGTACGAGTATATGAGGATACTGAGTGGCCCCCGAATTTTCTGAACTGGCTTGACCACATTTTCTGTGTGTATTATTACTCAGTGAAAAAGAATGAGTAAATCAGCATTGACTTGTATTTTATTACAAGAGTATTGTGATGCATCATTGTACATCAGGCATCTGATGCTGCACATGAGAGTTTGACTCCTATTGAAGAGGCTAAAGAAAAATAGGATGAAAAGGGAAGTAGCCAGGATGATTCCCAGCCCAAATTGACAAGACATACAAGGAATAACAGAAAATTGGGTATTACTACAGTGGAAGAGAGAGAGAGAGAGGCGACATGGTATTTAGATTGAAAGGGTCTGCTAGCATGAGATAAAAGAGAACCAAGAGGTCATAGTAAAAAACTGAAAAAGCAAGAGCATTGAGGAAAAATCTTAAAAAGTATAGCTTTTCACATGGATGCTTAGGTTTACGGAATGAGTTGGATGAACAGACCAACATGAATAACTTGAAGGCAAAGTTTGGTAAGTGGAAGTAAAGAGACAGGAACCAGTGAGCACAGCTCCAATCCTGTATACTACAGGTAGGTAGATAAATGAAGGTAGTAAAGGATAAGATGTCAAGCTGGAGAGTAGTAACGAGTGGAGTTCCACGAGGTTCGGTGCTTGCATCAGTAACGTTTCTTGTTTACGTTAATGACGTGATGGAAAGAACAAGAAGCTATACCAACATGTTTGCAAATGATGTAAAAATCATGATAATAGTGAAAAATGAGGAAGACGTTAGAATATTGCAAAAAGATCTAAATACTATTTTTGCGTGGAGCCAAGAATGGGAAATGAAGTTCAAAACAAAAAAATGCAAAGTATTGTAATGTGTGTCATTAGTATTGTCTCCACACAAAGTGAAGGATATAAGGAAGATTGAGAGAATACAAAGGGAAATGACCAAACTGGTCCCCAGCCAGGCAGATAAACCAGCTTTGAAAAATTGAAGAGAAAGAGGTGACACAATTACAGTGTTCAGATCACTAAAGGGGATAGATTGCATCGTTAGAAGAGATCAGATTCAAGATGGGAGGGCTTTAAGATGTCATGGAAGTAAATTAAGAAAGACCACATGTCAAAAGGATGTGAAAAAATACAGTTTTCCATATAAATGTATATGTGGAATAGCCTAGAAGATGATAGCCCAAGCTCAAACAATACACAAGTTCAAATCTGAATATGATAATTGGAAATCAAAGATGTAGATTAAGTTGGAACCATACCTGATTCTGAGTCTGTTAGAAAATTAGAGAATAGGAGATGGCATCCAACGAGTGCTGCTCCTTTCCTGTATACTACAATTAGGTAAATACACATAAACACATATGCAAGTTATTATAATTGGAGAGTAAGAGGCAGGCATATGAGCATTGCTCCTTTCCTACATATTACAGTTAAGTAAATACAATTAGATACACACATGTATATATGTACATTGAGTGTATACATATGTATTTTGAAATTGACATAATTTACAAGAAATTATTTTAAGAGTAATCATGATTTCAAGAAGAGGTTTATTACATTTTTCATCTACAAAACAATATTAGTTCTTAAAGCCACTGCTTAATTTTTGTGTGTATTGAAACTTTTTCACACATTTGATATATTCTGTGTTAGAATTTAGGTATCTCCGAAATGAAACTTAGCAAAGTAATGTCAAGATTCATTGTGTAATATAAATATATATTTCTATGCAGATATTGGCCACCAATGCTGATGGAATATTTTCATTGGTATATAAAGATTTTCCTTTTAACAAAGTGATCTATATCTTTGATTTTTTTTTTTTTTTTTTTTTTTTTTTTTTTTTTTTTTTTTGTGAAAAGGTGATTGTTGGATTATTTTCACAGCACCATCATTAAACATTTTAACTTGTTATGTGGCATATTGGTCCTGCTCTTTTATGGCAACTTGTATAGTCTAGTCCTGAAAGCCAGTTAAAATGTTTTTTTTTTTTTTTCTCATTTTATTAATTGATTGACTGATTTTTTTATAGTGTTATTGATGTAGGAAAAACATATTGCAGATAATGTCATTCTTTCTTATTACACAGTTTTACAAAGAAAAGTTATGGAGTTGAGAATAGAATGCTTCATTTCATTGACTCCATCATTGGAACAGCAATCAACTTGAATGCAAATACGTAGGGTGAATACCACTAATTAGGAAATCAAAATGATTCATGCTCCAAATGTTGCTCCAATGTGTTTTGATGTGGGAAGACTTGTTTAGTAGGGAGCATATACTAATGAAATAATGTTTTCATTTTGTGCCAAACTATCTCCTTATTGAAAGATGTATACATTCCATTATTCAGGTAGATGCTCACATTTTTCTTTAATTGTGTAAGAATTTTATATTTGGAAGGTACTAATATAACTGTAGGAGGATGTGGAAATTATTCACATTCCAAATTTCCTTTAAACTAAAGATTTAGTGATCTGGAAGATCTTTGCCTTGCTGCATTGCTTTTGACCTAAGCAGTGTGTAAGGGGACTAGAACTACTGAGATGGGAGGTATGCATGATGTGGGTGTGCACTTTGACTCTGCCACCCCCTTCACCTTATAAGTGTGAAGTGACATTTGGTATATGTATATTACATGTACAGTCAGTCATGTAGAGCCTATTGCCCTGGTTTTCTTTAGCAGAAGACCTGTGGCACAAGAACCAATGATAGATACCTGCATGCAGTTGTCCTGCAAGGTGGGATAGTGAGAATGCTTATTTTCATAACCCATCAACCCGCTCACCTCCATTAGGAGATGCAGCCCTAACAGGCTCACACACATTCTCTGGACTGGACCCAAGATATCTCTGTCATCTTCAGTTGTATTTCTTACACTTTTTCACACATGGAGAGCTGACAGCTAACAACTGCTTCTCTCCCCCAACCACTTTCAGCTGGTGACAGAGAAATAGTTCCATACTAGTGTAACATAGACAACATTCCAAAGTTTATTCTTTGAGATATATGTGGAAGGGCCCAAGGACCATTACCAGCTACTGTGAAACTATAGGTTTTCTATTTGGTGGTTCATTAATCAATCTGTGGTCCCCAGGGGCTGTACTTTAAGGTAGAGATTGAGGAGTTGTCATCTTTGATGGCCAGGTTGTTGGTACTTGTTGTGGTCCATCCTGTCTGTCGAGTGTGCACCACCACAGATAGGGGAATATCCTCAGCACCAAAGTAAATATCTATTTATATACCAAGGACTTCTTTTGCCTTGTAAGGGAAGTATTCAGTCAAGGCACATACCCACCCCCACCCCATCCATTCCCATCTAGCACCCTTTGTTTCCCTCTCATCTTAGCTCCTCATGGATGAAGGGTCATTTCTGTCTCCCACCCACTGCTTGGATCCCCGTATGGATCCCCATACTGCATGTTATTTTGGAGTATTAATTGCAAGGGACGATTGAGGACGAGATGGATGGATGGGGTGAAAAGGGCATTGAGTAAAAAAGGAAGAAGGCAAGGGATAGGGGTGAGTGGAGGATGGTTGTGTATGGATGATTTTTTTTTTATGCAGCCTGAAGGGATTTTTCCCAGTTTTCTCTGTTTTCCACTTGAGGGGACAGGGAGGGAGTCTGCCGTGTAAGTGAAGCAGCCCTATTGCGGATGTGCTGTGTCTTGCTGCATTGCTTCTGACTTGGTCATTCGGTGTAAGACAGTGATGACCCTTCATCCACAAGGAGCTAAGATAAGAGGGAAACAAGGGTGGTGGGTGGGAGTAGTTGCATCCCTTTGACTTTGCTACCTCCTTTATGAGGATAAAGAAGCCCTTGGTATATAGATAGATTATATTAATTGCACAGTAGTATGCAGCCAGTACTTTAGGGACTGTTTTGGGGTGCCCATACAGACTAGAACCACACATCATTTTGTCTTTGTTAGAGTAAAGTCATTACTCCTTGAGAAATGATGCTAATCTTTTACTATATGTATCTAAGGAAGTTGGAGTATTTATAGTGGTATGTGTGTAACATGTTTGTGGAATATGACTGAAATTAGGCAAGAATTGTGATAGAACAAGGTAGAACATCTACATTCAGGAGTAAGTGCATGTATATTTTAAGACTGTTAGTTTATATTTAAACATTTAGGAAGCAGGGGTGGCCTTTGTTAAATACATATTACAAAATGTGCCATACACAGCTCAATAAAGTTGCTAGGCTGCACCCAAAGTAAAGGGATATCACATAGTATGACTTCAGTGAGTCTTAACCTCTTCATTACTGAAGAAATTATATGTAACTGAACAAGATGTCTAAGTGGCAGAGTATATGAACTTACTCCATTGTCTCCAAGTTATGCTTTTTATTTACAGATGATGATTGATGGCAGGATTGTTTTCAACATGAACATAATCAAAAGTAGCAATAAAAATGCCATGTTTAACAGCTAGGTATTTTGTTGTCATTTTCTAACCACTTGAATTTTGATCAAGCCTTCAGTATTTGGTTGACTTTTGTAGAATGACTTTTCTATAAGATTGAAGGCCACTTTTGAATTGTTGTAATATTGGTTTACTTTTTTCTTTGACTCAGCCATACACACACACACACACCCTATATAAAGGGCAAAGAGCCCTTTGATATATGAATGTGTGCATAATACATTTCTGTGATAGTGGTTGGTAAAGGATTTATTTCATTTGTAATTGTAACAAGTCAAGAAATACTCTTAAGTACAAGCGAGTTGTCAAAGTACTGGACTTAATGTAACAGTAATGCATAATAAGAACATGATGATTGTTATAAGGGGATATATTTGATATACTGAACTATATATGGTGCAGGAGATGCTTGAAATTTTTATTTTTTAACACCATATGTAGAAAATGTTATTTCAATATTAAAGTTTTATAAGCTTACTTGCCAAATTTACTTACCCAGACATGAAATCAGTTAAAGCAATAAGCCATATAAAGGTATGAGGATTTTGTTTTCTCCTGTCACAACTTTATTTTACTTCGCAGCCATGTCACCGTACTTTCATTTTTGAAGATAATTTATTTGCAGATCTTGGTTCATGCATTTTTTTTTTTTTTTTTTTTTTTTTTATGTTTTCTCCTGTCAGTATTACCATTATTCCAGTCCTCTGGATCCGTAATCACTATTCATTTCTGAAAATTTATTTGCAGGTTTTGGTTCATATATTTTAATTGCTGTTCTATTTTTTGTATTATAACTACCCACTTTGATTGTTCCCAACATATCACAGTTAGTGACAGAATTGGGGAAGGTGTGCAAAAGAAAGACGTTGAAGATAAATGTGGGTAAAATAAGGTGTTGAGATGTTCAAGGGGAGAGGATGGCAGCAAATTGGAAGTGAGTATTAACCCATTAAACTCCGATGACAAGATTCTTGTCATTTGGTCAAATAAAACAAAAAATCATAAAACACCAAAATGTTTGATCAAACACCAGAAAAATATGACGTCAGTCCTCGCTTCGCTTTCTGGTGTTTGATCAAACATTTTGGTGTTTTATGATTTTTTGTTTTATTTGACCAAATGTCAAGAATCTTGTCATCGGAGTTTAATGGGTTAAAGGAGAAAGGTTGGAGGAAGTGGATAGCTTTAGATACTTGGGGGCGAATGTGGCAGGAAAGGGAGGAGTGGAGGTGGAGGTAGAATGTAGATTGAGAGAAGCAAGTAAATGCCTTGGGGGATTAAAAAGTGTAATGAGAAATAGACATTTGGGAATGGGTGCTAAGAAGAGATTGTATGAAGGAGTGATTGTGCCTACAGCACTGGATCATAAACATGGAAGAGAGAAATAGTTTAAATGTGTTTGAGATGAAATCCACACTTTTGGAGGCGATGTGAGTAGCGAAGCAAGTAAAGGCTATTTAGTTCTACAGATTTACTCTAGTAAATCACAGCCAGTTGACTTGTGCAGAGCCAATTGTGATCTGCATCAAGAATCCAGGTAACTGACCATGAAGGCTGTGACGGTTGCCACTACATCAATTTTTGGTCATACAGTAATGTTTACAATGTGACAGAAGTAGGTATTTACATGGTTGAGTGATGCACTCAATATTAAACAAAAATATATACGAATATGATACATAGAAGGACATGGCATATTTTAGTAATACATGGTGAAAAAATCAAATATAAAGATAATTCCTGTGGAGGTACGCTTCTCAATAGTCATATTGTTGTCCAACCAGGTGTCCTAAGAGGTCAAGGTTAGGTCGGCCTAATTCCATGTTAAGTGGCCTCTGGTTAGACCTGACACTCAACAGCCGCTTGGTGCTGCTGCTGCAATGTATGTAATGTCGTGTGCTTGATATCTATTTTTCATAGTGTGACATCCTGTGACATGTAATGTATCTTCCAACAGGGGATAGAAAAGGAGTTGGGAGATAGGGTTGATGAAAGAGTATTGGGATGGTTTGGACACATGGAAAGAATGAGTGAAGAAAGATTCAGAAAAGAAGTGCGCAAGGTAGAGAGGTGGATGGAATGAACATAAGAGGGCAACTAAGAATTAGATGGATGGAAGGGGTAAAAGGGGTATTGGGAAAGGGGGGATGTCTGTTGAGGAAGGAAGGGAGAAGACAGTAGGGGTGAGTTGAGAATGGTTGTGTATGGATGATGCTGTGATGCATGGAAGGGAGTGGTGGAGAGGCTAAGGAGTATGAGTGATATTTTGACACAGCTCGAAGGGATTTCACCCCATCTCTTTTTCTGCATGAGGGGATGGAGAGGGGAGGGGTTGCCAAAAAAATGAATTAGCCTTGCTGTGGATGTGTTGTGTATTGCTATATTGCTTCTGACCTAGGGTAGTAGGCAAGATGCAGGGATGACCCATCATCCAAGAGGAGCCAAGAAAAGAGGGAGGGAAGGAGGGGTGGTGAATGGGAGTGGAGATTATGGGGATGAAATGGGTGGTAGACTGCTAGTGGATTTATGCTTTTGACTTTTGCTACCTCTCTTGTAAGGGGGAAAAGGCCCTTGGTATATGTATGTATGTATTATTGTTTATTTGATTTTTTGGGGCATGGTACCACCCCTCACCCCCACACCTGCCCAGCCACAGGGGATGTGGGTGGATGTCACATCACCAACAAAGACCCATATGTCTTGAATCAGCTGTGTCAACAACCAAAAAGTAATTTGGAGAAGTTGAAAAACATCGCAGGAACAAGGTCATCGTACAACACCTTCCATGAGGTTTGCAGCAAGTGTGGGGAGGTTGAATCTGGTTCCTCCTCACACTGCAGGCTAATCAATACATTTTTATCATTCTTACTGCAATTTGACACCCTTCTTCCCACATTTCTTCTGAAAACATGTGCATCACTCTTTTCATATTTTTTTTAAAGTTCCTAGAGGAATCCCTCAATGTCACCATCATTTCCTCATACTGCACCACATCTGTAGTTTAATAAATTTTCACCTCCAGTTCCATCTGGTATTTTGCCTTTCTCAATTTATTTGCACCTAAGTTGATTTTTTATTCAACTAACAATTTAATGGCTAATCTGCCAGAAGTCATGTATCTTGCTTTGTAGAATATTGTCTGAAACTCTTTGACTCCAAGGATCCTCACCTACTGAACAAAGAATTCTACCATATACAGTATATATACAGTAAGTCCTCGTTATACGGTACATATGCGTTGCTGAAAACCTTACCGCAAATTAAAATTACCGTATACTGAAGCCATTATAACATGTAATAATAGGATATGGCAGATGTACTTTCTCCCTGCTCCTTCCTCTTCAAAACACGAGCAGATACCGCATCTGTGAATTTTTCTTGACAGATAGAATCTAGGGTAGTAATTACCAAATACCGCAACTGTGAATTTACTGGATAAAGAATTACTGTATAAGGAGGACTCATTGTATATATATATATATATATATATATCAGAAATTGAAACATGGTACCCCCGAGGACTCGAACTCATGCGGCGAGAATGTTACTAGTGCCGTAGTGAAAAAAATATATATATATATATTTTCCTAGTGTTGTGGGGCTGTCGCCCACCTGGACCTCAACCTTACAGCAGTCCAAAACAGTTCTCACAAGAAACAGGAGGTGGTGTCCATGTGATGCCACTGTTAGTGGTGGTGGTGCCCAGAGGAGGGAGGGCAATCCTCCAACTCAGGGGTCACTAGGGTGAGGGTGTGCCCTCAAGAAGCTGAGGATTACCTTGGAAGGGGAGGCCCACACCACCCTTGGTGCAGTGAGTGGCAGGCTGAGACATAGGCGGGTAATAGCAGTGGCTCTGCACTAGCAGATGGTGGTGGAAGGGCTGCGGCACCACAGCTCCACGAAGTTTCCAGCGTTCTTGATTGTCTCTCCCAACACATAACATTTGCCACCCACAATGATATCCAAGGATGATCTTGTCAACGATAGATTTTACCCTTCTACCACGAGGCAAGGGTACTGCCTCATACATAGTGATGAGGTAGTACCACAACACTTATTCTGAAGTATGAAGATTGCTTCTGTAGTTGGCCCTGGCCATCAATCCGGCCTCGTTGATGTTAACACCCTTGATTTGTAGGATCGTGGGTGCCAGGGGCAGTGTGATCCTGCTGAACCTCGTCGCTGCTTGAGCAGCAGCATCCAGAACAGTGTTCCCTGGAATCCCAGTATGACTGGGGATCCAGAGAAACTTTGCAGACTTCTAATGTTGATGCAAGAGGTCCAGCGAGTGCTGGGTTGACATTGTTAAACAGACGTCATCTGTTGTCTTCCCCGACCGGATGACGTCAATAGCATTCCTTGAGTCTGTGGATCACGACTGCCCTTTGCCCAGCAAAGAGGGCGTGATCCAAGGCCTTAGAGATGGCAGCAAGTTCCGTCTGTAGACTGAAGCTTCCGTCACTCGCTCTTCATAAATCACAGCGCGGTCACCCCCAAGGTAAAACGAATACTACAAGGTACGTTAGCGGGGAGGTGAGGGAGAGCCAGAAAACCTGTCCACTGCGCAGGTAGATGATGCGCGGGTCGAGAGCTGTCAGTCACTCACACACCAGCGTGTGGAGCGAAGCTCCATCTTCTGATTAAAGGGGTAGCTAAGGCAGACAAATAACATATAAAAATGCTAACAGTTTGTATAATGCAGAAGTGCAATGCCGTTAGACTGAAAGGTGATAAAAAATATACATTTCTTTTCACTACCCAAATATAAAAAACTTAGAAAGAAATGGATTGAATTATGTGGCACACACAATACTCGGTCATCTGGCTATGTATACAGCCGTCATTTTGAAAGTAATTATTTATTAGCAACATTTCCTGAAATTTTCATTCAATTGCAAATAAACAGACTAAAGAATCCGGTTAAAACATAACTGAGCTTGGTGGAGATAAAGGTCTACATATAAAATCCACGCTTGACATGTCATCCCATCTAATAACTCGTCATATTAATATAATCCACTTAATGTGAAAGCATGGAAAACATTTTTATAACTTTTTCTGGCGGTTATATCTCAGATACTGATAATATGAGGATAAGAAAATGATTCGGAGTAATTTCAGTATTGTGAACATCATAGTGTAATTTTAAAGTCTACCATACATACAGATGGTTTTCTTTAAATTTTACATTTTCTTTCACCTCTCACTCTCCCCCTCTGCATTTCCTATGACGTCACGGTGGAGGTGCGCGGAGGGGGGTGTGTGTGCTCAACGTACCTTATAGTATTCGTTTTACCTTGGTCACCCCATCAGCGGTTACAAAAGCTGCGTTGCACCCTCCTGTGAGAAATCACATAGCTCTTTGTTTGGTGGGATGGGGGTGATGGACCATATGGTCTCAAGGACCATGGGTCGCAACCGTGCCGGGTCGCATCCAGTCTATCTCCTGTTGAGATGGAAGACTTGGAAGCTATCGCAGGGAGATTACCATGGGGGAAGGGACGGGGGTATAGTCTGGATGAGACCTGTCCAGAGCACGTCGCCGAACCAAACCAGAGCTCGAAGGCGCAGATCCCAATGCGCATGGGCCACAGGAGTGACCGGTGTGGTCGCCTTTGACGTCTATGGCACTCAGGAGGGAGGCTTTGACTTTACTCTCCCTTGGGCAGGTCAGAAGTTGGACGATGTATCGGAACTATGCAAATATAATTTTCGTTGTTGATCCCTTACTGCAATTTTGTTTACAAATATATATATATATATATATTAAGGGAGAGCGACTGGAGGAAGTGGATAGTTTTAGATATTTGGGTGCAAGTGTAGCAGGAAAAGGTGGAGTGAAGGTGGAGGTAGAATGTAGATTGAGAGAAGCGAGTAAATGCCTTGGTGGATTAAAGAGTGTAATGAGGAATAGACATTTGGGAATGGATGCGAAGAGGAGACTGTATGAAGGAGTGATTGTGCCAACAGCACTGTATGGGGCAGAAACGTGGAACATAAGAGAAGAAGAGAGAAGGAGTTTGAATGTGTTTGAGATGAGGTGTCTGAGAAGTATGGTGGGGGTTACTAGGCTAGATAGAGTGAGAAATGAGGAGGTGAGGAGGAGAACAGGGGTGAAAAAGGATTTGGGAGATAGGGTTGATGAAAGAATATTAGGATGGTTTGGACACATGGAAAGAATGAGTGAAGAAAGACTAGTAAAAGAGGTATGGAAGGCAGATGTGGAGGGAGTGAACATGAGGGGACGTCCTAGGATGAGGTGGATGGATGGGGTGAAGGCTTTGGGGAAGAGGGGAATGTCTGTTGAGGAAGGATGGGAGAGGAATGGGCGGGGAAGTGGGGGGTGGGGTAGTATGTGTGAGTAAATTTTGACGCAGCCCGAAGGGATTTCTCCCCGTCCTCGCCTTATATGCAAAGGGGGACGGAGAGGGGGGGTCGCCGTTTAAATGAAGCGGCCTCGCTGTGGATGTACTGTGTCTTGCGACACTGCTTCTGACCCAGGGCGGTGGGCAGGGTGCAGGGATGACCCGTCATCCAGGAGGTGCTCAGATGAGAGGAAGGGTGGGAGGGGTGTGGAGTGTATTTAGGGATGAAATGGGTGGGAGTGTTTTTATGCCTTTCCCTTTTTGGCTACCTCCCTTGGAAGGGGGAAAAAGCCTTGGTATATGATGCAGAGGAAATACGCACATTACATTTTTCGTTGTTGGGTACCGTTTCATGTATAATAGTTCCCGTATATTTATATATATATATATATATATATATATATATATATATATATATATATAATATATATATATATATATATATATAAATATACGGGAACTATTATACATGAAACGGTACCCAAAAACGAAAAATGTAATGTGCGTATTTCCTCTGCATCACAGATCTGGTTCGGACTCGAATGTACCAGAGAGCACATTACGTCATGCATTTCTCTCCAATTACGCCGGGTTATGTTGGCCCTTCGGAGGAAAACATCGGGCACGCAAGAGTGAACATTTATCGATCGCCTTCGACGATTCAAATTGGGAACGGCCGAATCATGGAACAGTAAACTCCTTCGTCGTCTAGGTCAAGAAACTTCCATATCGAACAAGTTTACTAAAAGCATGTGCGTACCATCATCCACGTTGGTCATAATATACATTCCTAACCAAACTACTACACCTCTAGTTTTAACAGTAGAAAACTTTAAGGACAAAGTTAGACTTATAACATCCAAACAAAACGGTGGTGACATTTTGCAATTGTAAAATGCCAAAGACGTCGTCAGGCATCAGTATACGGGAAGTAACTGCCGGTGAAAGGAGTGTATTTTGTAAGTAAATGTAGTATGATGTAGATAATGTGTACTAGTTTTCGTCAAGTTACCGTCATATTGCGAACGGCCCTGGATTTGAGGATTTAAAATTTTAATATTGTACAGGTTTTCAAAATATATCAAATGCGGCATAGTTCGATAATTTTTCCTTCACTTTTTAGAGTAGTATCAGTCGTATTACAATTTATCTGTAGATTGTTTTATTGTACACATTCCCTCTAATTCCCTAAGGATCATCTCCCCATATAAATTAAATAAACCTGGAGACAACACAGCCTTGACGCACTCCCCTCTTTATAGGTTGAAATTCTGTTCTTCCTCCCCGTACCCTCACTGCTGCTCTTTGCTTCCAATACGAATTTCTGATGATACTCATGTCTTTTCTATTTGTATCCACTCTTTCCAAAATATTGATCAAATCCTCATGTCTTACCCTATCAAACGCCTTCTCGTAGTCAACAAAGCAAAGATATACATTTTGTTGTTTTTCTATCATCCTCTCCATGATCGTTCTTATTCTAAAAATTGCATTTGCTGTTCCTTTCCCTTCTATGAAACCAAATTGTTCCCATGAAATTTGTTCTCTCACTTTATTTCTTATTCTATTTAAAACTATCCTTAATATAATTTTGGTTATTTGACTCATGATACTGACTGTGCGATGTTTTCTACATTCCATTGTTTCGTTTATCTTTGGTAGTGGTATAAAAATCGAGTTATACATATGTTGGAGCCCTTACTATGTAGTTATCCAAGATTAACTATGGAGCAAAACCAAAGAGTAAATGAAGTGAACAGCGTGAATGGGAGTCTTTTTCTAGAAAGGAGGGAGATTACCTCGCTCGGTCGGGAACATAGTGTACAGCAGGCGGTTTCTGATCGTTATCCGGCGACTGTTGTAACCAAAGAAAAGTTGAGAATGGCTACGTGGAATGTCCGAACATTACACCAAGCGGGGAAATATTATGGGGTATGGAGAGAAATGAACAGAATGAAGATAGATGTTATGGGGTTTAGTGAGGTAAGGTGGCCAGGAGTGGGAGAGGTGAAAAATGAGCATGTTGATAAGATTAGAGAAATTACCAAGAGATTGGGGAGTAATGGGGTGGGGGGAGCAATCAAAGACAGAAAAGGCAAGGTTTTCATGGACGAGGAGGATATTAAACATAGATGGGAGGAGTCTGTAAGGGACCTATTTGAGGACGACAGACAAGAAGGAGAAGAGGAAAATAATAGATATCTAGATGGGGAAGAAATAATGGAAGAGGAAGTGAAATTTGCAATGAAGAAAATGAAAAAAGGGAAAGCCATGGGTGAGGATGGTGTGATGATTGAAATGTTAGAGGCATTAGGGGATTTTGCAATAAGAAAACTAACTAGTCTAATAAACCAAATTTACGAAAAGGGTACAATACATGGGATACTATAATAAACAGCCTATCCCTGGTCTTACCCCGAGACATAGGGGCATTTCTAAACGTGATCTAGTATTCAAAAAAATTATCCCACTTATGTAAAGAATGTCAATAAAATTTAGTGGTACATATTTTCCTTTCCTATCTTTCATTTTCATTTGAAAAATAATCAAACCAATGGAATATTTATACGATACTAAAAAAAAAAAAAAACCCAAGTAGGCCTATTGCCTCCCTGTATTTAAGGGATTAAAATTGGAGGACATAATATAAATCGTATCAGATATGCTGATGACACGGTATTGGTGGCTGACTCAGAAGAAAAACTGCAACATCTATTGAATGTAACCGTAAGATCTAGTGGGGAGAAAGGTTTAAATGTAAATATGGGGAAAATTAAAATACTAGTGGCCAGTAAAACAGATCCACCAAGAATGCAAGTACAAATAGCAGGGAGAAGAATAGAACAAGTAACCAAATTTTCGTACCTGGGAAGCGTATTGACAGAAGATTGTAGATGTGAAAAAGAAATAAAATCAAGGATAGCGATAGCTAAAAGCACGTTTCAGAAAATGAAAGGGGTTTTAACAAACAAGAAAATATCTACAGACATAAGGAGAAGAACAGTTAAAACATTTATATGGTCAACACTATTATATGGTTCAGAAGCGTGGACAATCAGCAAAAAATTGCAGGAAAACTTAGAAGCAGCAGAAATGTGGATATGGAGACGAGTATTAAGAGTACCATGGACAGCGAAGAAAACAAATGAAGAAGTATTGAGAGAAATGGAGACAGATAGGGAATTAATGACAACAATAAGGAAAAGACAGTTGCGATTCTTAGGACATATAATGCGGAGGGAAGGGTTGGAAGAGGTGGTGATGACGGGAATGATGGAGGGAAGGAGAGCAAGAGGAAAGCAGAGGGAGAAGTATATGGACGGGCTGATGAGGGCGACGGGAAAACAACTCAAACCAGCACAGATGTTACAAGTAACTAGGGAACGTGAACGGTGGCGCTCCATTGTTGCCGAAGTCCAAGAGGATATGGCACGACGGTAAGGTAAGGTGAGGTAACCCCATGTATATGTCATTTACACCAGTATGATTGAATTTTATATTTATACAAAATCTAATGCATTGTCAATTCTTGCAAAACATAGTTTTCTTGCTTTAGATTAACCATGTGACGTCATTACAAAATTGAAAGACTGACTTCAATCCGTGCGCGATAGAAGCATGAGTGCGCATTGAATGATGAATAATGTAATTGAAAGAAGTCTGTATTTTTTTAAATATCTAGAATTGATTAAAAAAAAAAAGTAATTCTTACCTCTTAATCGACTCTGGCGTTTATTTCAGAAAAACTGCGAAAATTGACAATAATGGAAATAAACCTGCCCAAAAATATTTGTAGGTACTTTAGGTCTGCGATCGGGACACAAACTAACATTCTTTAACACTTAGGGTAAAAAGCCCTCCTATTAGGTGCATGCGGAGTAAGCCGCCCATTATACTTTTTTTTTTTTTTTTTGTGAAAATCATGGGTAGATATAAAATATAGCAGAGAAAGGAGTGAAAATAGCTAAGAAATATTGTCTAGTTGATACATTTTCCACAATTGACCTCATTTCAGAGGTCAACTGCGGAAAATGTAGCAACTAGACAAATTCTTCCTTAAGGAGGGCGTCTTACCCCACCTTCCCCTACTTTATTAAAATAAGCTTAATATCCCGCAACCCGCGAATACTAATTTCTTATCTGCTGTATCTTGTTCATCAAAATAAGCGCAAGTCCAAGTATCGGTAGCGAGGTACGAAGAGAGGCAAAATTTGTATATTCTGTTCTGCAGGTCCAGTGAAATGAACTCGTGAAGCGAATAGAACCCGCCAAGATTTATACATTTTTCAAGCCACGGTATAAATTGTGAAACTGGATAATGCCACCACATAGGCAGAGGTTCCGGATAAGACCATGTCTGCCGAGGTCCCTCACTGCTCACGTGAAGGCGGCGCAGTAGCCGTGGCAGCTCCCCAAGAGCCTCGACTTGACATTGCTCATTTCGTGGGGAATAAGGGAACAGATGCAGAGAAGTTGGTCATCATCCGCCAGAAAGCCCCAGCTATCGAGGCTCTTCCCTTGAGCTACAAAGGCGGTCAAAAAAGGCGATTCCAGCCTGCCTGGTGCTCGACATACCCGTGGCTCAAATTTTCAGTTTCGAAGAACGGAGGCTACCGCGTTGCTGGTGTGTTCTTCCCTAGAGACGCGTCCGGGACTGGAGGCCAGACTAAGCTTGGAACACTCGTCTTGGAGCCTATGTCCAAGTACAAGAAGGCCCTAGAGGTTTTGGCAAACCACAACCAGAATGGCTACCATGCCGCTGCCATGACCCGAATGGAGCTCTTCCTCGACACTAAGTGGCCCATCGAAGGCCATCAACGCAATCATTACCGCAAAGAGGAAAGAACAAATTGAGAGAAACCGTCGTTCACTCGTTCCGGTAATCGAGAGCGTCTGCCTTGGACACCCTTAGCAGACAAGGATACAAGAATGGTAGAAGCACTTGCTAGTTCGAATGCTTTTTCCAGATCTAGAAACACCACAATTGCAGGCTGACTACCGACCAATCCAAGAGGGGTTGCCACACAGTCAGTTGTTGTCACTCCTTTTATAAAACCATACATATTGCGACGGAAGGGTCCCATCCACCACAGGAGGCAATTGAGGACCATCCGTTCAGCGGCCTTTCCAATGCAGGACGTGAAGGATATGGGCCTGTAGCTGTATGGGTTCCTGGGTTTAGGAATCGGCACGACATCGGTCTTTTTCCACTCCACAGGGAGTCGGCCCGCCTTCCAGGAGGCACTGATGAGTGCCAATGCTCTCAGCTCCCCAGCTGGCCACAGTTGTCTCAAGAAGGAGTAAAGCCGTCAGTACCCGGAGCAGTATCCTTGTTCGTCTTGTGAGCCCATCGAGATTTCTCGAGTGTAAAGGGACAGTCCGTCGAGGCAGCCATGGCCGTGGCAGTGTGGACCACATCCTCTCTGCCCTGTTAGAGGAGGTGCTGTTCCTGCTTGGCAGGTTAGGGGGAGTTGGGTGGAAGAGGAGCGGTCCGCAAATTGCTGAGCCAACAGCTCCGCCTGTTGTTGGGGCTGCGGGTGACCCAAGGGGTGGGGGTGGGGGGAGATTGCACCTGTTAGCAGCCGCCGTTTCCTCCAGAGGGTACTAGCAGTGGTTTGGGCAGAGAAAGTGGCACACCATTCCAGCCGCTTCCCGGACCCCGTGGGTGACCGCCCGCGAGCGCTTGATTGCAAAGAGCAGGAGGGCTCGTGCTTCGAGTGTTGGGTGGCGTCGCAGAAATCTACGGAATGCATTGACTCGGTGGTTTTGCTCCCCTACGATGTCGTTATAATACCACCGGTCAGTATGCAGGTTTAAACCTGGCTTTGTTTTGGGGACTGCTCATTCCGCAGCGGCCTGGACAGCGGTGACAAAATCTCGAGGTAGGTCGTCTATGCCCTGTGTGTGTATGGGGGGGGGGGATAGGACTGGTACCAGCGGTCTAGTTCCCCCTGGAAAAGTGCCCAATTGGCCTTCCCTGTATTCCAGCGTCGAGGTGGGGGATGGAGAGGAGGAAGGAGGTCCACAGCTAAAGTCTTGACTAGAGCAAAATGCTGACTAAAAAGCTGCGGGTCCACCATCTAGTGAGCACGATGAGCCATGCACATGGACAGGAAAGCGAGGTCCAGGTGCCCTCCCAAGATGTGAGTAGCCTCCCTTAAGTTCAATAGGGTGACCTCAGGTATCTCCCCACGTTAAGTGTTGCTAGGGTGTACCCAGTAGAACTGGGTCGTCAGAGGAAGCGGGAAATGGGGTGGTGTACATTAAAGTCCCTGGCAATGAATGTGGGTTCGTGGCCAGATAGGGAGAACATCTCCCCAGGTGCCAGTTCACTGTCTTGAGGACGATATACTGTATGTTGTACAAGAGGAAGGTGCCCCCGGCAAGGTTGATTCTGGCCGCCAAGGCCTCCACTCGTTCACCGCAAGCCACGGCGGGTACGGGTTCACTCGGAACCAATTTAGCTAGTCCGAGTGACTTCCCGCTCCAAGTTGTATGGTATACCTGATATCCCACTGACTCAGACGGCCGGTTGACCGGCCAATTGGTCTCCTGCAAGAGGGCTATATTTAGGTCCCTTGTGGCCAGGGCAGCCTGTAGGACGTGAATTTTGCCAACAAGGCCGTTGACATTCCACTGCAAGAGCTTTATTTTTCGCCGGGACGGAGATGGAGGAGGAGGAGGAATGGGAGGGCGGAGGAGGAGTAGGGTGGGAGGTAGAGGAGAGAAAGGAGTAGGGTAGGAGAGAGGAGGAGGGTGATGAGTAGAGTGGAAGGGGAAGGAGGACAAAGCGTAGTGTAAGATGCTGGTAGAAAAGACTGTAGAAAGAGGGGTAGAAGACGGGTTGTTGCATTTTATAGGTATGTTGTTTAATAATATAGCCGAGCGAGCTGCCTGACTCCGACTTCCACCTTGTGTAAGTAAAAGAAATATTGTTGATAAACAAGAGGGCGGGAGCTCGAGTGTATTGCTGATATAACATTCCTTGTAACCGAAATGAAAAATATGCAGACTCGAGATTATTCTAAGTAATATTATCATATAGACTTGAAACAAAGAATCTGATTGGTGAAAGGGTGGAGGAGGAGAAATTTCAATTGGTTCACGATTGCAAGATCATGGCCTTTGGGGAGGATCCTAAATATAAAGATCGTTGGAGTAAGGAAATCACTACGTCACTGCAAACCTCACGTAGGTTCTTGCATACATGCTCTCGTGGGATTCTTTTGAAAAGAGTCAGAGAAGTGTGCTTTATAAGAATTAACGTAAGAAAGATAAAGGAAATGACTACATTTTCATTCTCCTGGACAGAAAATTATAACTAAAAGAAGCGAGTCGCTATATCCATAAGTGGGAACTACAAGGGTGATTACAGTGGCTACAGTGGTGACAGGACTAACAGTGGCCAGAGGGGTGACTGGGATACACAGAGGTGATAGGAGGGTGGGGGAGGAGGAGGAGGAGGAGTAGGGTGGGGGAAAAAGAGCAGAGTGGGGAGGAGAAGGAGTAGGGTGGGGAGGAGAAGGAGTAGGGTGGGGGAAGAAGAGCAGAGTACGAAGGCGGCGGGAGGGGGGGGGAGAGTAGTGTAGGGTGTAGTAGGAAGAGCAGAGTAGAGTGGGGGAGGAGGAGGAGTAGAATGGGGAGGAGAAGGAGAAGGGTGGGGGAAGAAGAGCAGAGTAGAATGGGGGGGGAGGAGGAGGAGTAGGGTAGGGGAAGAAGAGAAATGTAGGGTGGGGAGGAGGAGGAGGAGTAGGGTGGGGAGGAGGAGTAGGGTGGGGGAGGAAGAGCAGAGTGAGGTGGGGAGAAGGAGTAGGGTGGGGGAGGAGGAGGAGGAGGAGTAGGAGTAGGGTGGGAGGGTTAAGAGGAGGAGTAGATGTAGGGTGGGACGGGGGATGGAGGAGGAGGAATAGGGTGGGGAGGAGAACGAGGAGTAGGGTAGGAAGGGGAGGAGGGGTAGAGTGGGAGTGGGAGTAGGGTGGAAAGGGGAAGAGGAATAGGGTGGGGGAGCGCCACATCATCACTACTTTCGTCGCTGCTATGCTGACACTCGTCCTCAGACATGGTCCAATTGATCTCTTTCAACTCTGACTTGATTCACTCTACTTTCTCACATAAGGAAAGCCGAAATCGGTCACCTGGTCTATTACTATACGCTAAACACTACCTTGTGGCCTAATTTTCGGCCAACTATAATTTCACTTATTTTATAAGAAAGTAATGATTTCGATATAATATCGTGTTTTTTCTCTATTTCTTCTTCTTTCTTAATTTTGTTTAAAAGTTATTTGAAGTCAGGAAATGACAATGATACTCTTGCCTCATCTAAAAAACAAAAACAAAAAAATACTTATACAGGTGCCCTCTGAACTACCACAAATGGGTTTCATATAGTGATTATTTTCGAGATGTATTTCTTATACCTTCGAAATACAATTTTGGCTGGGTTTTCCAAAAGCATGTATATTTATTTCTTATGATTTTGAAAATTAATTGCTGGTTTAGTTAAAAAATTAGCGCATAAGGGTACAAAAGACAACTTGGCAACTGTATGAACATGCCCTCCAAGAAAACCGTAGTTGAAAGATAGTAGACTTTCGCGGTTCCCGACGAAGCGCAGTCACATCAGAAGGTTTGTTGTGCAAGTTGTGCATTTTCTACGTGTGTGTACGCGGATTATGTGTTACCAAACTTCGGCTTTCATATGTGTGTGATGAACCAAGGGTATGATGAAGCATAGTCAGGGGTGAACCATTACCACAATTTTGATTACCATTTTACATGATATAAAAAAAACTATAGCACTTGTCACAACAGCAAGTGGTCACTCTACTCAAGCTAGCGATTCTCGGGGACCAGTGGATTTAGAGAGCCCGGGGCAATCTAAAGTATTGCGCGTCTTCATCAGCGGTTAGCCATAGCATATAGGCTGTTAAAATCCAAGTTTTGCATTTATTTCCTCAACCTATAATTACACTTACATAAAAGCTATTTGTTCATAAAACAAAATTACTTCTTTGCAGCCACCAATATTTATTTCAAATTTGTAACATTTTACAGGTTCCAATAAGAATGTTACAAAGTATTCCAATAATAGGGAAAGATAACACATTATATGTTTGACATTATCAGTATGTTACATTTAAAATATTGTGGATATTATTCTTGCATTTTTCTACCACACTAAAAAATTACATGAAAATTTCTCTCGATAGACAAAATTGCAAGGTTATTATCTTTCTTGCCTCATTGTTGATCCCTGATGTATCTTTATTGACTTTGATTTGGAGAAATTCCTTTCACAACTAGCATTGGACACAGCAATTGCTAAAAAAAAAAATCATTAGTACCACAACAATTTTAACCATTCTTACAGCTTTCACTTAATTATCCAGCAAAGCAAATCTAAAGTTCTCCATTTAGAAATGTTCTCTTCTGGATGAACATCTTAAATATAGAACAATGTGGCGTCTAATACGATGTGGTTCCGCCGTCATATCTGTAGTATTCACGTCAGAATATTTCACGTATAAATGCTGAATGTGCCGAACCATAGTCATATTTCTCTGAATCTTACAATGTTTGAATGTGCAGAAAAGCAAATAACTCATGAAGTGTATTCATCTATACTGTACGTTTCGTAAATTCAATTGTTAGCGTATATACTGCCTCATGTTGTTCCAGACGTGTTTCCTGAATTAAACATTAGGCCAGAATCACTACTTTTTTCATCTTGCATCTTCTTTCGTCTTTCACTTATTCTTTCTGTAGAAGCATCATGCGTATTGCATATCTGCATAGCTCTCTCAGCTATGCATATATGGAAAAAATCAAGAATACCTACCTTAGAATCATCAAAACAGCCAGTGCAGTCGGTTTTAATCAGAATACACACACACACACACACACACACACACACACACACACACACACACTGGAGCAAAGAAGAGAGAGAGGAGACCCACTGACCATCTACAGAATCATGAAAGGCACAGAGATACTTGATAGAGAAGAATTACTAAACTGGGACAAGAGAAACACAAGAGGACATGGAAGGAAATTAAGAAAACATAGCTATAGAAGAGAACTTTTTTAAGAAAAACAGTTTTCCACATAGAGTTTTAGACACTTGGAACAAACTGGATAATGAAATAGTAAGCGCAAAAACCATTCACGAGTTTAAAAGCAAACTAGACACTGAGAGATACAATGGCGGGACAACACGAGCATAGCTCCCCTTCCCGCAAAATACAACTAGGTAAATACAACTAGGTAAATACACACACACACACACACACACACACACACACACACACACACACACACACACACTTTCGTCGGATGGACGGCGAAGATTGGAGTTACAAAGAAAAAGCGAAATCTACGTGGATCTCAACGTCAAGGAAGTACCTTATTGTATTTATAGGGAAGGGGAAAGCTCGTGGTGTAGTGGGAAGGTGATAAAAAAGGAGAAGGGGAGGGATTACTGAGGGAAATGGAAGGAAATGAGGAAGGGGAGGACTTGGTCCAGGAGGCCAGGCGTCTTGTAAACAAGAGAAGGACCGAGGATGATTTTGGAGACGAAGGGACTAACAAAAATGTAAAGATTAGAAATATAGATAAGAGCAGCACAATGGAAGGTGAAGATAATAATTTCCAGGGATTTAATGAGGGGGGGGGTACCAACCTCCCCCGATTAGTAAGACTAGAGGAAAAACTTGCAAAAATGACCGAGCATTGAGAAAGTAGGTTCGGTAACATAGCAAAGATTGCCAAGAGAGTTGAAAAATTGGAAGAACTAGAGAAGGTGAACAAAAACTTAACTAAAGAAATAGAAGAATTAAAAAGACAGTTAAAAAAAGTAAAAGAGGAGAATGAGGAATTAAAGAGGAATAATAAAGACAATAAAGAAGTCATAGCAAAAAAAGCACAGGGTTGAAAAAAAAACAAGAAAACAGTAAAGTTGCATTTACTGACATAATAAAACAGCAAATGAAAGAACAAACTGAAGACTCAGTTATTAAAGTGATGAGACAGAAGGAGAATATAGTAAGAGACTTAGCAGATAAAAAGAAATGTATTATTATATTAGGAATGGAAGAGAAATATAACCTCAATAGAACCACAAGAATCAATGAGGAAAAAGAAAAAGTAAACAGTTTACTAGAATTAGTTCAGGAAGATAAACCTGAAATCATGAAACAAATTGAAGAGATGTATAGACTCGGAAAGTATGGTACAGATAAGACCAGACCAATTAAGATTAAATTCAGGTCACAAACGACGGCAGAGAATATCTTAGCAAAAACAGGGACACTAGCAGCAAGTGAACAATATAAAATGGTATGGATAAAAAGAGAAATGAATAAAGAGGAAAGAGAGGAGGAAAAAATGAAAAGACAAAAAGCTAAGGAAAAAACGAGAACAGAACAGTCAGAAAAAGAGAAATTCTATTGGAGAGTAGTGAATATGAAAGTAAGGAAATACGACATACTAGAGAAAAACAAAAGGGAAACAGAGAATACAGTGGAAGTGGTAGAAAACTAAAAGTGTCTTATACAAATATAGATGGATTAATAACAGGATTGAATGAGCTGAATGATTATCTGAAGGAAAAAGAACCGGACATAATGGGAATTGTAGAAACGAAATTAAAAGGTCCACTACCACCCAACAGTGTAGGACATGATGTATATAATTATTGGATTAGAAACAGAGAGACAAAACAAGGGGGTGGTGTTATGTTCCTGATTAAGAAGGATATAAGCGTGAGGTGTGTCACATATGGAAAGAATACAGTAGAGATGATTATGATCGAAGTGGAAGACAGAGATAAGAAGAACAGAAAGTTTGTGATAAATTATGTGCCTCCAAAAATAGCCTCGTGGGAAGAGAGTGAACATAAAAGTATGTTAGAAGACACAAGGATAACATTAAATAAGATCATGGAAGATGGAGGAAGAATAGTTATGATGGGCGACTTTAATTGCAAAGAAGTCTGCTGGGAAGAGATGACAGTAAAGGGTGGAGAAGACTCATGGGGAAATGTTCTACTCGAGATGATTATTGACCATACAATGACACAGTGGATACAGGAGAATACTAGGTATAGAAATGAAGAAGAGCCATAGAGACTAGACCTAATAATCACATCTGAACCTAGAATAGTGGAAAAGATTGAATATAAAACACCAATAAGTAAAAGTGACCACATATTGATTGAACTGGAACTAAATGAGAAAATACATGAAAAGAAATTAACAATATAGAAAAGGAAGAATAATGTATGAAAAAACAAAATTTGATAAAATAAGAGAATTCTTTCAAAAAGAAAAATGGGAAGGAATATACAAAGAAGAAACTTTGATTGTTCTTATTAAATTATAAGTTTCTCCAAAAATCTTGTTTATATGTTTGTCAGGTGACATATTATTCATAATAATGACTCCCAGGTCCTTCTCATTTTCTACTTTTTTTTTATTCCTCCCAGTTTTGCATCATCCGCAAAGAAGCTCATATAACTTTCAATTCCTTCATCCATATCATTAATATATATAGCAAACATTATTGGGGCCAGAATTGTTCCTTGTGGAACACCACTTATCACTTCATCCCAATTAGAGTGTTTGTCTCTTATCACTACTCTCATTTTTCTTTCTTGCAAAAAGTCTTCCATCCATTTCAGCAGTTTGCCCTGTATTCCTCCTGTAGTTTCTAATTTCTTAAACAACTTCTTGTGTGTGTGTGTGTGTGTGTGTGTGTGTGTGTGTGTGTGTGTGTGTGTGATTCACCATGGTCTAAGATCACGTGTTGTACTCGTGATCGACAGCTATTTCCTTCCCGGAAGAGAGCTCAGAGCTCATATACGACCGATCTATGGGTAATGCTGTGACCTTGCAAGCACACACACACACACACACACACACTGACCTCCCCGCCCACGAGAGTTGGAGTAACGACCCGCAGCGCAACGATACTGAAATTATTTAAGCCCTGGGCGGGATTCGAACCCGGACCGTCGTAGTGGTGGCCGCGATCGCTACCACTGCGCCGTGTGTGGTTGTGGTTGTGTGTGTGTGTGTGTGTGTGTGTGTGTGTGTGTGTGTGTGTGTGTGTGTGTGTGTGTGTGTGTGTGTGTGTGTGTGTGTGTGTGTGTGTGATTCACCATGGTCTAAGATCACGTGTTGGACTCGTGATCGACAGCTATTTCCTTCCCGGAAGAGAGCTCAGAGCTCATATACGAGCGATCTATGGGTAATGCTGTGACCTTGCATGCACACACACACTGACCTCCCCGCCCACGAGAGTTGGAGTAACGACCCGCAGCGCAACGATACTGAAATTATTTAAGCCCTGGGCGGGATTCGAACCCGGACCGTCGTTGTGGCGGCCGCGATCGCTACCACTGCGCCGTGTGTGTGTGTGTGTGTGTGTGTGTGTGTGTGTGTGTGTGTGTGTGTGTGTGTGTGTGTGTGTGTGTGTGTGTGTGTGTGTGTGTGTGTGTGTGTGTGTGTGTGTGTGTGTGTGTGTGTGTGTGTGTGTGTGTGTGTGTGTGTGTGTGTGTGTGTGTGTGTGTGTGTGTGTGTGTGTGTGTGTGTGTGTGTGTGTGTGTGTGTATACATTGAATTTCAGTTTATCTACCTTTCCATGCGGCTTTTTGGAAGGGCAATTTGTGCATACAATTCTGAACATTTGGAAATGGCAAGACAAGACCTTGGGGGGAAATTTAAAGTTTCTACTGCATGCACATGTTTATAAATAGTTAGTTGTAAATATGTGCATGTATCCTTAGAATTTGTCTTTCGGACAAAATTATGCACAATACGAGTGATTTTACTTTAGAATAGATTAAATTGGCTGACTAAAAAAATGGACTTGATCTAGATCTGTAATAGATCTAACGTTAGATTCTACGTGCTGACAGCCATCACAGTAAAATTAAAATACATACATACATACATACATACATATACCAAAGGCTTTTTTCCCCTTTACACGGGGGAGGGGGTAGCCAAAAAGAAAAAGGCATAGAAACCACTCCCACCCATTCCATCCCCTACATATTCCACTTCCCTCCATCCTCCTCTTTCCCTCTCATCTTGGCACCTCCTGGATGACGGGTCATCCCTGCATCCTTTCCACTGCCCTGGTCAGAAGCAGTGTCGCAAGGCACAGCACATCCACAGCAAGGCCGCTTCGTTAATTCGGCGACCCACCCCTCTCCGTCCCCTCATGCAGAAAAGGAGAAGACGGGGAGAAATTCCCTCGGGCTGCGTCAAATTATTTCTCATACATACTTCCTCACCCCCCATCCCCCACCCACTCCCCCTCATGCATCACAGCATCATCCATACACAACCCTTAGGGATTTAACCGAATAGAGGTAAAACGAAGACAGTAATTAACCTCCTATGAGGAATGAGAATGTGAGTCAGGGTCCCCATTCACTTTGTCTCCACGAAACAGGTATTACATATTTGTATGTGTTGTCGTAATTTCATTTCCCAGTAAGTCTCCCCACCCCCCACATTTAGACCCTGCCGAGGTTATTTCGGGATTTAAAGTTAAGGCCTATTCACATCGTAAAGTTTGTAAGAAGATAAGAATGGAGGATAGTGCAAGAGACCACAAGGCCACGTCTTGAACAATATTGCCACCTATCATCCCGATCCATGAAGTTATCTAATCTTTTCGTCAGATGATTAACCGATTGTTTCAGTTCTCACTACATGGTCACTAAGTCTATTCCATTCATTAACCATTCTGTTGGTAAACCAGTTCCTTCCTATTTTCTTCTTAAAACTTAAACTCGCATGCACGTATTCACTGGAAAACGCAGGCAATTGTAGATAAACCCGGTGGAATCAACGTGCAAAAGCAGGTCAATCCAATAAAAGAGAGAGTATTTATAATCGAGTCACACTGATAACGTATTACAAGTCTGTGATACTTTATTAATGTAGGATACACACGTGTCAGACACAATATCTCTTACTGGATTTGGATTGTGATGCATAAATTATTGCCTGGCGAAGAACAACTTTTATTGTTTTGAAAGCATTAGCCTTAATATTTCACTAAATACTACTTGTTTATTCCTGAGGTCGTGACATATTTTTCCCCATTGTATCTTTTTAATTTTATTTAATTTTACATTTATTTATTTATTTATTCATTCGTTTATTTTGCACCTAAATAATTTAACATCCTCTGGCCCTCCCTACCACTGTTGGGTTCATCGATATACCTGAACTTAGCTCTATTGACGATCTTTGCTCCGACTTTTCGCTAAGGGCAGAAAATATGAGAAAAAATAATTCACTATCAGTAAATGTATATCCAATTATATTTATTTATAGCTGTTCTTTAATTTTTTACATAATCTCTCATATCGGCTATTAGATTCTTCTTATGCTTATTTTCTGTAGATCCTAGACTCAGGTGATCTCCATTTGATTTACGAACAATAACAAAGTGAGTTGAGCGAATGTACAGTGAAAAACAAAAATATCTTCCCAAGTTTGTCCAGAGACAGAATAAACACAGTAAAACATTATGAGAATCAGCAAAACTTGTGGATATTTTTGTCGATAGATATGGATGATTTTGAATTGCATTCGATTGATTTTCAAAATAGTTCAATTTAGAGTAAAAAATCTGTTGACCTCGGAGCTGACCTGGAAAATGTAAAGAGGTTTAAAACGGATGTGACAGAAAGAAGTGCGGAAAATGATGTATGAAAAACATGATAAAATATTCGAGATACTTTTGTTTATATAACAAGCCCACCGGCTGCGCCGGCGGCTTGGCCTGCGGCGTTGCGCGCCCTGGGCTACGTCCCCTTTTTAGGAAAATAGAATATCAAAATCATATTGCTTTTTATTTCTTGTCAACATCTAGCTGTTCTCGCAAGTCATCTATATAGGCGATTTGTGCTGGTGTTAAATTTCCGTTCAAAACACCCTTTTTATATTTTCTTAATTCTTTTTTTTTCCTTTAAGTAAAGTTTTTTTGACTTGCTTTTCTTGTTTCAAAACTTTGCGAATTGTTAAAGCTTTTGCTTTGGCCTCTCTCCGTTCCTTTCTAGCCTCCTTCTTCTTCATTCGTTCTTCTTCTTCTTTTTCGAGTTCTTCTTAAGTCTAAGGTTAATTCACTTATTCACGCTGCTAATGCGGTCATTGGTGACCTTAAATTTGATTCCATTACTGGTGATTTTGCCCCCGGCTATTTTTACGGGAATGTTAAAACGCACAAGGAAGGTAACCCCTTAAGACCTATCATCTCTCAAATACCTACCCCTACTTATTCCCTAGCTAAACGCTTAAATCAGATTATCACCCCCTACATCCCCACCACTCATTCCCTTAAATCTACTGATGAATTTGTTGACATTTTAAGATGTAACAAGCCCTCGGGCATTTTAGCCTCTCTGGACGCTGAGAGTCTTTTTTCCCATGTCCCCTTGATTAGAACTGTTGACATCATCTTAAATTACACCTACCGCCATCCAGTGCTCCCTCCCCCCAAACTTTCTGAGCCTATCTTGAAAGACATGCTCTTGGCTTGTACATCAGAAGCCCCTTTTAAATGCCCTTTAGGTAATTTGTATGTTCAGACTGACGGGGTTGCCATGGTTGCTCAAGCCTTCATGGCCCATGTTGAAGAAGTTATTAGCAACCTCCCTATTAAACCCTCTTTGTACCGCAGGTATATAGACGACATTTTTGTGTGTGTCAATGACATGCGTTTACTTGAAGAACTTAGATCGAACCTCCAGGAAGTTTCAGGTTTAAAATTTTCTGTTGAGTTAAACGATAACAACAAACTCCCGTTTCTTGATGTTATGGTGGACGCGTCTTCTGACAACTTCATCACTTCTGTTTACCGCAAGCCCACCAATGCTGGGAAATGCATGAACGGTGAGAGTGAATGTACGGCCGAGTACAAAAGAGGTGTTATTAAGGCCTACGTGCGACGGGCGATTAAGGTTTGCTCGTCCTGGCATTCACTACACGCAGAACTACAACACCTACGCCAGCTGTTAGTGAATAACGGTTATTCCAACACAGACTTTGACAACATTACCAATAAGATGTTAGACAGTAGTTTGTATAACCGTACCCCTCCCCACAATAATATCATCAAAGTCTTTTATAAGAATATCTTCAACAGCGCTTACCGTGAGGATGAGAAATGCATTAAAGACATTGTTTTTCGAAATTGTAAACCGGTGGATGAAAATGATGTCTTGCGCTTGGTGATATTTTATAAAAAAAAAGAAAAAAAAAACGCACTAGTTCCCTAGTCCTCAAAAATTATTTGTCTGGCACTTCTGGGATGCTGTCGAAAACTAACGTAGTCTATATGTTCAAATGCATTACTGGAGACTGTGAGCTCTTTCCTCGTAGCTATGTTGGTCATACGACATGCAGCCTTAGCAGACGTTTAACTCTCCACCTCCAACAGGGAGCCATTAAAAATCATGTTGAACAGTATCACAAGTCTGTGTTGGATAGAGCAACCATTGTTCATAACACTGAAGTGCTAGCCCAGTGTAATAATATTAAGGAACTAAAAATGTTAGAGGCTGTGTATATAAGAGAATTGTCTCCTGTGATCAATGTGCAGGCTAATTTGTTGTCTGCTATTTCTTTATTTAATACGTCCTCCCTGTGTATGCTAAGCACGCTACTTCACCTCACCTTACTCCGACTCCTACTCTCCCCCCCTCACCTCTCCCACCCCCATCCCCACCCCCACCACAAGCTCTGAGAAAGTCTTCCAGGGTCAGGTCATCGGAGGTTTAAAGATCGCGCTTGACCTAAGAGTGTAGCATTCTATTATTTCCTGTGACCATGTAACGTATCTGTAGATTGTGTTGCCTTAACTGTTCTTGTAACTTGATAATGACTCTATGTAGTCGAAACGTCAAATATTAAAATGGAGAACTTTGGAAAGTTCGTTTCCGCTCATCCTCCCAATATTAGAACTTTAGTGAGGAAACTTGAAAATATCAAGAAGAAAATTAATAACTGTGAAAATGCTGTGGTGTTCAATTCAGTGTGTATAAAAGAAAACCTGCGCCCTAAGTATATATATATATATATATATATATATATATATATATATATATATATATATGTGTGTGTGTGTGTGTGTGTGTGTGTGTGTGTGTGTGTGTGTGTGTGTGTGTGTATGTATATACATATATGTATATATATATATATATATATATATATATATATATATATATTGAGACATTCTGACAGGTTGATGTAAGCGGAATAGGAAACACAGGAGTCTTAGTCTTGAGTTTATTCCTGACTAGTTTCGCAGGTATGCTTTTTCAAAGGAATATGTGTATAAACGGGCTGTGGGCATTATATACATGGGGTGGACCTCACCACCTCTCCGAGTTACCATAGTTGGTGGCGAATGTGAACATCACATTGTGGCTAACGTAACAATGAAGACATTTTTACAATTAAATATGATAACACTAATAACAAAGAAATTATTAATAGAAAATGTAACAATAGTAATGATAACAATGAAGATAAATATTTAAATAATAATATTAACAATAATAACAAAAATGATAATAGCAATACAGAAAATAATAACAATAAAATAAAAGTAATAATAATGATAATAAAAACAATAATAAAAATAATAAAAATGATAATACTAATAACCAAGAAATAAAAATTATTAATAGTAATTATGACAATAATAGTGAAAACAATGATAATTACTTTCATCATCTTTATTATTATTATTGTTATTATTATTGTTACTATTATTTTTTAAATGTTTAATTTTTAGTTTTTATTATCATTGTTTTCACTTTTATTGTCATAATTACTATTAATAATTTTTATTTCTTGGTTATATGTATTATCATTTTTATTATTTTTATTTGTTTTTATTATTATTATTATTACTTTTATTTTATTGTTATTATTTTCTGTATTGCTATTATCATTTTTGTTATTATTGTTAATATTATTATTTAAATATTTATCTTCATTGTTATCATTACTATTGTTACATTTTCTATTAATAATTTCTTTGTTATTAGTGTTATCATATCTAATTGTAAAAATGTCTTCATTGTTACGTTAGCCACAATGTGATGTTCACATTCGCCACCAACTATGGTAACTCGGAGAGGTGGTGAGGTCCACCCCATGTATATAATGCCCACAGCCCGTTTGTACACATATTCCTTTGAAAAAGCATACCTGCGAAACTAGTCAGGAATAAACTCAAGACTAAGACTCCTGTGTTTCCTATTCCGCTTACATCATATATATATATATATATATATATATATATATATACATATATATATATATATACATACATATATATATATATCAGTAAGAACTGATCATGCCTAGCCACCTCATAGAACGGGTTATGGTTGAAAATCTGGTAAAGACACAGGGAGTAGTTCTGCGCAACTAAGCTAGAGTTAAATAGTGCCTTCGTGGAAGAACACTTCAATTTTCTCTCCTTTTTTCTCTCTCTCAGATCCAGACCAGTGGAGCTCCTGACCCTACCAAACACCACCTCACTTTCCTAAGACCTCCTGAAGATGGATACTCTCGTGTCCTCGACCAAGACCATGGACGTCCTGCAGGACCTTGCTAAGGAGTCCTCTCACCTCTTGCGCTCAGTCACGGGTGAGAGTGCCACTGACACAGCCGACCGGTACAGCGTCTGGGGCCCAACGTACGACAAGGTGAGCCTTGAACGTGGTCGAGAATTCAATTAACTCCTTCCCTCAACTGATTAGAATCGACTGGCGGCAGCAGGAGTAAACAGCCAAGTCGTATCTTGCAGTTTTGGATTATCTGAGATGCCGCGGGCGATTTTTCTTAAGTTGAATAAGATATAATGATATTGATAATGGTAATAATAATGACGATTGTGATAATAATAATGGTAATAGATTTAGTGATATTGATAGTAAAAACAACAATTATTGTAATAATAGCATTACTACTGCTCATAATAACAGCAATAATAATAATCATGTTCTTAATAATAATACTAATAAAATGATAATACTAATAAAAATTATTATAATAGTGATGATATTATTATAATTATTATAACTATAATGATTATTATAACAATTATAATAATATTATAATGATCGATTATTATAATTATTATCATAATTATCATTGTAATTATTACTATCATTATTACTATAACTATTACTATAACTATTACTATAATTATTACCATAATTGTTATCATTACTGTTATTGTTACTGTTATTATTGCTGTTATCATTGCTGTTATCATCACTGTTATCATCACTGTTATTGTTATTATTGCTATTGTTGTTGTTATTGTTGTTATTATTGTTGTTATTGTTGTTATTATCAACAACAACAATAATAATTGTGATAATAATAGTAATAATAATAATAATAATAATAATAATAATAATAATAATAATAATAATAATAATAATAATAATAATAATAATAATAATACAGTGATTATAATAACAATGATTGTAAGGCAGTTGCCTCGCTGGCGACGCATGGGTAGCATCGGCACCTCGGAAGATCCCCACGGACCAAAGACCTGGCAGTCACCGGCTGCCCTGAGGTCCTGACAGGGCCGCATCGGATCAGACAAAACGAGTCTCTCGGAACACCTGCAGCCCCCACCTGTAGTGAGCGTCTCCCAAGAGACCGTTAATGCGAGGGTCATGACCTGATCCCGGTCAATATAAGGGGTCACTGGGAGTTCACCATGTACACGATGTCACACACACACCACACCATCACATTGGACACAACGATACGCTCATCATCAAGCAAAATGAGAGCATACCCCTGTGTCATCATCCTCGCTCGAATGTATTGATCAATCCGCTGTTATCCGATGTGGAAATAGTGACCGGTGTAAATAGTGAATAACATATAGTGTACTGTGATACGCTCTCACCTGGCAAGATGAGAGCCCCGGGGTCATAGCACCCCGAGCGCGGTAGAGTCGAGAAGCATCTTCTCCATCTCCAGCAACGAAGATAGCGACCACCCGGAAGTAAACCCCGACCTCCAGAAATCCAAGCACCCTCGAACCAAACCCTCCCTGGGAAATGGCGCCCAGCCCAGCGACACCAGTGCCCCAGCCCCAGTGCCGGCAGCTGACCCCGGCCCCACCGAAGGTAATCACCTACCCGTTGATGACTAGTTGTACGGGCACCCTACTCCTTCCCCTGAACCTGCAACTCTCTCACGGACAACCCAGGGGGTCAAAGCAGAAGGGGACAAGCTGCAGCGTCCTTCGTATGCATCAGTAGCTGCTGCATCTGCAGACGGAGAGTGGCAGGTAGTTACGCCCCGCCGCAAGCGCCCCAGCAACCCCAAACCCGACGTGGGTCCTGTGAAGTTCCCAGTCCTCCTCAAGCCAGAAACAAACCCTGCCCGTTTTCTCAAGCTAGGATCCTGGCATCAGGCCCAACTCATCAAGAACACGATGGGACCTGTTGATGGCATTCGCCAGACACCGTCAGGTGAATGGCTCATAAGCTGTCTCACCGAAACCCAACAAGGTCACCTCTTGCGTACCACGGCCTTGCAGACTGACCATGGCGACCCCATCAAGATCCTCACTAGGATACCCAAAACCATTGTCGTAGGAGTTGTCAAAGGTGTCCCCCTTGAAGAGGACGCCGAGAAACTCCTAAAGGCTGATCTGGAACCCCAGGACCTAGCAGTTGATGATATCCTAAGACTCACTGCGAGGGACGGCACGCCCACTGGTTCAGTGAGGGTGGCCTTCCTCATGGATATCCTCCCTTCCACTGTGAAGCTGGGCTACACCCTCCACCAAGTGGTCCCCTGCGTTGCCCCAGTGAGGAGGTGCACCAGATGTCAGCTGCTGGGGCACTCCAAAAAGGACACGCCACACAGGACTGCAGAGATCCGCAACTCTTCTGTGTCAACTGTTGCGGCAACCACTCTGCGGCCTACTCCAAGTGCCCAGAAGTGGCAATAAGGAGGATGGCGCATGAGCTAAAAAACAAGCGCTACACCCCCTTCTCGGAGGCTCTAGCCGTTGCCGGGGGACGCTGGGACTCCCACCTGAAAGAAGAGCGGGCGAAGGACCGTGACTTCACTACAACGTCCGGACCCAACCGGGCAATGAACAGGCGCTCGCCCTCCAAACCCCCAGCCCCCTGCAGAAGCCATCTCAAGTAGGACGGACCATCCCCCCACCGGCTGCGCGGGCGAGCCCGTCCCCCCTGCCCCGACAGCAAGAGCTCCCCCAACCACCGCTGACACTGGGACCGAGGAAAGAAAGAAACTCAGACCCAGGAAGAGGAAACCCAAGGCTTCCAAGGCTAAAAAACAGGAGGCAGAACCACCCACAACGCCTCCCCACCCCAGGGAAGAGGATGAGGGCATCCCCTTAGATGACGGGGACAGCACCACCATGTATACAGAAGACAGCGAGATCTCACACGAGCATACCTCGTCACCTTCCCCACTCCCACCCAACGACACATCCGCAGCCAGCACCATTAATTACCTCGTGGCCACCGTTGAGTCCCTACAACGGGACCTGGCACGGTCCAACCCACAAGCAGCCAAGCTACTAGATGGGATCTTCGTGATCCTAAACTCCATCTTAGAGATCACCAACAATGGCGGTAATTAAAATCATGCAGTGGAACTGTAGGGTGATTCACACCGCCCGGGACCTCCTAGTGCAGCACCTTGCGGGAAGCCCCTATCAGGTACTTGCACTACAATCCCTCCACACCTCTCCCCACCAGTTGCCAACCCTGCCAGGGTATCACTACCCTCCCTTCTTCGCAACCGACGACTCCGGCAAGGTTCGAACCGCCACGTACGTCTCCATAGGACTGGCCACCCGTCCCGGGTCACTTCCAGGCTCCCCCCTGGAAGAAGGGTACGGGGTGGTATCCTCCGTTCCTTTACAGGATGGCCGGTCGGTACACATCCTCAATTTTTACAACCCAACCTCGTCGCGTAAATTCGAGTGGCCGGGAACCCTCCCGGACAATTGGATCGTGGTAAGTGACTTCAACAGAAGGGACACTCTTTGGGAGGACGGATATCCCCGTTCCTCACCAGAATTATGCTCCCAACTAGACGCGGCTGACATCGTCCTTCTTAACAATGGGAGGCACACTAGGCTACCTGACTGCCCAGGAAATGGCACCTCAGCCTTAGATCTCTCTTTCGCATCCCCAAACATTGCGGGGATTACTAAATGGGCAGTCCAGGACGACCCTTTGTCCTCCGACTACCTCCCCATCACCATCACCTTACACCTCACCCCCACTACCCACCCCCCGCCATCTCAGGCGACTTTCAACCTGGGAAAAACGGATTGGACGACCTTTCAAGCCCACCTAGCCGACGCCCACCTCAAACTCGAGCTCATCCACCCAGTAGAGGAATTAAACATCCTCTACACGGACATTGTGATCGAGGAGGCCCGGCTAGCCACCCCAGTAACCGGCGGTAAACACGGGAGACGCGGCCATCCCTGGTGGACGGAGAACTGCAAGGAGGCCGTCGAAAAGAAGAAACTGATCTACCAGCGGTACAGAAGGGAAGGCTCGGAATCCGCCTATATCGTAATGAAACAGACCAAAGCTCTGTGCAAGAAGACCATTGCTCAAGCAAAACTAGACTACTGGAAAAACGTCAAGAAGGACAAGCTGGACCTCACCGAAGCGTGGAAGAGGTTCAAGGAAATTAAGAGTCATTACATCCCCCCCGATGATGACCTCAAGGCCCCCAATGGGAGGGTGTTACGCACAGCCGAGGATAAGGCGGAGGGGCTCCTCCACCATTTTGCCAACGCGAGCTCCTCAGCTATCCTCCCCGCTGAGAAGCGCAACTTCCGGGCAGCCCAGGATGACCTTGTGGACCTCTCCCCCCCAAGGGGGAGCACACGGACTTCTCGCTCTTCGGGCTGAAGTGGGCCCTCAGGGCCATAAAGGCCACCAAGAAATCCCCAGGTGCAGACCAAATCACGTACACCTCCCTTCCGCCCTCCAGCAATCCTTGTTGGCGATCTACAACAAATGCTGGGGAGAAGGGGTGGTACCACTGGCATGGAAACATGCAATCATGGTCCCCATCCCCAAGGCAGGCAAACAGAGGAACCTGGTGGAAAACCACCGGCCTGTGGCCCTCACCTCCCATGTCGGAAAGGTCTACGAGTGTATCATTCTGAACCGCCTAAGCCACCATGTGGACTCGAACAAGTGCCTCCCGAAGCTTCAAGCGGGGTTCAGGAGGGATAGAAGCGTAACGGACCACGTTGTGAAGCTCTCCGAACACATCCGGCGAGCCCGAAGGCAGAGAAGAATTCTTCACGCTTGTTTCCTAGACATCTCCAAGGCTTTCGACACCGTTTGGCACACAAAGCTCCTATCGAAGCTGAAGTCCATATGGGTCTCCCCGGCAATCTTCAACTTCGTGAAGTCGTTTCTCACCGACAGAACAATAGCGGTCCGGTGGAAAGGGATCATCAGATAACAAGCCAAAATCAACATGGGGGTCCCCCAAGGCTCCGTCGTCGCCCCCCTACTCCTCACCCTGCTACTAGCGGGGGTGGGAGAGGGGGTGCGACATGACACCATAGTCACTGCCTACGCGGACGACATAGCCCTCTGGAGGAAGTCTAGGTACCGACGGCCAAAGAAGAACTCGGCGAACCATCGGGCGGAGGTAAGGGTATTTCAAGAGCAAGTGGACGTGGTCGTGAACCACCTCATGGATCTTGGATTCACCCTCTCTGGGACCAAGACGGTACATATGCCGGTGCACAGCAAAGGATTACAACGCAGGTCAGTATCCGAACTGGAATCAAATCACGGTCTGCGGTACTGTTGTGAAACCCGCTGCTTCCGTCCGCTACTTGGGGGTCACCTTCGGGCGGGACGGCCTTTGGAACGAGCACCTGAGCCAAGTCTGCCTCAGTGCCAGACGGGCACTCAATCTTGTCAGTCAACCGTCGGGAGAAATGGGGCCAACGCAGGGAAACTCTGATTCCCATAATTCAGAGTCTTGTGCGTTCCCGCCTTCTCTTTGGCGCCCCCGCCCTCCACGACCTCTCTCTGACGGCCGTGCAAAGAATGGCTCGGGTAGAGTGCCAAGCGCTCTGCCTAGTGCTAGGACTGGCAGAGTCGGTTCCCTAGGCCCAAGTCTACAATGAAGCCGGCCTCCTACCACTCTGGCACTGCCTGAAGAAGGATGCCTGTACATACCTATTCAGCTCTGCAAGGGTACCCAACTCCACAGATGAAGAGATGGATGAGAGCTGGAACTCAACCTCCACCCCCGTTCCCGTTCACGGCCTTCCCGTTACAGTAAGGGACATCTGTAAGAAGGCCAAAATCCAACTCGGCCAGCGCCGGAGGATTGCCCAATGCCAGGTGGACCCCTTCCCTCCGTGGGCCCTCACCCCTCCTGAGGAGGAGCTTAACCTTCCCGGGTTTAGCCTTCGAGACGACCCACACACGCTTGCAGCGCGAGCAAGGGAGCAGATTGCGCTCAAATACCTTGACGACCTGCTGATATATACAGACGGATCAGTGCTCGAAGATGGGCGCTCAGGAGCGGGCATCTACCTGCACAACACAAAGGAAGCTTACCCAGTGAAACTACCCCCCACCACCATCCTCACGGCTGAGCTCATCGCCATCAGAGAGGCAGTGCGAAAAGTACTCACCCTTCCCCACCAGCCATCGTTGGTAACGGTGCTATCAGACTCGAAATTCAGTCTGATAGTTATCCAGAATGGCAGCTGTGCGTTATGTCCCGCCATCCTTAACAACGTCCTGTGCCTTTTAACGGAGGCCGGCAGGACGGGAGTCCACTTCCGATTCCAATGGGTCCCCTCGCACGTGGGCCTCCTTGGCAACGAGATGGCAGACAAAATTGCCAAAACAGGTGCCACATTGCCTAACAGCAAAGTCACCCCAATCCAACCCTCTGCACATGACTTCTTCCGCAAAATTGACCGCGCTGCCTGGGACCTCTGGAAATCGGAGTACCATTCTACCGCTGTCGAACGAGGATGGCCCCTCAGGACCTGCCTTGGACCGACCCCTCCTACCTTCTCCTCTCTACACCCGTACATAGCGGGAACAGTCAGCAGGATACGGGTGAATCACTGGCGGACCAAATATACTACTTCCCGCTGCACCTGTGGCGCAGAAGTATCCTTCACGCACTGCCTCTTCTTGTGCCCCGCAATGGAAGCTCACTTTCGGCCCCTAAGGACAACCTTCAATGACCCTGCCACAGCCCTCGAACGCCTCGTTGCGGACGACTCCCCCAAAGCCGACCTCCTCGTCCTCGCAGCCAACCTCGTCTGCTCCTCCCCAGTCGGGGGACTGCTGTAAAGACCCCCCCCCACACACACACACACCCGCATGCCCACAAGTGAAAATCAAACTCTTACCCAATTACACAACTTTCCAAATCACACGAACACTTCCCTAACATCACCAAACACACTACTTGAAGCCACTCAGAAACTACAAGCCAGTCCCTAAATCGGCTAGCTTCGCTGGGACTAAATTCACAAACCAACCAACCAACCACCATATACAGACGGCCTCGGGAACTGAGGCAGTTATCTCCAGTCACCTCTTACACCGAGACTTCGCCAAGGACAGAGCGAGCTTATTTACCTGTTCTTAGGCGCCCAACTTTGAAAAGTAACTAACAAAACTTTCCAGCGTTTGCCTTCAGCCGAGCTCACGTCTCCTACGTTTCTGACAACGATAATAATAATAATGATACATACATACATATATACATACATACATACATACATATATATACTAACGGCTTTTTCCCCCTAACAAAGGAGGTAATCAAAAAAACAAGGGCATAAAATCCACTTCTACCCATTCCATCCCCACATAATTCACTCCTATTCACCTCCCTCCCTCTTATCCTGGCTCCTCCTGGATGACGGGTCATCCCTGTATCTCGTCTACTGCCTTGGGTGAGAGGCAATGTAGCAAGACACATCACATCCACAGCAAGGCTGCTTCATTTAATCGGCGACGCCCCCTCTCCGTTCATTAGTGCAGAAAAAGAAAAGACGGGGAGAAATCCCTTCGAGCTGAGTCAAAAATATCATTCAAACATAATCCCTCAATCCCCAACCCCCACCCACTTTCTTCCATGCATCTGAACATCATCCATACGCAACAATTCTCCACTCTCTCCTATCTTCTGTCTTCTCCCTTCCTTCCTCAATAGACATTCCCCTCTTTCCCAATGACCCTTATAGGCCAGCCACCCATCCATCTCATCCTTGGTCGCCCCATCATGTTCCCTTCATCCAACTCTGCCTTCCACACCTCTTTTACTAATCTTTCTTCACTCTTTCTTTCCATGTGTCCAAACCATCCCAATACTCTTTCATCGAACCTATCTCCCAACTCCCTTTCCATCCTCGCTCTCCTCCTCATTTGTCACACTATCCAACCTAATAACCGCTACCATACTTCTCAGGCACTTCATCTCAAACACATTCAAACTCCTCCTCTCTTTCTTTCTTATTTTCCAAGTTTCTGCCCCATACAGTGCTGTCGGCACAATCACTTCTTCATACAATCTCCTCTAAACATCCACTCCCAAATATCTATTTCTCATTACACTTTTTACTTGATTCTCTCAATCTACATTCTGCCTCCCCCTCCACTCCTCCCTTTCCCGACACATTCGCACCCAAGTATCTAAAGCAATCCACTTCCCCAGTCTCTCTCCCTTAATACTCACTTCCAATTGGCTGACATATTCTCCCCTTGTACATCTTATCACCTTACTTTTATCCATGTTATCTTCAACTTTCTTCTTTCGCACACCTTCCCAAACACTGTCACTAACTTTTTTAATCCTCCCTCTGATTCTGCTACAAGCGCAGTGTCGTCAGAAAAAAACTCTCTTATCTCCCATTTTTCTCCAGTTTCTTTAAATATCTCTAATCCCCGTCCCAGTACCTTTGCATTTACCTCTCGCACCACCTCATCCATGTATAAATAGAACAGCCAAGGTAAAGGTAGGACTTCGCTAGGGATGTTATAGTAATATTAATAATGATAATAATAATAATAATGATGATGATGATGATAATAATAACAATAACAACAACAACAATAATAATAATAATAATAATAATAATAACAATAATAATAATAATAATAATAATAATAATAACAATAATAATAATAACAACAATGATAATAACAAAATAACAACAACGACAACAGCAACAACAACGACAACAACAACAACAACAACAACAACTACGACGACAACAACGACAACGCCAACGACAACAACGCCAACGACAACGACGACAACGACAACGACGACAACGACAAGAACGACAACGACAAGAACGACAACGACAAGAACGACAACAACAACAATGACAACAATAACAACAATGACAATAACAATGACGATAATGATAATGATAATAATAATGATAATAACAGTGATAAAAAATAACAATGATAATGATAATAATAATAATAATAATAAAAATAAAAATAATAACAATAACAATAATAACAATGATGACAATGATGACAATAATGACAATACTGACTGACAATAATGACTGACAATATAATGACTGACAATATAATGACTGACAATATAATGACTGACAATATAATGACTGACAATATAATGACTGACAATATAATGACTGACAATATAATCCCACCACTCACTACCCTTCCTTCTTTTTCTTCCCGCCCTCCTTGTTCCACACACCATCTTTGTACACCTTATGACTCCCTCTTTGAACCATCCCCATTCCTCCTCCACTCCTAGTTCTACTCTATCCTTTACTCCCTCCCACTCCTCTTTCAGTTTCTTCTTAAACTCACTCTCCTTTTTTTCCCTCATTTAAGCAGTTCACTCTAAGTACCTCCCTACCTTTTGTCCTTTTCCTCTTTCTCCACCTATTCTCCACTCTCATTTTACCTTCCACCAGAAAATGATCTGATATTCCCCCGCTCTCTCCCCTTAGAACATGTACATCCTTAACTCTTCCTACCATACTCCTGGTCACCACTATATAGGCCATTAACGCTCTATCTGCCACCCTTCCATCCACCCCTCTCTCCCATGTGTACTTATGCTTGACTTTCTTCTTAAATACTGTATTAGCTATCATCAACTCTCTTTCAAGACACATCTCCACCATCATTTCTCCACTACGATTTTTACCGGGAACTCCATACTTCCCAATCACTCTGTCTATTGGCTCATTTCCTACCCTAGCATTAAGGTCTCCCAATACAACTACATTGACATTTCTCCCTAATCCCTCTATACACTCACTTATATCTACCCAAAAAGCCTCCCTTTCCTCTACACTCTTCTCACTACCAGGTCCATACGCACTTACAAAAACCCACATCTCCCTTCCCAGCTTCACCTTCATCCACATCAACCTTCATGAAACCTCCTTCCACTCCACTACCCGCTTACTTATCTCTTCACTTACTAGTATAGCCACCCCTACTCTCCCTCGTCCCCTCTTCACTCCTGAGTACTTCCCAGCTACACTCCCAAACTCACAGTTGCCCTTTCCTTTCATTTTAGTTTCACTCAAAGCCAGCACATCCATCTTTCTTCTCACAAACATACTGCCAATCTCTTCCCTCTTACTCTCATCTGTACCACATCCACGCACATTAAAAGACCCAAACCTTAGGGTACTGGTTGGAAAACTCCCAGACCCTCTTATGCCTTTTCTTTTGTTTTTAGGAATGTCCCCTTTCGGGGCTACAGGTAGTAGGACTCCTAATCCCATCCCCCGTCCCTTTTTTGTCGCCTTTTACGACTCAAGTGGGAAAAACTTAGTGGTAGTATTCTCTTCCCCCACCACAGGGTCGGCGAAAACAGAAAATGAATACTCAGAGAAATGGTACAGGACAGCAACAAGGGGTTGGGAGACAGCATAACGGAGGGACAGTCGTAGTATAAAAGTGTCATCATTTCTCTATGAACAGAGTTTTCCTCTATCATAGACAAAATGATATGTGGCTCTGGTCCGTAGGGGCGCCCCATATAGACCCTAAAGTATCAACTGCATGCTACTTTGCCACAATAACATACAGCCAATACCCCAGACGGGTAATAATAATAATAATGATAATAATAATAATAATAATAATAATAATAATAATAATAATAATAATAATAATAATAATAATAATAATAATAATAATAATTAATAATAATAATGATAAGATAATAGTAATAATGATAATAATGATAATAATGTTAATAATAATAATGATAATAATAATAATAGTAATAAAATAATAGTAATAGTAATAATAATAATAATAATAATAATAATAATAAATCTGTTTACCAAGAATTTTTCCCTTTATAAGGGAGGTAGCCCAGTCAAAAGCACGTATCAACTGCCACACATTCCACTCTCATCTTAGCTCCTGAAATATGATTAGTCATCCCTATATCCCGCCCACTGCCCTGGGTCAGAAGCAATGCAGCACGACACAGTACATCCACAGCAATGCCGCTTCACTTAAACGGTAACACCCTCTACCTCTCGTCCCCTCATGCAGAAAAAGAGAAGACAGGGAGAAATCCCTTCGAGCTGCGTCAAAATGTCATTCATACATAAGGACCCCATACCCCCCATCCCCCATCCCTTGCATAACAGTCTTATCTTTACACAGTCACTCTCCACTCATCCCTATCTCCTGCCCTCTCCTTTCCTTGCTTAACGCCCCCTTCACCCTATCTATCCGTCTAATCCTCGGTCCTCCCCTTAAGTTCACTCTCTACACTTCTGCGTTCCACACCTCATTTACCAATATTCCATCACTCATTCTTTCTGTGTCCAAACCCTCCCAACAATCTTTCATCAGACCTATCTGCCACCTCCTTTTCCACTCCCGCTCTCCTCCTCGCCTTCTCGTTTCTCACTCTATCCAACCTAGTAACCCCTACCATACTTCTCAGACATTTCCTCAAACACATTTAAATCTTCCCTTTTTGTGCCGTCGGCACAATCACCCCTTCATACAATCTCCTCTTTGCAACCATTCCCATATGCCTATTTTTCGTAACACTTTTTAATCCTCCAAGGCATTTACTTGCTTCTGTCAATACATACATACACCAACGGCTTTTTCCTCCTTACAAGGGAGGTAGCCAAAAGTCAAAGGCATAAATCCACTCTCACCCATTTCATACCCACATACCCACTCCTATTCACCTCCTTCCCTCCCTCTTATCTTGGCTCCTCCTGGATGATGGGTCATCCCTGCATATCGCCCACTGCCATGGGTCAGAAGCAGTGTAACAAGACATAGCACATCCAAAGCAAGACCGTTTCATTCAATCGGCGACCCTCCCTTCTCCGTCCCCTTATACACAAATGGAGAAGACGGGGAGAAGTCCCTTCTGGTTGCGTCAATTGATTTTCCATACATACTCCTCACCCCCCATACCCCATTATGATAATAATAATGAAGATAATAACTAGTAACAGTAACTATAAGACAATTATTGTGATGCATCAGGACCTTGAGGGGAACTACCGGGGCCACATCTACTCGGCCGACGTTGTGGCCGAAGTCGTGCCGGAGGACCGGAGGTCGACGTGTCGAGTACTGGATATGGCAGCGGGCACTGGCAAGGTCGGCGTCGAGCTGGCTCTCAGAGGTTTTAAGTAAGATCACAAGAAAAAAATCTTCTATTTCTCTTTGGCTAATTATACCTTTACCTTTTCCTCAGGGAAAGGGTTAATTTAGGAGACGCTTAACCACGGCCATGTTATATTTCCATGAACCCCTTTGATCTAGTTACGGGCTCTATATATTTTATTTAGGTTAATGCCAGGTTATTTCATCTCAGTGTTCCGTGCATTTGCTTAGCCATTTCAGTCAAATGATAAAGTCTCGAAACTTCTTTTTTTTCTTCTTCTTCTTCTTCTGGAGTCATTGAGCATTTTTGATGACCGGTTGTTCTGATATTTAAATCAGCTTCTATGATCGATGTCTTAAATGCATATGTCGGTTGTCCTGAAGATCAGAGGGCTTAATGCCCTTTTCGTTACTTTTATTTTTCTAACAAATTTCGGCCGGCTATTAATATGTAAATTTTGACAAATATTAGGCTTTCACTCATCCGATTATTATTATTATTTATTTTTTATCGCGACAAAAATATTTTTGTCTTTATTCGTATGACATGTTTTGCTCTAGTTTTTCTGTTCAAAAAGAATCGGCGTAAGTCGATGCAAGGCATAAGTGAACAAGGGTTAACGGATTTTCATGAAAATTAACATATGATAATGCTTATTCAGGGCACCGGACCAAGGAACATACAAACCCAGCAGAAATCTGTTATCAGAAATGTTTGGTACTTCCAGTTTCAAAATATTTGGTTAAAATTATTTTCTACTTCATTTTATTTATAAAACGTTAATTATTTCGGCCAAAACAACACGCCATGCACGTGGCTGCCAGGTGTACGATGCCACTCAGCTTGTCGGTTTGCCACAGTAAAACCTTAGCGTTCAGGCTAATACAGTGGTAGCGAGGTGGCCTTGTAATCACGGGGTCGCCAGAACGAACCTTGCCCTGGCTCTTGAGGTTAAGCTGTTTACTGATGAGGTTACTGCCGTGGCTGAGCACCACGGTGGGGGGTCGAGGCTTACCTCGGCTGACGGCCGGGGACCCGCTGTGGCGTTTGCTCGAACCCTCGCCGAGGCGCAGAAACTAGGAAAGGCATCTACTCTGAGTAATGGACCCCGACCGCTGTTCACCTCGGGACCTGAGCTGACTTGGGTAACACTGCGTGTGATACATCAGCTTCCTCCGGATATCGTCACTGATGTGGCATACCGTGGACGCCATCTCCTGCGTTCATGTATAAAAACAGTTCCGGACCACCGACAACGAGGTCTGAGCGGCTACCAACACCACAAACAATGAAAAATATCAATTTTCTTTATTTCTTATCCTTCGTTTTCTTCCAACCATAATCTCATTTATTGCCGCTGTTATATTTCTAGTATATTTTACATGTTCTTTCTACTTGCTCATACAATCGTGTAAGTATATTGCATTCCAACCACAAGAAAACATTCTTAAACACACCTGCTTATAAACAAAAAATTAGACACTGAAATAAAAAATATCATCCTGAAAGCAATGACAAGACGTGACGATTACTATCCTGCTGAAAGACAAGATAAACAACCAACAGGATTGAGATAGGCACTTCATATCTTTTTGGTATAACATGGAAACCAAATATCAGTTTGAAAGCAGAAATAGTTTTTGATCCTTTTAACTTTTTTTCTGTACAGTTCCGCGAACTTTGAAG
>NC_134801.1:32620442-32627942 GCF_046742065.1 Oratosquilla oratoria | reverse complement strand
TGTGTGTGTGTGTGTGTGTGTGTATGTGAGATCCACTATGGTCTTGGATCACGTGTTGGACTCGTGATCGACAGCTATTTCCCTCCCGGAAGAGAGCTCAGAGCTCATATATGACCGATCTATGGGTAATGCTGTGACCTTACACGTACACACACACCTCAACTCCCCACCCACGAGAGTTGGAATAACAACCCGCAGCGCGGCGATACTGAAATTATTTCAGTCCTGGGTGGGATTCGAACCCGGACCGCCGTAGTGGCGCCCGGGAACTCTACCACTGCGCCACCGAGTCGTGTGTGTGTGTGTGTGTGTGTGTGTGTGTGTGTGTGTGTGTGTGTGTGTGTGTGTGTGTGTGTGTGCGCGCGCGTGCGTGCGTGCGTGTGTGTGTGTAGCCAGCCAGGGCATGCGCCCTCCTCCTACTCATTACATACCCATAATTTTTATCTCAGCTTCTTGTAGATAAAAGAGACCACCCCTGTCCCCCAGCCTGTGTCAGAGGCAATGCATCCACAATAGGGTCCAACCGCTATGTTTACATGGTGACCTTGCTACCCTATACCCTCACACGGAAATGGAAACGGCAAAGATCCTTCGGGCCGTGTCAATTTATTGACTATTCTCAACTATTCTCCACTCACACCTATCTTTTGCCTTATTCTTGCCCTGCTCAACAGACATTCCCTTGTACCCAAACCCCCTACAGCCCATACATCCATCTCAATCTCGGTCTTCCCCTCAAGTTCACTTCACCCACCTCTGCCTTCCACAATCTTTTTTGCTAGTCTTTCTTCATTATTTTTTCCATGTGCCCAAAACATTCTAGTATTTCTTTATCAACCCTACCAGCCAGCTTCCTTTCCACATCCATTCTCCTCCTCACTTCCTCGTTTCTCCCTCTATCCATTCTTGTAACCTTTATCATAGTTCTTAGGCACTTCATTTCAAAGATATTTAAAATCTTCCTTTCTTTATCCCTTACATTAGAGGTCTCTGTCCCATACAGTACAGTGTCGTAGGCACTGTCCCCTTTGATATCGTCTTTTGTCTCCATCCCCAGGTACCCATTTCTCATGATCCTGTACTCTCACAGAATCCCACATCTCCCATTCCAGTTTCACCTTCGCCCACATTAATATCGAAGGCTGAGACTCTCGATTCTGGTAAATACGAAGAAAGTATTCAATTGTGACAACTGTTCACATGATATGCAGTGTTCACTAATACCGATTTACAACACACAGGTGGTTTTGTCGTTATCGTGATGCGGAAATCATACGTGGAGAAGGGCGGAGACTTTGAAGACTTTGATGACTATCTGAGCACGCTTGAGGAGCGCGGACTGTGTAACAAGGTATGAGTCTTCATCTAATTGTCTCTCACCCACACATGCACAAAACGTCATTCTATTGCAGTTAGGAGCCTCTTCCCTCTGATTTTTTATTTCACTTGCTTATGACTTTGATTCCATTTAAAAGGAGATTCGAGACTTCCCCCCCGCCCTGCACAGACAATTTATATCGAATCGCCATGACGTTCTTCGCTCCTTCCTCTCCAGAGCAGCCGCCATCTTTGGGTCATTTCAATTTTGTTTCCTCTCGTCTCTTCAGATATATAGAGAAGAGAAATATCTTTACCTTCCTGATAGCCCCTGAGCTACAAGTACCGAAAAACTGCACGGCTACCCATGCAACATATATATCTTTTTTGTCTGATAGGGTCATAGTTACGAAATAAATCTTGAGAAATCTGTGCCGATTCTCTAAATTTTAGGTCCAAAAAAACACTCGCTAGTTCCAAAAAAGGGATAAACAGTATTTTAATCTCAAACCATAATAAACCGTTGGAATTCCATCGCTCTATGTTTTACTGGATGTAAATAATTCACTAGTCAATTATGTGCGATTAGTGTGCTTGATGTGCATATTTTCATAAAATCTACCATATATGTATACATATACATATATACACATGTCCGGATATACGGATATACATGTACACATATATACATATATAAATACATATTTACCTACCTACTCATCTATCTATATGTATATACACACACACACACACACACACACACACACACACACACACACACACACACATATATATATATATATATATATATATATATATATATATATATATATCAAGGACTACTATTACACAGGACGTGCGCACCCAGATCCCTGGGTCCGCTAGCGGAGGCCATTGCTTTCTTTGTAACCTAACATTTTATATTGGACAAATATATCAAAACTAGAAACCTAACATTGTATATAGGACAAATATATCAACTATTGACTTATTCAATGCAGCATAAGTTAATATAAACTTTTATAGTGAAATAATAAACTATTTTTAAGGCACTGTTATGCTTTGAAATGCCAATTTTAGCCGGACTTAATAGGTATTATTGTATGAGGTTAGTGGACACCAGGGTTGGCGATTTTTTTTTTTTTTTTTTTTTTATCTTTTTAAAAAATATAAAAAAAATTGTTTTTTTATCTAAATTAGATTTATTTCATTTAAATCGATTTTTTTTATATTTATATATTGTGGGATTGCTATCTGATATGCGATGTGATTGCTGAAGGACGTTTTTAGCATATCAATATAAGGAGCAGTGTTATATAGACTTGCCACAAGTATACAAGGAACGGTATAAGCCGTATGTGAGGACGGTATGCTCAGGTTCACTCGATTCCTCCAAGAGTTTTCTCATCTTGGTGACATTTGCTGTATTGTCTGTCACAACACTTCCAATGTGACGACCAAAATCTTGTTCAGCATTCTTGATCAAATTTTGTACAATTTGTAGAAGATATTCAGCAGTGTGAGGTTTCCCTGATGTGTCTATTGTGTCAACTAAATAAATCTGACCAGTGGATGTTGTTAGAGTGACACATATTATGGGCTCATTATGGATGTTAGACCACCCATCAATTGAAAGACATACAGTTTCATTATTCAGGTCATCTGCACACTTTTTATATTCCTTTTCATACACAAGATCCAAGTACTTATCAGCAATATATTTTCTGGATGGAGGAATATAACCTGGCCTCAGGCTCTGAACCATCTAGAGAAACTGAGGATGCTGAACAAGACGAAATGGTGAATTTGTAGAAAATATAATTCTTGCAACTTCTTTGTCGAGATTTTCCTTTTGAGATGCTGAAGTTTTTATGATAAATCTGTCCAGAGATGTTGATGACTTTCTTTTAGATGAAAATTATTTAGCAGAAGTGGCGACTGTGGAGGAATCTGATAGTGACCTTTTTAATGGTGGAGTCAGGATTGCAGATAATTCAAGTGGAGCTGATGATGAAGGGATTGAAGCTGTTGATACAGATCCTGAAATGGAGACAGAAAAATTTAGCATATTGCATAATCTATAAATGAATAAATAAATGAATGAATACAGTGTGATTTAGGCTACTTTTGAGTACAGTAGTTATTTTTTTAGATAATGATCATATTCACACAAGCCACTAAATTATTTGGAAATAATTAACAGGATATGAAATAGGTGGGCTTGGAATTCAGCCCACACAGGATTCGGTCCACTTTTAAATTCACTAAAAATAATGGGTTAGTTGGGTTAGAATAGGCTAAATCCCTATGGGCTGAATCCCATGTGGGCTGAATTCCAATGGAACCTATGAAATATATTACACAATGTTGAATGAAATTAATAACAATCATCTAGGCCCCAAAGTTGAGTGGATACAGTATATTATAGTGATATAGTCATTATCCAAATTTAGAAGTAATGAAGTTGAAGTATCATCTCTTTAGGCCTTCACACTTTTATTGCACATGCTCTCCATTGTTCACCAAATTTATATAGTTGCGTATGAAAAGGGAGAAAAGCACACAATATAAGTAAAATTATTTACATGAGTCATCAATTTCTTCTTCTGTATGCTGTGGCTGACCTTGGCATTTATCTCTGTGAGATTTTAATCTTGACACAATGCCCTGTAGTTCCTGGCTGCAGTCTTTGCATTTAGCTCGGTACCCTTTGCCAGAAGTTGTTGGTAGTTTTTCAAAATAATTCCAGACAGGATAATTTTTTCTGCCTGAAGTAACCACTCTGCCAGGTCCAGAAGACATCCTCCCTGGTTGATTCCAAAGCAGCAACTGACTCAGTGAGAAGCTGCTTACCTAGAACAAGTTTCAACAAGAATCTTGTTGAAACTTGTTGTGGGCTGCACAGTGATGTATACTACATGTAGGCTTATACTGTTCCTTGTATACTTGTGGCAAGTCTATATAACACTGCTCCTTATATTGATATGCTGAAAATGTCCTTTAGCAATCAGATCGCATATCAGATAGCAATCCCACAGTATTCAGAATCTAAAAAGAAAAATCTATTTAACATGTTAAGTCCGGCTAAAATTGGCATTTCAAAACATAACAGTGCCTTAAAAATAGTCTCTATTTCACTATAAAAGTTTATATCAACTTATACTACATTGAATAAGTCAATAGTTTATTTATTTGTCCTATATACAATGTTAGGTTTCTAGTTTTGATATATTTGTCCAATATAAAATGTTAGGTTACAAAGAAAGCAATGGCCTCCGCTAGCGGACCCAGGGATCTGGGTGCGCACGTCCTGTGTAATAGTAGTCCTTGATATAAATATGTGTATATATATATATATTTATATATATATATATATATATATATATATATATATATGTATATAATATATATATATATATATATGTGTGTGTGTGTGTGTGTGTGTGTGTGTGTGTGTGTGTGTGTGTGTGTGTGTGTGTGTGTGTGTGTGTGTGTGTGCGTGTGTATTTACCTAGTTGTATTTACCTAGTTGTATTTTGCGGGAAGGGGAGCTATGCTCGTGTTGTCCCGCCTTTGTATCTTGCAGTGTCTAGTTTGTTTTTAAACTCATGAATGGTTTTTGCGCATACTATTTCATTGTCCAGTTTGTTCCAAGTGTCCAAAACTCTATGAGGAAAACTGTTTTTCTTCAGTTCTCTTCTATAGCTATGTTTTTTTATTTTCTTTCCATGTCCTCTTGTGTTTCTTTTGTCCCAGTTAAGTAAGTTCTCACTATCGAGTACCTCTGTGCCTTTCATGATTCTGTAGATGGTCAATAGGTCACCTCTCTCTCTTCTTTGCTCCAGTGTCGGTAACTCCAGTTTAGCCAATCTCTCTTCGTATGATAGGTTTGCAAGTGCAGGTGCCATTTTTGTAGCTGCTCTTTGGATTCTTTCTATTTTCTTTATATTCTTTTTGGTACTGGGGGACCACAATGTCGCTGCATACTCTAATCTAGGCCTTATCAATGTAACCAATATTTTTTTCATCATGTCTTCGTCCAAGTATGTAAACGCCACTTTTATTGATCTTAGCAAGTTGTAAGTCTCCCCGACAATTTTGTTAATCTGTATATCATAGGACAAGTCGTTCGTGATAATTACTCCCAAATCTTTTTCGGATCCTACTTTCTTTACTTCTTTGGTTCCAATTGTATATTTTCCTGATATTCTGTTTTTGCTTTTTCCAAACTCCATTATGCTACACTTCTTAGTATTAAAGTCCACTTCCCATTTCTGACTCCAGTTCCATACCCTATTTAGGTCTTCTTGCAGTGCTTCACAGTCCTCATCAGTTTCTATTTTCCTTAGCAGTTTGGCGTCATCGGCAAAGAAGCTCATGTAGCAGTTCACGTCCTCATCCATGTCATTCATATAGATAGCAAACATTATTGGTGCCAGCACAGATCCTTGCGGTACTCCACTGATCACCTCTTTCCAGTCTGAATATTTTTCTCTGAGCACTACTCTCATCTTTCTACCAGTCAGAAAGTCCTCTATCCATTTTAGTAGGTTTCCCTGTATTCCTCCTATGTGTTCCAGTTTTTTTAGTAGTTTTCTGTGTGGTACTTTGTCAAAGGCTTTTTGCAAGTCTAGGAATGCACAATCAGCCCATCCATTTCTTTCTTGCACTATGTCTATTAGTCTTGAGTAAAAGCATATTAAGTTTGTGGAGCATGATCTTCCTTGTCTGAATCCGAATTGTCTTGGGTTTAATATGTCATTGTCTTCCAGATGTTTTACCCATCTATTCTTGATTATTTTCTCACAAATTTTGGCAATGGTGCTTGTTAGTGATACTGGCCTATAGTTGGTGGGTTCTTCTTTGTTTCCTCCTTTGTGTATTGGTACAATGTTAGCGTTTTTCCAGTCCTCGGGTATCTTTCCTTCTTTGAGTGAGCTGTTTATTAAGATGTGTATTTTGTCTGTTAGTTCTTCTTTGCACTCCTTTAGAATCCAATTTGCAATACCGTCCGGGCCATGTGATTTTCTGACATCCAGCCTTGATAAATGTTCTGATATTTCCTTTAGTGATGCTGTAAACTCATTCATGAGGGGAGATTTCTTGTTTTTGTCTATGTCACAATTCGGTATTTTCTCTCTGGTGAAAACAGATTTAAAGTGATTGTTCATGACTTCGGCCATCTCTAAATCTTCTGTGTATTCTATGTTTCCTTGGCATAGTTTCACCAATTCCTGTTTGTTTTTAAGTTTACCATTCACATACCGATAGAATAGTTTGGGTTGCTCTTTGCATTTGTCTATAATATCCTTCTCATGGTTCCTTTTCTCCTCTCTTCTCACATTAACATACTCATTTCTATAGTTAACATAAATTTGCCATTTGCTTTGTTTTTTGTCTTTTCTCCACTTTTTCCAAGCTTTGTCCCTTCTGTCTTTTGCCTCACTGCATCTTTTGTTGAACCAACATTTAATGTACTCTCTCTCTCGCTTTTGTCTTGGTACATGCCTGTTTACCCCTTCATTGTAGTTTTCCATCAATATATTCCATTTCTCTTCCACTGCTGTTTCTTCCCTGTAAAATATTTCCCAGTTTGCATTCCGGAAGAATGTCTTTAGTTTTGTAAAGTCTGTTTTGTTGTACCTCAGTCTTCCTTTCCTATGCTTTTCGTTCCTCTCTATGTCTATTTCTTCCTTTAGTATAGTTTCGATGAGTACATGGTCACTCTTTCCAATTGGTGTCTCATACTGGACTTTATGCACTATTTCAGGCTCTGTTGTAAATATTAGATCTAGTTTCGATGGCTCTTCATTATTTCTGTACCTTGTGTTTTCACGGACCCATTGGGTCATTGTGTACTCCATGGTCATATCTAGCAGTACATTGCCCCACGAGTCATCTCCTCCTTGCACTGTCATGCTGTCCCAACAAATTTCTTTGCAATTGAAGTCCCCCATAACTACCAGATTACCCTTACCCATTAGTATCTCATTGAGTGATTTTCTTGTGTCATCTAGCATTTTTGTATGTTCAATTTCTTTCCAAGCGCTTGTTTTTGGAGGCACATAAGTCACCACAAACTTTCTACTTTTCATATTCTTGCCTTCGACTTTTATCATGATCAATTCAGCATTACCTTTGCCCTCTGCAATTTTTGTCACCTTTAGGTCTTTCTTGGCCAAG
>NC_134801.1:32607942-32615442 GCF_046742065.1 Oratosquilla oratoria | reverse complement strand
TGAAGAATCACTCGATGGAAATTGAAACGCGTTAGCTGGGTTCGAATCCTCGACTCGTCCACGTTTCAATTTCCAACGGATGCCTCCATCGAGCGATTCTTCTGCCTCGACTGCGATGGCATGGAATTAAAAGTGATTTGTGGTCGAAAAAAAATATTAATTGATCACTGGGAACCATTCAGTGTATATATATATATATATATATATATATATATATACATATATATATATATATATATTGTGTGTGTGTGTGTGTGTGTGTGTGTGTGTGTGTGTGTGTGTGTGTGTGTGTATGTATGTATATATATTATTTATGTAAATATATACATGTATATATATATGTATATATATATATATATATATATATATATATATACATATATACATATATATATATATATATATATATATATATATATCCAAAACTATTATTATGATAAATGAGAATACGATCATGTGCACAGCATTAGGGGAAGCTGATTTGGTAAATTTGGGTCACAATATATAGCAGGACAATGTTTTATTGCTTGATGAAATTGTCAAAATTGAGGCCCCAAAATCGGACGGTGTCTGCAAAATGGGCCAAGTTACTTTTAAAAGTCAGAATGCAATAGACGAAATAATCTTTCTAAACCACCAACTACCTTGATGAATTTTTTTTCGTAAACTATCCTAGACGATTCCATCATCGTAATACTCGTATACTGATAAAGATACGTGCTTACAAGAGCGGATTCTATGAGATTTCCGAGGATCCCCAAGACACGTGCAGCCATTCATCACGCATCGGCGTAACGTCATAGTAGTCAAACATTGTATCTAGATCAGGGGCTCTTAACCTTTTTTTCTCCAATTCCCCACTTTTTAGTGACCCAACTCTCCATTTCCCACCACAGCATCGGTCTTTGACAAATTCGATTTTAACCCATACAGTGTTGACATTTCTAACACCAGAAACAAACAAAAAGAAACAAAAACACATCGATTAAAAAAAACAAAAAGACAGTGGTTCTTCTGTCCGACCGGCCATTCCCCACTTGGTAACTCCGCCATTCCCCACCAGTGGGGAATTCCCCACAAGTTAAGAACCACTGATCTAGATAATAAAACAACAGGGCAGGACTCGCAGTAATGGGTACAAACTGGACAAATTTAGATTTAAGAAGGAAATAGGCAAGAATTGGTTTACTAATAGGGTGGTCGATGAATGGAATAAACTTAGTAACCATGTAGTAAGCGCTGAAACTATCAGTTGTTTTAAAAAACGATTAGACAACTTTATGGATGGGGATGACAGGTGGTGATGGATACGGAGCTGCCTAGTGTAGGCCTTATGGTCTTTTGCAGTCTCCTTTATTTCTTATGTTCTTATGTTCTTATAATACCGCCTTAGAATCGATTATTGCGTACACACCCGCGGTTTCTATTGAAAAATGCCGCAGAATTCAATTGAATCTGAAGAAGTGGAATTCGTTCATTATCCGTCCAACCATATATGTTTGAGCCAATAATACGACGCCAAACGTCAAAAGATGACCAGGAAATGACCGAACATGCCGAAGTTGACCTTCTTGACGATGATGATGAAAATGGGAAGTCCGACTATAATAGTGAAGAAAGTGGGGAGGAACAGGATCAGGAAGAGGAAAACCAGAGATACTGAGCGGAAATAGGAAATACTAGCTGGGGATAGTCATGTCTGTGGATAGGCTAGCCCTAATGCGAAACTAGTTCATCTTAGTTATTAACCTAATCAATGAATTGATGCTGTGGCCGTAGGCCTAACCATGACTTCACTCATCCACCCCCTGGCCAGACCAGGAGGTTGAGGGTCTGGTGGATAGACCTAGTGCCATTCATAACAGTCTCAGTCTCATATCACGTAGGCATAGGCCAACAATACAGTGCATAACATGGAAATGTTTGGGCAGTCATATTCAACTCCATGGTCTGTCATAGACCCCTTCTTGCATGACGTAGGAGCTTTGCTGTTAACAACATACGTTCGCATACTGTGAGGCAATTGACGCCTTCTTGCATGAAGTAGTTTTGTTGTAAACAACATGCGCGTTATATTTGGGACAATTGACACATTCTTGCACGAAGTAGGAGCTCTGTTGTAATTTACAACGTGTGTGTGCATACTGTGAGGCAGAGGCAATAGACGAAGCGAGGCTGCAAGATCAACAAGAAACAGTGCGTGAAAATGTATCCTTCCACTTGAAAGAACTCGAAGATGATGATAAGCAACATTATATATCAAAACTGACCTTCCATAATGGAAAGAAACTTCCTGACCCCTTCTCTTTACATAATGATGAGTGGGTAAACGATATTTCAAAACTACCGAGCCTAACATGGAGAGATGTCACCGAATACCTTGTAGACAAACTAGACGTTTTCACAAAGGAGTCCATGAAAGCGTACAAGTCCTTAGAAGCTTATTATTACTTTGTTGCCGGTTATGTACAAGATTGTCATTATCATTCAATTACCAACACCAGCCAATTTAGTTTTATTAGGTCAGAAGTAAGTTGAGTTATGTGTTAAGTTCTATGTCATTTAGGCCATACTTCTATTTACATATTCTTTATGAACGTTTTGAAGATAAGTCATGCTCAACTTGAGATATGGATATTCACATTCTCAAATTAAATTTTCATTAATTTTAAACCTTGAATAATTAACAAAAATATGACTAATGATATTCTGATCATTAATGTAGTTTATAATCTGAATGATTCAAAGGTGACTTTATTTTCATTCTCCATGTACTAATCAACGACAAGGTTAACTTAAGACAGTACTGTATAAGAATTGGGTATGCTTTAACAAGGCTGATGGGTTCTTAGTGGAAACTGTACATGTATGGCAGGTTTAGGCTCATGCTGCAGTCATGTGGCAGCACACCTCTTGAAGTTAAGGGCAGCAGTACACTTCAAATTCAACGAGCCAGCCGCACGTGCCAGTCAAGTAGCCAACTTTGTTCCTGGAAAGCATCCACGAAAAATGTCATTCCATCTCCAATCTGTGCTCTTCATACATTTTGGCTATTGATATCTGGTCTAAATAGGACCAAGCTGCCTTTCTCCGCTTTTCGGTCGGAGTTTTCCCCTTTTGGCATACCATAAAAAAGGCAACAAAGAATTTTTCCAACCTTGCGGTTTGTGCAGCCTGTTTTTGCACAACAACTCTGATGCATTTTTTCTTCGTATCAGAAGTGTAACGCAAATCACAAAAGTTAATTTAAGTTAATATGGTCGCTATCACAACAACAGATCGCGCCAAATGCTTTTCCTCACACTATGCGCGCGCATGTTTCTACATTTAAACATTGCAAGGGGTCTGTAGGTCCTAGGTGTTCATATGCATGTGGCATGTCATTTGTTTAAGCTGTCATGCACATTTTGTGAATCTGCACAGATTATAAATTCATTATTGGTGCTACACATTTTATGAATATTCATAATTTGTACAGATTCACAAAATGTGTGTTACATAGATTACCTAGGCCTAGGCTTTATAAGACTAGGCGCTTGTGTTGTTGCCCTGTTTTGTTAGCCTCTCGGCTGCAGCGTTTGTTGAAGGCCGGATTTCCGCGACGTTTAGCTTGAATGCAACGATCATTGAGATCACATCTGCCTTTAGGCGAAGCCTTACATCTCCCAAATACAGTGGCGATTCTAGGGGGGGGGGGGCATGGCCCCTCCAATTTTTCAGCTGGTCCCCAGGTTGGCCCCCCCAGTTTTTTTTCATATCCTATTTTTAAATTATATATATACATATATATATGTATATATATATATATGTATATATATATGTATATATGTGTATATATATATATATATATATATATATATATATATATATATATATGTGTGTGTGTGTGTGTGTGTGTGTGTGTGTGTGTGTATTTACCTAGTTGTACCTAGTTGTATTTTACGGGAAGGGGAGCTATGCTCGTGGGGTCCCGTCTTCATATCTCATTTTATCTAAACTATTTTTAAATTCATGTATTGTTTTTGCACACACCACTTTCTCATCTAACTTGTTCCAACTGTCTATTACTCTGTGAGGAAAGCTGTTCTTTTTCAAATCTCTTCTATAGCTGTCTTTTTTTATTTTCTTTCCGTGTCCTCTTGTATTTCTGTCATCCCATTTTATCAGATTCTCTCTATCAGTAATTTCTATGCCTTTCATGATTCTGTAAATAGCTATCAAATCTCCTCTCTCTCTTCTTTGCTCTAGTGTCTGTAGTTTAAGTTTTTGTAGTCTCTCTTCATATGATAGTTTTGAGAGTGTTGGTGCCAGTTTTGTGATTGCTCTTTGTATTCTTTCAAGTTTTTTTATACATTTTTTTGTACTTGGTGACCATATCGTTGCTGCATATTCCAATCTTGGTCTTATCAGGGTGATTAGGATTTTCCTCACCATTTCTTCATCCAGGTATGTAAATGCCACTTTGATTGTTCTTATTAAATTATAAGTTTCTCCAAAAATCTTATTTATATGTTTCTCAGGTGACATATTATTCATAACAATGACTCCCAGGTCCTTCTCATTTTCTACTTTTTTTATTCCTTCTTTTCCCAAATTATATGATCCTGTTATTCTGTTTTTGCTTTTTCCAAATTCCATTATACTACACTTTTTTGTATTGAACTCCATCTCCCACTTCCTACTCCATTCTTGTACTTTATTTAGATCTCTCTGTAGTGATTCACAATCTTCTTCAGTTTTCACTCTTTTCAGTAGTTTTGCATCATCTGCAAAGAAGCTCATATAGCTTTCAATTCCTTCATCCATATCATTAATATATATAGCAAACATTATTGGGGCCAGAACTGTTCCCTGCGGGACACCGCTTATTACTTCATTCCATTTTGAGTGCTGATCTCTTATCACTACTCTCATTTTTCTTTCTTGCAAAAAGTCTTCCATCCAATTTAGCAATTTACCTTGTATTCCTCCTTCATATTCTAATTTCTTAAGCAACTTCTTATGTGGTACTTTGTCAAAAGCTTTTTTTAGGTCTAGAAATGCACAATCAGCCCATCCATCTCTTTCTTGTATTATATCTATTAGCCTTGAATAGAAACATATTAAATTGGTGACGCATGACCGTCCTTGTCTGAATCCAAATTGCCTTGGATTTAGTACGTTGTTTTTTTCCAAGTATTTTACCCATCTACTTTTGATAATTCTTTCACAAATTTTTGCTATTGTACTTGTTAGAGAGACTGGTCTATAGTTGGTAGGTTCTTCTTTATTTCCTCCTTTATATATAGGTACTATATTTGCTTTTTTCCAATCTTCTGGAACTTTTCCTTCTTTTAAGGAACTGCTTATTATGCTATGTATTTTGTCTGCCAGTTCATTCCTGCATTCTTTCAGAATCCAGTTTGCTATTTCATCTTGCTCATGCGATTTTCTGACATCAAAATTACCCAAGTGTGTCAATATTTCATTCTTTGTTACTTCTATTTCTTCCATAGGGGGGACTTTTTCTTTCCACTCAATCTCTTCAGGTTGTATATTTTCCCTTGTAAACACTGATTTAAAATGTTTGTTCATAATTTCTGCCATTTCCATTTCCTCAGTGTATTCAACTCCTCCTTGTCTCAATTTCTCCAAGTCTTGTTTGTTTTTCAGTTTATTGTTTACAAATCTGTAGAATAGTTTTGGTTGATCTTTACACTTTTCTATAACATCTTTTTCATATTTTCTTTTTTCCTCTCTGCACTTTTGTACATATTCATTTCTATAACCAGTATATATTTTCCATTTTTCAGGTCTTCTGTCTTTTTTCCATCTGGTCCAGGCTTTGTCTCTTTTGTCTTTTAACTCCCTACAACTTCTGTTGTACCAGCATTTTACATATTCTTTTTCTTGTTTTTGTCTTGGGACATACTTTTCCACTCCTTTTTTGTAAATTTTTGTCAAAATATTCCATTTCTCTTCCACTGATGTTTCTTCTTTGTATATTTCTTCCCAGTTTTCTTGTTGGAAGAATTCTCTTATTTTATCAAAGTTTGTTTTTTCATACATCATTCTTCCTTTTCTATATTGTTCATTTCTTTTCATATATTTTTCTTCATTAAGTTCCAGTTCAATCAATATGTGGTCACTTTTACCTATTGGTGTTTTATATTCAATCTTGTCCACTATTCTAGGTTCAGATGTAATTATTAAGTCTAGCCTCGATGGTTCTTCTTCATTTCTATACCTAGTGTTCTCTTGTATCCATTGTGTCATTGAATGGTCAGTAATCATCTCAAGTAGAGCATTTCCCCATGAGTCATCACCACTCTTTACTGTCATTTCTTCCCAGCAGATTTCTTTGCAATTAAAGTCGCCCATCATAACTATTCTTCCTCCGTCTTCCATTATTTTAGTTAATGCTATCTTTGTGTCCTCTAACATACTTTTATATTCACTCTCCTCCCATGAGGCTGTTTTCGGAGGCACATAATTGATCACAAATTTTCTGCTCTTCTTATCTCTGTCTTCCACTTCTATCATAATCATCTCTACTGTATTCTTTCCATATATGACACCTTTCACGTTTATATCCTTCTTAGTCAGGAACATAACACCACCCCCTTGCTTTTTCTCTCTGTTTCTAATCCAATAATTGTATGCATCATGTCCTACACTGTTGGGTGGTAGTGGGCCTTTTAATTTTGTTTCTACAATTCCCATTATGTCCGGTTCTTTTTCTTTCAAATAATCATTCAGCTCATTCAATCCTGTTATTAATCCATCTATATTTGTGTAAGACACTCTTAGTTTTCTGCCACTTCCATTGTGTTCTCTGTTTCCCTTATGTTTTTCTTTTGTATGTCGAACTTCCTTAGTTTCATGTTCACTACTCTCCAATAGAATCTCTCTTTCTCTGACTCCGTTCTGTTCTCGTTTTTTGCCTTAGCTTCCAGTCTTTTCTGCTTTTCTTCCTCTCTTTCCTCTTTATTCATTTCTCTTTTTATCCATATCTTTTTGTATTGTTCACTTGTTGCTAGTTTCCCTGTTTTGGATAAGATATTCTCTGCCGTTGTTTGTGACTTGAATTTAATCTTAATTGGTCTGGTCTTGTCTGTGCTATACTTTCCGAGTCTAAATTTCTCTTCGATTTGTTTCATAATTTCTGGTTCATCTTCCTGAACTGATTCTAGTAATTGGCTTACTTTTTCATTTTCCTCTTTGATTCTTGTGGTTCTATCTGTGTTGTGTTTCTCTTCCATTCCTAATATAATTATACATTTCTTCTTGTCTGCTAAATCCCTTACTATATTCTCCTTTTGTCTCATCACTTTAATAACTGAGTCTTCATTATGTTCTTTCAATTGCTGTTTGACTATGTCAGTGAATGAAACCTTATTTCCTTCTTGAGTTTTCTTCCAATTTTTACTTTCTTTAGCTATCGTTTCTCTGTTTTCTTTACTATTCTTCTTCAATTCCTCATTCTCCACCTTTACCTCTTTTAACTGTCTTTTTAGGTCT
>NC_134801.1:32557942-32602942 GCF_046742065.1 Oratosquilla oratoria | reverse complement strand
TTATGGGTGTATAGTACAGTAACAACTAACGTTCATTTTCACGTTACGTTCGGAACCTAACTAAAACGTAAGTTGAGGAGCGTCTGTATATATATATATATATATATATATATATATATGCACGTGTGTGTGTGTGCATTTACCTAGTTGTATTATACGGGAAACGAGTTGTGCTCATTGTGACCCATCTTTGTATATTTCAGCATCAATTTGTTCTTAAATTCTTGTATAGTATTTGCACACACACTGTTGTGTGTGTATGTATAATTCAATATATAAATAGGTTTTTCGAAATATTTAAAAATCTCCATAACTACCTTTGTTTTCCTTCTGAGTAATCCTTGCATAAAAATCAACAATAATATGTATATGCTGCATTTATTTTTTAATCAATTGATTTTTAATAAATTCTACTATATACCCATCTGGGGAATTGGCTGCATGTTATTGTTGGGTTAAAAGCTGTCCAGTAGAGAAGAGTAGGAAGAGTTTTGGATGTACATTTTCTAAGGGGAGAGAATGAGGGAATATAAGATCATCTTTTGTTGGAAGGTATGTTGAGAGTGGAGGATAGATGGAGAAAGAGGAAAAGGACAGAAGGTAGGGAGATGCTATAAGTAAACTGCTTAAATGAGAAAGAAAAGGAGAAGGAGTACAAGAAGAAGCTGAGAGAGGAGTGGGAGGGGGTGAAGGATAGAGTAGATTTAGGAGTAGAGGAGGAATGGGGGTGGTTCAAGGAGGGAGTCACAAGGTGTGCAAAGATGGTGTGTGGAACAAGGAAGATGGGGGAAATAGAAGGAAAGGTGGTGGGATGAGGAAGCAAAGAAGGTTGTAGAAGAGAAGAAACAAGCATTCACAGATTACATTGGTTACAAAATAGGATGAAAGAAAAGAAAAGTAAAGCATATGATAAAGGAGGCAACGAGGAGCAGATATGAAATGGGGTAAGAGTGTGACAGAAAATTTTGAAAGTAATAAAAAGATGTTTTGGAAAGAAATCAAGAGAGGAAGAGGAGGTGAATGAAGTAGAGAAAAAAGGTAAAAGGTGCAGATGGAGAAATGATAATGGAAGAGACAGCAGAAAGAGAAAGATGGGCAGAGTATCTTAAGGAGTTGCTGAATGTGATGGAGGATAGAGAGGGAAAGGTAGTTGCAGTGGGAAGCGTTAAGAAAATGACAGTGAATGATGAAAAATGGAGGAGAAATAAGGAAGGATGAGGTGAAGGCAGTTGTTATGATGATGAGAGCAGGTAAGGCACCTGGGTTGGATGGGTGTCATGAAGAATGTCTAAAAAAGGGAGGTACAGTGATGGTGGACTGGCTGGTGAGGTTATTTAATGTTTATTCAAAAGAGGATAGAGTTCTGGAGGACTGGAGGAGTGCCTGTATGATTTCACTTTACAAGGGAAAAGGGGACAAGTATGAGTGTAGTAGTTTCAGAGGGATCAGTTTGTTGAGTGTGGTTGGGAAGGCTTATGGGAGGGTTTTGATTCAGAGGATTAGGAGAGGAACAGAGGGAGTAATTGGTGAGGAACAGCATGGGTTTAGGGCAGGTAGGGGTTGCATGGATCAGATTTTGTGGTAAGGCAGATATATGAGAAAGCTTTAGGAAAAGGTAAGGATGTTTCTTGAGCCTTTATGAATTTGGAAAAGGCTTATGACAGGGTAGACAGGAGGGCACTGTGGGAGGTATTGCAGATATATGGGATGGGAGGAAAGCTGTTAAGAGCAGTCAAGAGTTTTTACAAGAATAATACAGCCTGTGTTAGAATTAGAAATGGAGAGAATGAGTGGTTTGAGCTAAAGGTGGGACTTCACCAGGGATGCGTTATGTTGCTTTGGATGCTCAATTTATACATAGATGTGGTGGTGGTGCAAGAGGTAAATGCAAGGGTAATGGGTCAGGGATTGGAGATAGTTAAAGAAAATGGAGATAAGCTGTTGTTTGCTGACGACACTGCTTGTAGCAGAATCAGAGAAGGGATTAAGGAAGTTAGTGACAGAGTTTAGGAAGGTATGTGAAAGAAGGAAGTTGAAGATAAATGTGGGTAAATGTAAGGTGATGAGATATACAAGGGGAGAATGTGGCTGCAAATTGGAAGTATTACGGGATAGAGACTGGAGGAAGTGGATAGTTGATATTTGGGTGTGAATGTGGTGGAAAAGGGAGGAGTGGAAGTGGAGGTAGAATGTAGATTGAGAGAAGCAAGTAAATGCCTTTCATGATACGTAAGGGAAACATTTTGGCAGAATTTATCTCCTCCCATCACCACAAGAGATAGATAAATCTATATTTCAGAAAGAATAGTAACCTTTTTCAGAGGCCAGGTGCCACAACATCTTTTGTAAAGTTTGTATTTCAATGCCAATAATAATCTTTGGGAACTATTGTGCTGAAGTGGAGTCGAACAGTAAATGAAAGGTTAAGGAGGGCAATAGAAAGGAGGGATTGAAGAGGTTAAAGAGGATTAACATTCTTCTTTGAGTGAAAAGTAGTCTCCTATTATAAAGGAATGCTCTCTTAAAATACTGATAGCATAAATCTGTGTAGTCACAGGTAGATCTAGATGGCTACTCTGGGGGTTGCTAAGCAAATTGGAAAAACTGTTTCAACACAGTGGCTATGTGGATGCATAAATTTCATGAGCCTTCACAAGCTTAATAGAAATTGTTATACAAATAAATTATACTGTATATTTAGCTGTGTAACACTTTGTAATCAGTCTGTATCCAGCTTTTGAGTGCTTACAAACCTTGTGCATCATACAGCCACCATATAGAGACAAACAGAAAGAATTATAGCAGAGCACCAACACTATGTCTGGGGTGCCCCCCCCCCTTAAAACTTCCAGTGTAATTCAGCATGATATGTCAAAAGGTTCATGTGAGCAGAATTAAGCTGTGAATATCTAGTAGCATTCAAAAGTTTTCAAAGGTCTCCCGGTTAACTATTCAACACAGCCACACTTACACTTCTATAGCACTACAGATCATCTGCAGCTGGCAGGAAAATTTTCTGTTCCATTTTCTGGAAGATATTCATCTAATAAAACCACATCCTATGTTGGCATACTACCTCTGGGCTTTGTCTACACTGGTTCCTCTCTCTTAGATAACCCAAAGAGCAGAGTCATAAAGACAGTACTGCCTCACCTGACACTTACTCATCGTGATAGGGCAGATGGCTTGTCTCAGGTTGGTATCTGTAGAGACCTTGTGCTGGTAATATTCAGACAACTTAAAAGCTGGTGATGGTCCAAGTCTCACCACCATATTGCAGGAGAGGGGCCTGGGCAATTTTAACTTTAATCTTATACATGTAATTGTTGTACGAGATATTTCAGTTGGTATTATCCATAAATCCACCCAGCCTTTCTCAGTTGTTAAAGTATTTACAAGTCTGAATCCATAAATATATATATCTTGCTACCAAGATGGGTGAATGTTCCAAAGATCTCCACATTCTACTGGTTTTGTTTCCTCACCCAGTGATTTAAGGGTGAGTACTGATACATAGGTTCTGCAAGAAATACATCACCAATAAATCTATGATTCAGTCACTGCTAATGCTAGCCTCTCATCAATGGTTAAAAAAACAGCCATTTCATTTTGTATTTGTATTGCATAAAAGAAACTTTGATGATGGGACAAAATAGAAAAAGAAGAGATGAAGGAGAAAAAAAAAAGGGGGGGGGGGAGAGCACCTCCTGTACTTTTGTTGTTGCTGCTACTATTGTCTGGTTGGTGAGGGGGTTTAAGTGGGTTCTCAAAGGTAGCCAAGGAGCAGGAGCTGAATGAGGGTGCTGTGCTCCAGCCAGCAACAGAATAAAATCACATCAAATACTCAGCATAAAAATGCCCCATCATCAGCCTTTTTAGTCTGTCAAACAAAAATGTAAATAGTTATAACAATTTTTCATTTTTTTTTTCAGGATGAACATATAAATATATATTATACCATTTTCCATTTTGACTTCCTAACCAATAAGATATAATCAATAAAATGAAAACTATGATGGTTAAGTAATTTTCCTTTTAATGAGGTGCATCATATACTGAAATCGTTAAGAAGAAAAAAATAAAATAAAAGTGAAAAAAAATCTCACCATTTAGAGCCTATTGGAATGTTATACTTCTGAAGTAAAATATCCATACTATAAAATAAAACAATCACAGATAACAGAAACCTATGCCAATAGCTGTTGGACATGAAATGTTAAACATGACACTGTCTGTAACATGGGATGGATCTTTGGCATGAACTTATGATAAGCAGATAACTTACAAAGTAAATGATCTCAAGTCATCTTTAGCTTTTCAACAATTGTCATCAATGATATACAGATACAGTAGATAAAAACTGCAGTCATTACTAGTCATTGTGTAATGGCATATAAATATGTAAACAGCAATATAGTATATATACACACTGCTGTATCATGTAAACAATTGGAATTTAAATAAATACATTAACATCAAGAGATCTTCTTCCCCATCACACATACAGGCATGGATGGGTTAAGTCAGCGTAAGTTTTGCAAAAGATGATTTAGCACAAATCCAGTGCTGAACAGGACTAAATTTAGTGTGTTAGCAGCAAAGCACTGAAGCAACGTGTTGAACGTACTGCATACACTTGGCTCAGCCTTTCCTTGGTTGACATCAATGCATTATCTATTGAAACTCAAGCAGATCTTGCTAAATGTGAGTAGTTTCCTTAGGCAGGCATTTAGTTGCCCTGACAACCACAGTAGGCATTATACTGAAGATTACATTAACCATTACAGGCCTTGAAGTATAGAAATAATATGGAGATGTATAACAGGGTATAGTGTCTATGACATTTTCTATGCTCTAGTTAATGGAATACAGGAAGACAAGAGCTACTGTTCTGGTCTAACTTGCCTAGATCTAGAAATCCCTCCTTTGGTTCACTATACTCATATTTTGGTGACAAACCTTACAAGACGTTTATGGTCTCCTTGCATGTAGCCTCATGGTTGGTGAGTATAAATTCTACATATAAATGCACATTTTTACGCACACATACATACACACTAGCAGGCGCACACACACAATGCTTGGCAAAATTCTGAGTCTACATCTTTTGGCAGGCAGAAGTCAAAGCATCAACTCATTTCGTGTTTATACAAACATTGACTGCTAATTTTAAGGCTGTGCCATCGTCAAACTGTCACATTGATGGAGATATGGCATGACGTTATTATGCATGGGCCTAAAAGTGAGTCGAGTTACACACAGAGATACACTTGTTACAGGTTTTTAACACTTTTCAAAGCTGATCCTTTTGAGAACACTAATACTGTAGAAAGTCCCCTGTTACATCAGATCTACAATTCAATCCACATCTTCTTGAACTACATCTGAAAATCATGTGGTATTTGAAAATGTTCTTATAGTATCATGTTCAAATTTTCATTGCTGTGACACTGCACTAATTCATTAAGTGATATAAACTAGTTTTGAATTGCTTCAGACTAAGCCATACCTAAGGATTGCTCCACTTATGAGTCTATGTATTGTATGCAGTTTCCATCAAAAAACCTTCCTTAGACGAACAAATTTCTTCATTGACAGTATGTCACCATAGCTTCTGTCACATATGCTGGTTTCACAGTTCGGTATATCATAATCAGTTCCACCAACAAAAATGGTCCTACTGGCTGTGTACCCAGCAAGACAACTTGGACTGACAGTGTACGGAAATTCCATGATATAATTGTTGTGTGATTTATGCACAAATTCTGTGGTATTCAATGAGTGAGGCTGTGTGAAAGTGTAGTAGGTGGTGGCTGACTGGAGGCTCTGGCACGGCGAAGCATCAACGGTGCTGATATGCTACGTCCTCTGCTTGGGTCATCACAATCAGAACTGTGTGAATAAGAGTGGTCATCAGGTTAAAACCGAAGAAAAAATAATAATCATAAAATCCCCCAATCTCAAATGCCAGCTCAACTACTCTTATATTCACTTAATATATACAATCACACTTCTAATGGTTTCATTCTCCTATATAAACTGTTTTATGTGGGTACTTACTACATGTACCTGATAGCATGAAATGGAAAAAAAAGTTGGATTATAAAAAAGATTGAAGCATGATGCTCAAAACTCTAAGAGCTTTATTCACAATGCAGGCATCTTGCATTATACATCACAGCCTTGAGATATATGGCATGAAGCAGCATGAAATGATAATACTACCCATTTCTGACATTTCTACAACTATCATACTCTAGTATTAAAGAATAAACAAGATTTTTATGGATATATTACAACCAGTATACTATTGTCATTAACAGCACCATTCACAATCATATCATTAAACTTGATTGTACTGAAAGACTAGAAAAAATACTGAAACAATATATACTATGATGTGCACATTCTTATGGTATTCATAATAAAACCAATAAAACCAAACTTGTCTCTAAAGAAAAGAAAAGAATAGGAAACATGCCCTCATTTCTCCAAAAGAAACCACAAATCACCAATGTCACACACAAGTACTGAGGGAAAGAAGGTGAGCTTTGGGAAAAGTGTGGATCTACATGTACAACATGAGGCCTTTAATAAGAAGTGATGATATAGTTATTTAGATTCAACTAACATGATACAAATATTTGGCACTATTTGCATTAATTAATTTCACGTGTCCTTTTGATCAGCTTCATCTGAGAAGTTGACATAGCTTACATGTGTGATTCACCATAGTCTGGCATCACATTCTGGACTCGTGATCAATAGATATTACCCTCCTGGATGAGAGCCCAGTTCATATATATATATAGAATATGTGCACTTCAAATGAAGCAAATGTCCTCAATCATGTATGGGGCTAAACTCCTTTTCTATTCCATGTTAAGGCCACTTGACAACTTGTGTGTGCAGTTGGAGGTTGGGATATGTGAGGTGAACAGTAGCCAGGCCAACAAGAGACATAAGGGTGATGGAGCCAAGGCAAACATCTACCAGTGACAAAGATGTGACAGAGGACAGACACTTTACCTTGCCCAGACGGAAGCTTGTGGAAGAAAAATCAAGGTACTAATAAAATATCCATCATACCAAGACTCAATGATACAAGTGTGCTTATCTATGTGTAAACAATTCTGTATTTGAGGTGTCTAAAACAGAAAGGGGAAAATACTGGCATCATGCATAAGATATTTTGCATCTTAACATCAAATGCTCTAAGAACCATATTTCCGTACCAAGGAGGTGTGGCATTTACCCTCTTTCTATTCTAGATGCCTCATTTATATTCTAATCTTAAAATTACCTTCATGTTACATACATATATGCACATACCAAAAGCTTTTTCCCCCTTACAAGGGAGGTAGCCAAAAAACAAAGGCATACAGTCCACTCCCACCTATTCCATCCCCATCACACTCCACTCCCATCCATCCACCTCCCTCTTTCTTATCTTGGCTCCTCCTGGATGACGGGTCATCTCTGCATCTTGCCCACTGCCCTGGGTCAGATGCAGTGTCACAAGACACAGCACATCCACAGCAAGCCGCTTCATTAAAACGGTGACCCCCTCTCTCCATCCCCTCATGTAGAAATGGAGAAGACGGGGAAAAATCCCTTTGGGCTGCGTCAATTTATTTTTCACACATACTCCCTCACCCCCCACCCACTCCCTTTCATGCATCACAGCATCATCCATACAGAGTCATTCTCCATTCACCCCTATCCTCTGTTTTCTCCCATCCTTCTTCAACAGACATTCCCCTCTTTCCCAATGCCCCTTTTACCCCATCCATCCATCTCATCCTTGATCGCCCCCTCATGTTCACTCCCTCCACCTCTGCCTTCCACACTTCTTTTACTAACCTTTCTTCACTCATCCTTTCCATGTGTCCAAACCATCCCAATACTCTTTCATCAACCCTATCTCCCAGCTCCCTTTCCACCCCTGCTCTCTTCCTCACCTCCTCATTTCACACTCTATCCAGTCTAGTAACCCCTACCATACTTCTCAGGCACCTCATCTTAAACACATTCAAACTCATCCTCACTTATTTTCCATGTTTCGCCCCCATACAGTGCTGTTGGCACAATCACTCCTTCATACAATCTCCTCTTAGCATCCACTCCCAAATGTCTATTTCTCATTACACTTTTTGCTTCTCTCAATCTACATTCTGTCTCCATCTCCACTCCTCCCTTTCCTGCCACATTTGCACCCAAGTATCTAAAACTATCCACTTCCTCCAGTCTCTCTTCCTTATACTCACTTCTATGCTGCTGTCACTTTTTCCCCTTGTACATCTCATCACCTTACTTTTACCCACATTTATCTTCAGCTTCCTTCTTTCGCACACCTTCCCAAAATCTGTCACTAACTTTCTCAATCTCTCCTCTGATCCTGCTACAAGCATGGTGTCATCAGCAAACAAATTGGCTTATCTCCCACTTTTCCATTTTCTTTAACCATCTCCAATCCCTGACCCATTACCTTTGCATTACCCTCTTGCACCACCCAATCCATGTACAAGTTTAAAAAATTGTCACTCTATTGCAATAAAGACATTAACTTGTTGACACTAAATATACATTGTTTTTGGACCTCATAAAATAAAAGTGAGAAATGCTACTGTCAAGTGAGGTAACCTGGAAATAAAACAGCTATGAAGCAGTCCCTTTCCTCCTTTTAAGGGAGGTGACTGACTCAAAGAATATACCCAACCTTCACCCACCTCACATCCATCCATCCTTCAATTTTAAATCCTTGTGGATGAAGTCATCTCTGTCCCTGCCCACTGGTCAGGTCAGAGGGAATGCAGCAAGAAATAGCACCTCCACAGCAGGGTACAACAGCCAAAGCTGGTTTACCTTCCACTACTTCATTACAGAGTGACCCTCCTCCATTATCCACCCCAGAATTTACAGAACGAAACAGGGAAGAAAAAAAAAAAAAAAAAAAAAAAAAACTCTGGGCCACAATATTTCTTAATCTATTTATAACCATTCTCCACTCACACCTACTATATAAAAAATGGGGATTTAACACCATCACTGAATGTCCATGTGAAAAAATATAAACAATGAGCTACATTGGAGAAAAGTGGGAGGTGAGCCAGCTGTTGTTTGCGGACGACACTGCGCTTGTGGCAGGATCGGAGGAGGGATTGAGGAAGTTGGTAGCAGAGGGATTGAGGAAGTTGGTGGCAGAGTTTGGGAGAGTATGTGATAGAAGAAAGCTAAAGATAAATGTGGGTAAAAGTAAGGTCATGAGATGTACAAGGGGTGAAAGTGGCAGTAGACTGGAAGTGAACATTAAGGGAGAGCGACTGGAGGAAGTGGATAGTTTTAGATACCTGGGTGCAAATGTGGCAGGGAAAGGTGGAGTGAAAGTGGAGGTAGAATGTAGATTGAGAGAAGCGAGTAAATGCCTTGGTGTATTAAAGAGTGTAATGAGGAATAGACATTTGGGAATGGATGCTAAGAGGAGACTGTATGAAGGAGTGATTGTGCCAACAGCACTGTATGGGGCAGAAACATGGAACATAAGAGAAGAAGAGAGGAGCTTGAATGTGTTTGAGATGAGGTGTCTGAGAAGTATGATGGGGGTTACTAGGCTAGATAGAGTGAGAAATGAGGAGGTGAGGAGGAGAACAGGGGTGGAAAAGGAGCTAGGAGATAGGGTTGATGAAAAAGTATTAGGATGGTTTGGACACATGGAAAGAATGAGTGAAGAAAGACTAGTAAAAGAGGTGTGGAAAGCAGATGTGGAGGGAGTGAATATGAGGGGACGTCCTAGGATGAGGTGGATGGATGGGATGAAGGGGGCTTTGTGGAAGAGGGGAATGTCTGTTGAGGAAGGATGGGAGAGGACAGAAGACAGGGGTGAATGGAGAATGGTTGTATATGGATGATGTTGTGATTGCATGAGGTGGAATGGGCGGGTGGATGGGGGGTGAGGTAGTATGTGTGAGCAAAATTTGACGCAGCCCGAAGGGATTTCTCCCTGTCCTCTCATTTTATGCAATGGGGGGACGGAGAGGGGGGGTCGCCGATTTAATGAAGCGGCCTTGCTGTGGATGTGCTGTGTCTTGCGACACTGCTTCTGACCCAGGGCAGTGGACAAGGTGCAGGAATGACCCGTCATTCAGGAGGTGCTAAGATAAGAGGGAGGGTGGGAGGGGTGTGGAGTGTTTTCAGAGATGGAATGGGTGGGAATGATTTTATGCCTTTTTCTTTTTGGCTACCCCCCTTGTAAGGGTGAAAAAGCCTTGGTATATGTATGTACATTCTTCAGGAATGCCAAATGGGTTCTCACTGCTCTGACCAAGACCTTAAGTAAGCAAATGACTTTACCCTACAGTGGATATGGTTTTGGTGCAATAAGATATGATGATCTATTTCTTACCCTCTCCCTAGCCTGCTCAACAGACATTCTTCTTGTACCTAATACACTTTTCACCCTATCCATTCATCCATTTATCTTCTTTTCTAATTTACTCAATTCACCTCAGCCTTCCACACTTCTACACAGATAATATACAATTAAAACCCATCCAAACACTCATCCCATCACAGTGCTTGGGTCAAAGTGAGGCATAGCTCTTTCAGAGCAGGGCCTAGTAAAATGGTGGACTAAGAAAAATGGGCTGGACAATCTAGTCCTTCCCAGTATACCCACTCATACATCAACTTTCATAGCCAAACCCTTGAGTATTTTTCCATCATTAATTACTTCATATCACACCAAACCATCGCAGTTCTAATCCTCCAATGGCATGTCATTTACAGTATCTCCACTTTTCACCAATGGATGACTGAATACTGCACATGTACAGCTGTTGCAACCCGTTCCCCAAATGCACATGTTTCGACTGCTTATGTGTATGCAGTCAATACTCAGGATTTTATAGGCACCATTATGGATCAGAACCACACATTCATCCTTGTCAAGAGACAAATCTCCACTTGCACAACAAACTTTTCTGTCCCCCTTGAATCTATCCTTTCCCATTCCTAAGTCTCCATCTCTTTCCTAACTTACTGTGGTGGTGGAATAACGATACTACCACATCACAAGAAGGTGAATACATGGGGCAACATGAGAGGACTAAGAATCCCCTTCTCTGGAAGTTCTTACTGTTAAGAGTCAAAGTTTTTCCAAAAAAACTTGTAGTTGTACATAGAAACTTAACATTATTTTTACTCATGTGCATAACTTACCACTTATGCATGTAAAAATAATAAATAAATAATTTTTTCCAAATGAACTCTTACCTAACCATTGGCCCTAGACCATCGTCAATTGAGGCTGTGCGGGAGAGATTAGTGCTCAATGCAGAACTCCTTCCCACTCGTTCCGTTTGTGTTGCAGCATTGATGACTTCATTTAGTTCAGCAGGTTGTGGTGAGCTAGAGGTATACTTAGTCATTTGCTGTTGCAGTAATCGAATTGTTCGGTCTTTTTCTTCTAACTGCTGTTGTAAAAGTACTACCTGCAATACCAAGAATTAACATACAAATTAAGCCTTTTAATTCTATTTTCAATTAGAGTATTATGTTAATGAACATATATTTGTAACAATTATATTCCTTAGTGAGACTAAAAAAAAAAATCTATAAAAAAGTAACCCCTACCTGTCTCCTCAAGTCTGCATTTTCTTGAGTTACTTGAGTGGCACTGATTGTGTCCTTGTCTCCTTCCCCACTTACTCCACATGGAGGATCACTACTTGCTAAACTCCAGTACAAAGAATTCTGAAAAACAGAGATACTGTGTGATGCATGAGAGACTAATTTAACAGTACAATCAATAGTAAGACCACAGGATAATTGAAGGGTGTCCTTGTGGTGGTCCTTCAAAATGTACATCTGAATTATCTCCTCCCAACCATCTTCAAAATCCATCAACACCCTTATCTTCATCTGGAGATTCAGCCCTAAGAAGATAATACTTGGTTTCTGGACTGGGCCAAAGATCCTCTATCAATTTCAACTATATTTCCTCCAACCTCTCACATAAGGATAACTGACAACTAGTAACTTCCTCTCCCCTCCTTCTACTGCAACCTGGTGACACAGAAACAAACCAAAGTTCCTTCCCAGAGACATCTATGGAGGGAGCCTGAGGACCACTGCCAGCCACTGTGGCATTGTGGGTCAAAATTCAAGGCACCAATTATAATCATTCTTATATTAAGGCCAATAATGATACCTTTTGTATTGGATAAATCTATTAACTATATAGCAAAGGCATGCACCTTCTCCCATCTGTTACACTCCCATACACCACCCTCATCTCCTTCTTAGCTTAGCTCCTGACCCAGGCAGTGGTTAGGAGACAGAGATGACCATTCATCTATAGGGAGCACTGGCTAAATACATGACAAATTTCCTCTTATATGGACTACAACTTTATCATATGGGTAAAACTCAATTATAATGTACTTAATCTCTTGGTATGATTGTTTCAACACAAACAAAACTGTCAATACAAGTTAATATTTTGTCAAAAGTATTCATACAATAAGCTACTTTATCAGTAGAATATAAAACATTCATCTTACCCTGAGGTTGGCATCAAATGGGTTGATAGTGTCTGTAGTTTGAAGTATGCGTTTGAGCTTAAATAACATAGTTTTGAGTGTAGTGATATCTTGACACATGTAGTGATATGAATTGCGGTCCATACGTACTCCTCCATCTTCCAAGTCTATAACTTGTGCCTGAAAAAGGAATGATATATACATGTATTAATATTTCAAAATGCTTTAATAATTGGACAATTTGAAAAAATCTGAAACTAAATATTATGATTAGAGTACAATATTTCTGAGTCTGATGGCATATATGACCCAAGGACATACATGACACACCACAACACACCTTTCACCAGGGAATATTAAGAACTGTTACATTTGTTTATGACATTTTGCATTGCACTAAGAAGCTCATATTATGGGAAAAAATGCATGAACATGCCTAGGAGCCTTCTGTGGATGATGAGAGATAGTGGTGGTACTTGTAAACCATAGGAATAGTAATCTTGTTTGTATTACTTACCATGATTACCCTAACTGCAAGTTTCTTTCAAAAGCTAAAAGATGTTTTCACATTAAGATATATATGGCAGGTATAACAGAAATAGGCAGTAAAATGCATACAAGCTCAGAAAAATTGCACTACTTCATATTTTGGGGTTACAATTTTTGTGGTATTTCAGATTCTAATATAAGTGTCTGGGAAAATACTAGTTGTTATAATCTGGGTTTGTTTTCATCTTTTGTATTTTTATTTGTAGTTTACACTTGTCATACTTTGTTTACATCAACAGGTTGACAATTTGATGGTATTGTGTGTTTATCATTTGTATTATATGTCTATTGTCATGACTGATGGAAGTTACAGTTTTCTACTATTGTATCTATTATTTGAATTGTGTTATATGTCGTTGTCATGATTGATGAAAGTTACAGTTTTTTATTGTGTTATGGGCTACTATTTTGTTTAAGGATTACTTGTGTTTGGGTTGAATAAAGCTTGGGCAGCAACAGCCAAGTCTCTCACTGTCACATTAATCTAATGAACTCAAAAATGGAGAAGCTACTGAAGCTGGCCAACCTAGATTTGGACCCCAGTTCTCCTACTGCAGCCAAGGAATGGCGGCACTGGCACAAGATGATTTTCCGACTTCATTCTTAAGTGTGAAGACTGGGCACCACACAAGCAAAAGACACTTGTAAATTACGTTAGCCACAATGTTTATGAGTATATTAAAGAATGTACCAAATATGATTCTACCATTTCCATTTTGGAGAAGTTAATGTAAAGAGACCTAATGAAATATCTGCTAGACACTTGCTTGCAACTCATTAGCAGAACCTAGGTGAGTCTTTGGATGAGTTTTTGAGAGAACTGCATAAATTAGGTAAATATTGTAACTTGAAAGCAGCTACTGCAGAACAGTACAGGGAGGAGCCTATTAGAGATGCCTTTATCAATGGTCTAACCTCACCTCTGATTTGTCAATGCCTTCTAGAAAATAAAGCTATAGATTTACAGAAGGCTCATGATCAGGCTTACGCTTTGGACCTAGCTCAGCGTAATGCCAGTTCTTACACTCTATGACTCCTCAGCTTGGACTGATCATGGACAGATGGTAGGGGATGATGTTATGGAGAACAGGCCTATGTCTGAAGGTTGTGTGACAAATAAAGAAAATCAAGTGCTGGCAGCTACTCAATGAAGAAAAGATGTTACTTTTGCAGAGGTCCCTATCAAGAAAGGTCATATCATTCGAGCATGCCTGTCTAAGGTACTGACATCTATAAGCAAGCCTATAATGGCTACTCTGACTCCTCATACCCTTCTGTCCTTGCAACTGTCACTGCCACCACTTTTCCTCAGAGCCTCCATTGAGCACAGAACTTGAAGTTACTAATACATTGAACCGATAAAGATATCACTCTAGTACAAAAATAATTACACACAAACTCTCATGGTTATGTCAATGTCAACTTAACCCTTCATCTTAATGGATAAACTTATCTATGTCTTGCATTAATGAAGGACTTATGCTCTGGTGTGCTACTTGGCCAAGACTTCCAAAAGCAGCATCAGAGAGTAGCTAAAGAGTATGGTGGGCCAAAACCAACACTCAACCTACCTGGTACTGATTCATATTGTTCTCTAGGAGCTACTACAGTAGATGAGCTTCTCTTTTCCAACATTAGTCATCTAATTGTGAGCCCATTGTCACAAAGTCAAGATACTACAGTAAAGATGACAAGGAATTCATTATACATTCATTATAAATCAGTATACAGAGCTGGATGCTTATCCACTGCCAAGAATTGACACCATGGTGAATGAACTTTCAACATACAGTGTGTTATCAACTTCTGACCTGAAGAGTGCATATCATCAAGTTCCACTGAAGGAATCAGACAAGAGGTATACTCAACAGACACCAATATAAATTTGGTAGGGTTACTCTTAGAGTGATCACTAGAGTCTCAGTTTTTCAATAAACATGGACAAGTTGATGAAAGAAGAAAATTTACAGGGTGCATTTCTGTATCTCGACATCAGCATCACTGGACACACTCAAGAAGAGCATGATCACAATGTGCAGCACTTCCTTGAGGTTGTCAGCAAAAGAAATCTAACCCTGAATGCCTCTATGACTAATAAGTTCATGTGCTCCATCAACATTCTTGGATACTGTATAGGAAATGGTGCCATAAAACCTGATCTAGAGGGGCTCTGTCCACTATAAGAACTCCTGACAAGTCAAGGATATCTGAAGAGAGAAATGGGTAGGTTTGCTTATTATGCCAAATGGATGCAAGATTTTTTCAGGTAAGATTCAATGTGAATGCAACAACTGTAATCAAGTGCTTGGAACAAATATTCAGCATGTGTGGGAAGCCTAATTATATAAACTCTGACCAAGGAACATTATTCATGTATAAAGATCTCACACTGAAAGGGGTTGCAGCGAGTCAGTCTACCCATTATCACCCTATTGGCACTGGACAAATGGAGTGACTCAACAGTACTATATGGAAGACAGTCCAGTTACCCCTCAAGTAGTGGAACCTTCCCAATCAGCATTGGGTATTAGTACTTACTGATGTGTTGCACTCACTTAGATGCCTTCTATCAATGGTAACAAATGTCACATCACATGAACACTTCTTTGGGTTTCCATGCCACTCATCCTCTGGGAGCTCTTTGCCTTTGTGAATCATGACACCAGAACCAATATTATTGAGGAGGTGCGTTAGAACAAGTAAAAATGAGCCTTTAGTGGATGAAGTAGAACTATATGTGAGCATATGTTAAATCCAACATATGCTCACATTAAACACCAGGATGGAGGGGAGTTGACAGATTCTTTCCATGACTTGGCTCCATTTCCCAAAGACCAAGTCAGCTACTCTACAGCTAAAGATCAGGAATCACCCTCATCTCCATTGTCACCAGAGGCAGTACCCACCACAACTCATCTAACATCTCCAAAGGGTACAGAGCTTCACTCAGAAGCTGAGAAGTAAGCAGATGCAGCAACACCTTTAGTACGGAGATCACCTCATGTGTCAAAGGCTTTGGATCGATGTGGATGGGATTAATTGCCCAGAGTTATTGGTGGAAGGGTTTTATTTTTCTAGAAGGGAAGTAAGTTATAATATGGGTTTGTCTTTTGTACTTTTGTTTGTCGTTTATGCTTGTCATACAAGTTGATGAGTTGACAGGGTGCACTGGTTGACGGGTTTGTCAAGTCAATGTGTTATGAAGCTACCTTCTTTATCATTTTGTATATGAGCTATACCATGTCCTTATATTATTGTGAGTATTATTTGTATTATAAGTCTACTGTCATGACTGATGGAAGTTACAGTTTTCTACTATTGTATCTATTATTTGTATTATTTTATATGTCTATTGTCATAATTGATGAAAGTTACAGTTTTCTACTATTGTGTTATGGGTTACTATTTGGTTTCAAGATTACTTGTGTTTGAGTTGAATAAAGCTTGGGAGGCAGCAGCCAAGTCTCTCACGTCACATCACTAGTAATGTGACATCAATGATGACTAAGCAAATACTATTAGAATATTATAAAAGTCAGGCTAGGTACAAGTACTGGTATATGACATCTTTGCATACAAAATGTGGAGGTATATTTTCTAAATTATGTGGAGGAAAAAGAAAAGGATGCCAAACTAGGAGGTACAGTCTTTTAAAAATTATTCATGTGACTGCCATATGATGCAATATCTGATGTGTCACACTACACGTGATGGAAGCCTTTTCTAGTAACCCACTACATTTAATTTCAGCAACCCAGGTTACTACTCTAACTCATGACACTAGATGTAAATCCACCTAAACTATACGCTGTAAATGAATATGTTACAAATTCCAAGTCTAAGCACAAAAATTTATATCATGCCATTGAAATATTACAGTACATGTTGGTGTGCTCAACTTGTTGGCTCGTGAAAGCAAGATATTTTTGGCATAAATTGAGAAGACAAGCAAGAAACAAGGTGCATTTTTTAAGCTTTTATATGGTCAAAAGCTGAAGAAGATCATGAGATTATGAACCTATGCCATACTAATGAACTACCTGAGTACGGAAAAAAAGGTTCTCCTTGTTTATTTACTGTATCTGGTTCCCATCTTTGCAACTAGAAATTTGGACTTGCCATCATTAAAAAAAAGAAGAGAAAGAGGTGACACAATCATAGTGGTCAGGTATTCAGGGAATGAGCAAAACTGACAGAGAAGATATCTTGATTTAGGATAGGTGGGTATCATGAAGCCATAGGTACAAATTAAAGCAGACCACATGTCTGCTGAATGTTAATAAACATAGTTTTCCATATAGATGCATCAATTCCTGTAATAAGCTAGAACATAACAGCTTAAGCTAAAACCATAAACAAATTTAAAGCTAGACTGTTGGAGAAAAAGTATAGTACCTCCCCTGTTAACTACAATTAAGCAAATTTGGTAAACAATTCTATGGGGAATTCTAACCTGTGAATGCCCTGGATAATAGTTCTAGTCATATGATCAGGAGCTTGAATGTTACAAAGCTTTTCAAATTAGTACTTTAGGGGGTGGAGGTTTGAATCCTGCAACCGGCGAAGTTGAACCAAGGGCATGGTTCATTAAATTCCATGCTACAAAGTCCTCTATAAGGGACACCATCCTAGCCTTCTGATAGGGGGGAGTTTGTGACGTTAAACCATATCATATCACATGACAAAAGATGAATAGAACCCTTTGCAGAATAAAATAGTGGTTATTGTCCCAAATCTGATGGAATTCCATCTTTACTCATGTAAACAACAGTGATGAAAATTAGTTCTTAACAAAGGGCTACTATGAAAATCAGGGGAACAGAATGTCAGTTGCTCTGAGGCCACAGGTTTCTGGTCAGAGAAGCAAAAGACAAAACTGACCAACTGATGGAAGTTTTAGATAGTTGCGTCTGTCACACTACATTGTTAACAACTTCCCACTTCAACAGTGAACCTCAGGTGACACCTAAGGTCAAAGAGGTCTCTTCTGCCACACAAACTGCCTTCATACAGTATGTCCATTCAGATACAAAGAAGATTGTGTATGTAGTAAGATGGTGTTGGACTGGCTTTGTTTGCATGTATGTACTGTCAGTTTAAGGCATCAAATAAGCCTAACAGGGTGCAAACACACATAGAAATATGTATGAAGCCTTACTAGCAGCACCTGTTTTTGTGTCTGCCGTGAAGATTTGAACTCGGGGTCACTCATGTATGAAGCGAGTGCTACACAAGCTACCAAGGTTTTATGACACTGTACAGTAATCTGTTGCCAGTAATAAGCACTTCTATCCTTGAAGACATTACTGTACTGAAGAAGTTCTAAATAAGATATTTAAGGAAGGTAGCAGAGAGATGGTACAATTTAAGTGATCAGCATTGTTCTTTGAATGTAACTTAGTCTCCAACCATAAAAAAATGCTGTATGATTCTAGTTTATACAAGTGTCATCCAAGTTCCAAATATATTGACTACATAAAACTTATGCAGTCACTACCTCATAAAAAGATAAGGCAACAAAAAAATTATTAAGATAATTGCAAAGAAAGCTGCTGCAAACCTAAAAGCTTTTTAAAGATAAAGAAATAAATTCCATGAAAAGCTTATAAAGGCATCCTATTGAGGAAAATGAGAATCTAACATCAACTCACAGATTCTGCAACAAACTTGCTTATTGCCTTTCCCAACTCAGCCTTTGATATTGGTGGAGAAGTACCCTAGAACCCAAATGAAGTTTGTCATAATGCAACTGAGTTATAAGAAGGTACAACTGATATATGACAAGGTTTGGACAACCTTATTCATTTATCTGAAACCTCTCTTTTAAATCCATACTATTCCATAATGTCGATTGCCTGCAGTATATCACTCACTAAACGTTGAACCTAAAGCTGAATGCAATAAAAAGTCATTCAAAGACCTTCATACATAGATTTTTCTCTACCATAAAAATTCTTTAATTCTGGTTAATGACAGTCTTTAAACAAACCCCAACTTGACTACAGATCTTAATGCCAAATGGCTATTTAACTACGGAAATATTACCATAGTGAAGTAGTTAAGTGGCTTCAACTACCTTGATTATCTATTTCTTATGATCTTTTTATTATTCTTGCTAACACTAGAATATTCTATTCAGCCAAAGAAATATCACCATAGTATAGATGTTAAGCAAGTTTATAAAGCTTCAAAGGAGACTGAGGGTTTGGAAGGGAAGATCTGGGAGGGCAGACTTGTTCTTGAGTTGAAGAATGTGAGCTAAAATTACAAGCACGGGACATTAAAGTTTTGAAGTTTTCCATTTGAGAAACCTAAATAATGAAGCTACTGAAATAAGTAATTCTTGGTGACTCTGAAGACAACAAAATAGTAAGACTATTTCTAGGGAGAAAAATGATGCTATCATGCAATTTCATCTATAAATGAATCATATCTTTTCGTTACCATTCTTGCTATGATGACAACACTCACCAATTTAGTTCTAGCCAACACCAGATTCTATTCTGCTGAGGTGGCAAGCTTAAAACAAACTTGGGCTCTTCATGAATAATTCCCACCTTGTTCAAACTCTGCCTCTTCAAGTGAATAGAGATGTCTGATGTTTGTCAAAATAAAATTGGTGATTGGCATAACCATAGTGTTGGGGTAAAGGGGACTGGTAGCAGGTTGAACAAGTCAACCCCCTCCTCCCCAAAAAATGGAATTCCATATGTATATATATATATATATATATATATATATATATATATATATATATATATATATATATATATATATATATATATATATATATATATATATATATATATATATATATATATATATATATATATATATATATATATATATATAATGTAGGAATGGGTACAACATTAGCCAGTTGACACATAGACCATTAACTGTCCTCCAGGTAGTCTTTATAAAAAATAAAGTACAGTACCTTTGTATACACACACAGCATGTCTATTCACCTGATGTTTTGATATATCAGCATTGTCACTGACTGCTGATATGATGTCAAAACTTCCAATAAATGTGTTTGTATTCGACAGTGATCACGATCTTCCTAATGAAGCTTCAGTTCCCCAGAAAAGCAAATTTATTTTGGATATGGTACAGTCTTACTGACCTGTCTGGGTGGCCTGAGGACAGTGGGCGGCCTTCTGGAGTCCGGGGATCCTCCAGCAACCTCGGAACCGCTGCTCAGACGCGACCGGGGGGTCCGGACGCCCCCTTCCCGAGACACACACCTGCTGGGGGACAACAGACCTTAAGTGGTGATACAGACGACATGGTGACAGACACAATGTACTACTACTACAGGCAGGGCCAGATTAAGACATTTACAGGCCCTAAGCACTGAAAAGATTATGGTAACCCCATATTCATGTACCGTATGTGTAATTCTAAATAAAACCAACACTTCCAGGTGGCAGGTCTCTGATTTCAATTGTATTACCAAGATAGACTATTATATAAAAATATTAAATACTATAATATTAGCAGTAATATTCTATCATTATTAATATTTTTGTATATGTATAACTTCAATTTTTGTGAGGCCCCATTTTTGTGGAGGAATGGAAAAATATGAGAACCCCTCCTTCCCTTTTAGTTTGCTTGAAATAATCTAGATATAGCTACAGGACATTACCTAAAATCTGTAAAGGTGTTGCTTAGTTTCTAAGCAATAATGGTACTATTAATAATAAAAACGATAGTAATATGAATAGTAATGCCATGACATTGTGGTACAAAAATACAGACAACAGAATCCCCAGTCCCTTTATTTCAACCCAGTTAATTTCCTTTTATGGCAGGAATATAGTGGCAGCATTCTTATCCCCCATCATAGAAGCATGAAAAAATGTGGTGTCCTTCGAATCAGAGGAGATTTAAGAACAGGAGAAATGATGGGCATGGCCACAAATGCAGATTATACAAAACATATAACTGGGAAATCTTGAAAAAAAAGATTACAACATAATCACATGAATTCAAAATTTTGACCTAGATCACTGTGCTACAGGGTGAACAACTGCGTACGTCTAACGTAACCCAATCCTCCTAGGACAACATCCCCCTCCCCCTCCCCCACCCCTTGCCTGAGACACTCAGAGACGACACCTCCCCCTCCCCCTCCCACCCCCACCCACCCACCCACTCGGTCTCATGACCTATTTTTCATTTATTCTACTGACTACCGCCAAGCGATTTCATTAACACGAGGACACTGCCCCGTAAGAATCGAAAGCCATTCCAAACAGTCCTTGCAGCACTTTGATGATTTAATCCACGCGATTTCAATCTGCTATGGGCCCCTGCATTGAAGAAAGGGCTATGGATCTGTTGTACGATTGAACTTCATTATGAACAGAGTTTCTTCCTCAAATGGATAACATCGTCCGTTGTTGACCAGAATAAAATCCTTAGAGTTCGGCAGGGACACGAAGGGTTTAACCCGAAGAATTACCGTAAAAACCCATGTATAATACGCTAACTTGCTTAATGCACACCCCTTTTTTCAGGCTAAACTCATTCTTGTCCTGTCATTCGTAACCCTTGGCTGAATAAAGTCACCGGTTTTAGATGGAATAATATCACTGAATTGCAGCACAAGGCCCGATGAATCGATTTTCCGACCAAATCACGAGGTCGAAGCGACGCGCGCGACGGGACCCGAAGCGATACGAAGGGACGCGATCTAGATCTCTGACACGCACGGGGCGGAGGGCTCCGAGATTATGAACATTTTATTTTATTTCAACTTATTTTATTATTCCATTAGCTATTCACTTATTCATTTATTACTATTATTATCATAAATATTTTTTTATTATTATCATTATTATCATCACCCTAGGCCACGCATTACAAGACAAGGACACTGGCAATTATGCCACATCAAAATAATGTATTTAATTTTCTTTTATCAAATCTTATTCAGGAGAGCCATCGGGCAAATATTATTTTCTCAACGGTTAGATTGATAAGAACAAGTGAATAAACAAATAAATAAATAGATAAATACAAAAATAAAACGTGTCATTGCTTAAGAAAAATATATATGCTGTGATGTCTAACTGAAAGAAATGTTGCGTAATTCTCATCTTTCATTGATAGCAGATTGGAAAAGGCAAAATACATATGCACGTTCAAGTACAGTAGAAAGTAACTCAGCTAAGCGTAGGAATTGGTAATGCAAACATATCTGAACATAAATCATTACATTCCATCCACACAGCATCAAAGAAAACATTATTTACATATTCTGAACCCTGAAATTTGGGCTTAAAGATTTTCCCAACTAAATATATATTCTTTACACGTTTTCTTATTCTACGCGGTATACATTATAGAAAAAAATCATAAACCATTTCGCCCCGAACTACTCAGCGACGTCTTATGATTAAAAAAAAATGGCGTCTATCAAAACAAAATCTGCATGAAGCGTCAATGAGTGAGAGGCTGACGTCACATATGTAAACAGCCTACTGCATCCCACTCTACATAGAATGCGTAGTGATAGGACCCTACGAGCATAGCACCCTTCCTGTATACTCCAATTTTGTAAATACATGTTGCCAAACCCTGGGGCTCCTTCTATTGAACACAATGTAGACTTACAACACAAAAATCGAGTATCCGCTGAATAGTGTTGGCGTAATGTGCAACAGAGCGCAAACACAAGACACGACACACCATCCGATCGGAGTCGGTTGTACTCACATGATAAGGGTCGTAGAGAAATTGTAAAACATTCCATGCCAGGTCACACGGCCTTCCTAACGCAACTGTCCATAAATTACACTTCAATCGTCCATCTCTTAAGAGACAAAGAATCGATTCTTCGATACCGTGTTTAAACTGAGAGCGTCATGACGTCACGTCGCTTTCCCTCGCTGCCGTCCGTTACGCAAGCAAGCGAGCAAATCTACAACAAAGTATTCAAGTTGGCGAATGTTCCTTTGCGTTCCGGATCTCAAACCTCATCACTGGTCTCGTTTCTCGTCGGGGCCCGACTGGTGGGAGGAACGGGGAGTCAGGGAGTCAGGGAGTCAGCGTGGCACAGGCGATGAGCTGGGGGCGGTGGGAGGTGGGTGGGGGTGGTGGGGTGTAGTACTGGTGTGGAGTTGACGGGAGTGGTGGTGGTAGGGACACAAGAAAAGAGGATACTTCATAATGTGTCAGTGCTGGTTGATAGTAGTGCAAGTAATTTTAATGGTACTTAGCATGGTACTAGCACTGCTAAGGGTGGTAGAGGAGGGTAGTGGTAAGCGATTATGGTGATGAGGGCAACGGCGAGACAAATATGGTGAAGATGACGATGGTGGCAGAGATGGCGGTCGTGGCGGCGGCGGCAAGTTTCGCTCCTCTGGTACTGTAAGCTTAGCCCAACCCAACCCAGCCCAACTCAACCCACGGCATCGCTGGCCCAAAAAGGAGAGACGTTGAACCGGCCTTTACTCGGCCCTCTCCCTCACCACGACCTTTGAGAATTCCACAAAAGACGTTTTTACCCTTTGCAACACTTTCTAGAAACCATGGGAAAAGAAAAGGAAACCTATAACAACTTTGCTCTGGCTAAACCCAAACGCTATTAATCAGCTTGAAAGTAATCTCTGCACAGCGCAGTAGTTATTATGAAGAATGGCACAAATTCGACAGCAGGACTGCCCCTCTATCAATTCCGCGACCTGTAACATGAACGCAAACCATCTTACTGCTATATTACTCGCCCAAACACAGGAAGGACTTCCGGTCAGAAGAGAAAGGGCCCGCGATCGATCGATGCCCTGTTCAGACCGGGGGGTCCCTCAAGTACTGTATTACAAAACGCACCGATGGAAGAGACAAGGGAGAGGGAAAGCTGGGAGGAATGGCACGGGAAAGGGTTCGATCCGGTTTTGGGGTAATTCAATACTCTTGAAGGGATCGAAGGAACCGTGGGAGTGTCTAGCAGCCGCCCACAGATTTTAATCATCCTAGGAAAAGCCCCCTTCCACCCCTTCCCTTCCCAGAAAGATCAAATGGTCCATCTACGGCATGCGAGGTTATGATCCAGGTTATTACTCAGATGGACAACTGGAAACCGAATTTGTGTGTTCCGCCATTTTCTTAGCAAGAGGAAGGCGAGAGGCCTCTTACGCCAGGAGGCGCGTAGCAGCTGCGGCTGAAGCCGTCACTTATGCCCTGTTATGCGCCTTGGCGATTATTGGGACAGGTAAAAAACATACACTGTTGGGAATCGGAGAGAAGCGCGGGATTCGAACCCACAGCTAAGCAACGCCGTGGTATAACAGTCTTTTATTCATAATTTTTTTTTTTTTTTCTAATATGGTTTTATTCGTCTCCGGGGCAACACTCTCCTTTCCTCTCCTCTCCTCGGCTCACATCCAGCACGAGGTTAGCGTAGACCACTGCCCGCCCGCTCCCCTCTCGCTTTTCACTCTGGTTGTCACCAACCTATTCTATTAATCTCAAGTTTCAATTAACCCCTTCCGTAGAGTGAGCGAGAGAGAGATAGAGAGAGAGAGATAGATAGAGAGAGAGATAGATAGAGAGAGAGAGAGAGAGAGGATATATATGTGTATATATATATATATATATATATATATATATATATATATATATAATGTATATATATATGTATATATATATATATACACATATATATAGAGAGAGAGAAAGAGAGACTGAGAGAGAGAGGGGGGAAGGGGGAGGAGGAGAAGAATCCAGAGCCCTCTGTAAGTCATGCCCCCCCTCCGCCCGACGAAACGCAAGTCATGTGCCTGTACTTTTATACTGTAGGTTATATACGAGGTAATCACGATAAGATTCGACTTGCTGCCGAAGGTGGGTCACGTGTAACTTAATAAAATCGCCTGACGACAGTAGGAACGAATAGGACAACAGGTGGCTCTTTTATTCTGGTCAATATATATATATATATATATATATATATATATATATATATATATATATATATATATATATATATATATATATATATATATATATATATATACATTATGTACAACACTGAATGGGTCCCAGTGGTAAGTTACTACGGCACTTGTCATGTGGATGCTGGGTTCGAATCCTTGGCAGTACCAATTTCTGCATGTCGGCCTTTGATGGCTTAGAATTAGAGTGCATTGTGGTTGTTAAAATGTGTATATATATATATATATATATATATATATATATATATATATATATATATATATATATATATATATTTTTTTTTTTTTTTTAGATTGATGGAAGGGGCGGGCGGGTGGGTGGGTTGAGGAGGGTCTCTAGAGGAATTAGGATTCCATCGATCCCTTAGCTTCGACAGCACACTTAAGAGCTTTATATATGGCGGAGTAATGACGATTTCATTCATTTTGGAATGGGGAGGGGAGGGGGGGGCAGAGGAGGGGAGGGGGTGGGGTGTACTGAAAGGATCAGGGTCATTTCACCCCTTCATCTCTTCACTGCAGTAGCTAAGACCAGGCGACTTTATTCAGATGAGGACAGGACACAACACGCTTCAGAAAGGGGTTCCTGCAAGGCGCCTCTGTGTGTGTGTGTGTGTGTGTGTGTGTGTGTGTGTGTGTGTGTGTGTGTGTGTGTGTGTGTGTGTGTGTGTGTGTGTGTGATTCACCATGGTCTTGGGTCACGTGTTGGACTTGTGATCAACAGCTATTTCCCTCCCGGAGGAGAGCTCAGAGCTCATATATGGATCTATAGGTAATGCTGTGACCTTACACGCACACACACAACCAACTCTCCGTCCACGAGAGTTGGAGTAACGACTCGCAGCGCAGATAGTGAAATGATTTCAGTCTAGCGGGATTCGAACCCGGACCGCCGTAGTGGCGGTCCCGGAACACTACCAACTGCGCCATCGAGTCGTGTGTGTATGTGCGTGCGTGCTCGCGCGTGTGTGTGTTTCTCCTGCACCAGATGCTCGGTTCCTTCAGGAACCTCCTTATTTGGTCAAGGGAATCTAACCTAACTTAACCTAACCGCGGGCCCTCCATTACCATAGCAGGTTTGGCGTCGGGGCCATCCGCAGCAGTGGGCAAGGGAAGGCTGTGCCCTTCTCAAAAAAGGCTGGTTGGCACGTCGTTGTTGACATACCAAGTACGAGGAGGGAGTGTGTGTGTGGGGGGGGATATCACTTTCACACTTGCGAAATTCCCGAACTACTAAGCTCGTTTCCTTCACACATCCGCCAATCCTTGTCCCAGACCAAGGGACTCTTTAAAACCGCTTGTCACCCTTCCCTTCCCTTCCACTCCCTTCGGCCCTCCCGATCTAGTTTGACGTTTAAAGGACGTTTGGCCTACATTTAACTTTTCTTTTCTCGCCCTTCTTCCCTCAATACCTCCACACATCTATATTCTATCTTCTATCTTCGCCATACTAACCCACTGGAGCATTCACATTTAGCAAACATTTTGTGGCCAACACCACCAGCCGACTTTATTCAGCTCCAGACTCTCTCTCTCGCTCTCTCTTGAAAGGATCTCCATTAGCCCATTAAAGCCACCTAAACCACATTAATAACTGTTCTGGCTACTGCCAGACGATCTTTATCATCTCTCATCCTTCCTCTACGGCAGGAATTCCAAACTATCCTGTATGACGTCGCCACCTTTTGGGCTTCCGCCAGACCCGCAAGTCCACCCCTCTAACTTTTGTATTTATATGATGTATATATATATATATATATATATATATATATATATATATATATATATATATATTATTCATATCTTACTAGAAAACTGTTGGGGATGGCTGATAGAATCATACTTTGCACATATATAATGGCAGATACTTGTTCTTGGATTGATTTCATTATCATTAAACAATTATTTTTGAGTAGACGAGTTCAAGCCCCCCTCCCCCCACTTGTATCATCTGTACGTCTCCCTGGTGGGGGGGGGGGAGGCGCCCCCTAATTTGGAAACCACTGCTCTATGGGGTCCGAGTCCTTGTTCAACGCAACAGTACTCGGTACGGATCAAAAGGTAGGTATTGACGTTTAACAAATGTAAAATCATTATCAACCTCCTCAATGCGGCTATTTTGGGTCTACTCTGTTAGAACGACCTGATGATTTCATGACGCTGATGGGAACGCGCCCGAGTCTAAAGCGGGTCCTGTTCGAATAGAGATGATCGGTTTCGGGCTGAAGAGAATCGCCTGTCCTTAGCCAGAACACAGTCAATAAGGTACATCGTCGCGTTCCAGGGGTCAGAACTGCATTCCGTGCTGGAACATGGAGTACAGTCCCCCCCCCCTTGAAGGAGTCTCCCTTGCAACTCCGAAGGGTCCTGCTGCGGGTTACCTACGTCATACTCATACCCCCATTCCTTTTTAATCTGGCGGAGATGATCCCAAAAGAAGAACTGTGTATCACCATCAGGCACCAGCTCGGCGAAATGCAAATATTAACGCGCAGAGAGAGAGAGAGAGAGAGAGAGAGAGAGAGAGAGAGAGAGAGAGAGAGAGAGAGAGAGAGAGAGAGAGAGAGAGAGAGAGAGAGAGAGAGAGAGAGAGAGAGAGCAGGAAGAAGATTGTAAACTTGAGCAGTTCAAACCAACCCTTCGGCAACAATGATTGAGGGTGGGGGGGGGTGGGGGCAAACTTCCGCCAAATCCCTAACAACGACATCCCGTCACAACGACGCGAGACTCTCCAAAAGAATAGAAGCGCTAGTAAAATCCAGTCTTTATCAACAACAACAACAACACCCGCCTCTTCCCCTCCGACACTCCCCACCCCACCCGCCCCCTCCCCCACGTACTGTCGACAAAGTTGGTGGGCGGGACGGGAGGGCGTCGCGAGCCGAAGCGTGACCTGTGAGCGGAGCGGGTCGGGTTGCCCTCCTCTATAGTACTGTACTCGTCGTCAGTATGCGGGTCGCCTTCTACTGTACAACTCATATGGATGCAGGCTGCCTACCGTACATGGCGTTAAGTGAGCGGGTTAAGTGAGCTGTCAGCCGTAAAAGTTATTAAAGTCAGCGTATTACCTGCTGTTCATGTCATTGGCGAACGGGTTGCCTGCTGTACACGTCATAAGCGCCCGGGTTGCCTGCTGCACACGTCATACGCGCCCGGGTTGCCTACTGTACATGGAATTGGCAGGCGGGTTGCCTGCTGCACACGTCATAAGCACGCGGTTTGCCTGCTGCACACGTCATAAGCACGCGGTTTGCCTGCTTACTGTGCAGGCGCGCTTTCTCAGACTCCCCAGGACCTGACACCAAGACCTCCGACCTCCACGGAACCTCGGTGGCCCTTCGTGTGTGGGAACAACCGGAATACGCCAACGAAAGGGGGCGTCGTACAGAAGATTTCGAAAGTTCAGAGGCCGGCGACGTCATTTGGCGCGGGTGCGCGAAAAAAAAGGAGGCTGTTGTTGTTGATTCTTCCCTGAAAATCACTGACGCGACAAGGCAGGTACTTCAGCTCCGGTCTTCCTGTGTTCCTGGGAGGCGGGGGCGAGGGGGAGGGGGAGGGTTCCCCTTGTTAGGCCTACCCTCATGAGAGCGGGGTGGTGCATACAACAGGGGGGCAAAAGTAAGGCTCCACTTTTCGTTGGCTTAATCCACTCCTTGCCGTGACAAGTAGCATACATACATGCATGCATACATTCATATACCAAAGATCCCTCCTCACCTCCTTTTCTTATGGTCACCAAACAGTTAATTGGAAAACCCCTGAAAAACGTCTCGCTTTGACTTCGTTATGGACCGAAAGGTTTCCTGTGGGCCCTCGTGCTCTAACCCATTGTAACCTAACAAGAGAAACTCCTCACCCTCCCTCCCTCCTTCCCTTCCTCTAGGCTCACGTATCTCCCGAGGTCAAGAAAAAACGCTGCTGAGAGGGAGACCTTCTCTTGGTATGCATGCATGCATGCATGCATGTATGTATATATGTATGTGTGTATGTATACGCATGTGTGTATATATGTATGTATATGCGTATGTATATGTGTGTATATATGTATGTATATGGGTATGTATGTGTATGTGTACATGTTGCACGTATGTGTGTATACAGTATATGTATGTAAATGTGTATGTATATGTATGTGTATGTTGCATGTATGTGTGTATGCGTATGTATGTACGTGTACATGCATTTATGTATGTGTGTATGTGTGTGTGCGTATGCATGTACGTGTGTATGCATCTATGTATGTATGTGTGTATGTACGAATATGTATATATGCACGTATGTACATGTGTATGTGCGTATGTCTATGTATCTGCGTATATATGTGCGTATGTATATATGTATGTACGTACAGTATGTATGCATACATGTATGTAGGTATATATGCATGTATCTGTGTATATATGCATGTACGTATATGCGTATGTATACATATATGTAAGTATATGTATATATAGATGCATATATGTAAGTATATGTATATATGTATGCATGTATGCATATATGTAAGTATATGTATATATGTATGCATGTATGTATTTATGTATGTACGATGTATGTACCATACAACAGCAATGCTACTTCCGGTACACAATCTTAGGAAATAATGACCCATGGCAAGATGATGGTGATGGTAATAATCGCAGTGGTGATGAATTATGATAAACAATAACAGTGACGGCAGTACTGATACCCATAATAACAACAACCAAAACCTTGTCCACGGTCACTTCCCGCCCCCTTGCAGATATACGTCGTCACCGTCCGTGGCCCAGAATCGAACGGGAGCACGCTTGCAGCTCGGAGAGAGAGAGAGAGAGAGAGAGGAACGCACCAACCCTATACTTAACCTCTTTTGGACCACATATTCGTATGGATAGAGTTTAGGTAACATTTAAAGTTTCGGTTTGGCTAAATGAAATGACTCAGCTCTGAGGTGGGGGGGGGGAAGGAAATTCGGCCCCCATAAATACATTAAAAAAAAAAGGTTTGCACGAAAGGCCGGTGCGCAGTCGTAGCCTGCATGACCTGCTCGGCCTGCCCGGCAGCCTGCACACGCAGAGCGAATTACTCCCCCACTTGTGCCGCGACCCGCTCGTCGCCTGCTGCTACCACTTGTGCCGCCAGCCAGCGAGCGCCGTCGCCGCCGCCTTCCTCGACCCCTTCAGCACCGTGACCTACTTCGGAGGATGTTACCGAGTGGCGGCCACCGCGCTGAAGGGGATCCCGCTCGACCGCGACCCTCTCTGGGTCGAGGTCCTTCGCCCTCGACTGGAACCGAGGCGCCGTCACCCCGTCCAGGACATCGAACCGTGACGCGAGGACCACGTGGTCTGTATCACGTGGGAACATCACGTGCGCTGCGCGGCGGCGGAGGGAAAAAAAGACGCGTCGATTTACAACTGTCCCACAAGAGAGAGCTTGGGAGTCTTCTTCAGTAGGGTCCTCCTTCAGGAGATGCTCCTGCAGAAGGTGGTTCCTTCTTGCGTTGGTGACGAAGCACGGACGCACTCTGCACAACCCACTCTTCCTTCGGAAGGGGCCACAGATCCTCCTCCTCTAAGGGGGGGGGCTTCCCTCAGGAAGGTCCGCCCGAGGATTTGATACTAACATTCGAAGTGATCTGGTCTTGGCATACTAATATACTGTAGTGGCGCATTCCGAGCCACACCACTCGTGAGGATAAAGTGTCTGGGAGTATATATATATATTTATATATATACATTTATATATGTACATATATATATATATATATATATATATATATATATATATATATGTACATATGCAGAAAAACCACCAGAAAAATAACAGAAATGAGACCGAGCGTTTTCGTCTATTCAGACATTTTCAATGAAAATGTCTGAATAGACGAAAGCGCTCGGTCTCATTTCTGTTATTTTTCTAGTGGTTTTTCTGCATACTTGAACACATATATATATACATATACATATATATACATATACATATATATACAAATATATACATATATATATATATACATATATATATATATATATATATATATATATATATATATATATATATATATATATCGCCCAGTCATACCACTTTTACCATCTATTCTTAGCTTCCGTCATACGATTTCATTACACAAGTCGTTCGATTTCGACGAGTCTTACGTCCGCCCTCACTCTTTTCTGCTCTTGTTGCCGCCAAGCGATTACATTCAGCTGTGGGAGAGCCTTTCCATCACAAAAGGGCCATTCTTCGTCCCAACCTGCGAGAAGGAGGAGGAGGAGGAGGAGGAGGAGGAGGAGGAGGAGAAGGAGGAGCACCTGGCCGCTTCGTCTCGCTTCGTTTCGCCTCGCCTGGCCTGAGGCCCCACCTGTGCAGAAATGTTCCTTACGTGTCTTTAGGTGCCAACTGTACATTCCCTTTCTCTGCCGGGGACAGAGTGGCCCCGGTCAGCTTTATGGCGGTCAACGTCGCACGTTTTCTTTCAGCTGAGGGGCGCTGGGGGGTGGGGGGGAGGCGGACGAGGTCAATGTGGAGGTATCGATCCAGTCTTAGCTCAAGGTCACTCCTCAGGTGAATAAAATCGCCCCAGCAGGTAAAAAGAAGAAGTCTTAAACGGAAAGAGAGCGTCACTGTAATAAAGGGAGATGGGTGGGTGAGGGTGAGGGTGAGGGTGTGGGGAGGGGACCACTCGAGCACTCGAGGCAAACACGAAATAAAAAACAGAAGATGACTGGACGACACTGAAACACACTCGAAGTCACGATGTAATCAAGGACTACTTCCATCCTCGGCCACGCCTACGTCAGGAAGGTCGTCGCAAGAGCTACGACGGCTCGCAGCAACACACACATACACACACAACACGACACTGAGTCACACGACGTCTCTAAGCCGCGCCACGACATCCACTGAAACAGGAATACCGTACATTCGTGCATGGAGAACAGAACACACACATACACACGTACACACACACACACACGCTACGTTGGCTCATCTCAAGTTACTTAGGAAACGTTTGTGCGTGTGTACATACGTACGTGTGTGTGTGTGTGTGTGTGTGTGTGTGTGTGTGTGTGTGTGTGTGTGTGTGTGTGTGTGTGTGTGTGTGTGTGTGTGTGTGTGTGTATGTGTGAGATTCATCATGGTCTTGGTTCATGTGTTGGACTCGTGATCGACAGTCATTACCCTTCCGGATGAGACCTCCAGAGCTTATATTTCCCGACTTCTGGGTAATGCTCACCTGAAACACACACACACACACACACACACACACACATACGAACCTTGCTCCTCAAGGGCATGAACTCTGGACCTCAAGTATGGGACCCCGAGCCACTAATCACTGCACCACTAAGTACCCTCCTCCTGTGTGTGTGTGTGTGTGTGTGTGTGTGTGTGTGTGTGTGTGTGTGTGTGTGTGTGTGTGTGCGTGTGTGTGTTTGTGTGTGTGTGTGTGTGATGTGTGTGTGTGTGTGTGTGTGTGTGTGTGTGTGTGTGTGTGTGTGTGTGTGTGTGTGTGTGTGTGTGTGTGTGTGTGTGTGTGTGTGTGTGTGTTTTATTGCCCCCACATTTCACTGACTGGGAGCTCCCCGCAACCCCACAGTCACTGGCAACGATCCTCGAACCCTTCCCCAGTGGTCTCTCGAGGAACAAACGTTGCACTTTTGTCTCCAGTGTACCAGAGTGGATTTGTTGCTATGTTGCTAAATGATGAGAGGAGGGAGATGAATACGAGAAGGAGGAGGAAGGGGAGGAGGACGAGGAGGAGGAGCGAGATGGGGAGGGGAAGGGGAGGGGGAGTAGATCGAGGAAAATGAAGGAGAGGAGGTAGGGGAGGAGGAGGAGGAGAACGAGGGAGGGGCAAAGGGGGTTGAGGTAGGGGAGGAGGAAGAGGAGGAGGAAGAGGAGGAGGAAGAAGAGGAGAAGGAGGAAGAGAAGGAGAAGGAGAAGGAGGAAGAGGAGGAAGAGGAAAAGGAGAAGGATAAGGATGAGGAGAGCTGTAGCCGATTAGCTCGTGCAAATAGATGGGGGAAAAACAGAGCTGTTAAGAGGCCTTCAGCCCGGTCCGGGGACCGAATGACAGCCCCTCTGGGGTGCATCAGATAGACTTGACGTCCGTATCGCAAGATTACCGCATACGGGCATCCACCGTCGCGCGTCATCATGCGTATGCGTACGCGAAGTCTGAGTACAGCTATGTTCCCTTTATCAGGTGGCAGGGAGTTAACCCCTCCTCCTCCTCCTCCTCTTCCTCCTTCACCTCGCTGGGGGGGTGGGTGGGGGGGGTGGAATGTCTTTGTAAGAGCATGGGTGGGGCACATCCAAATTCTGGGGCAACAGACAATAGTTTTTATGTATACATATATACATGCACACGCGCGCGCGCTCACACACATAACATGCATTTACAGACAGACAGACACACACACACACACACACACACACACACACACACACACACACACACACATGGCTTGGCGATACTGTGGTACCGCTCCCGACCTTCAATTCAACTATCTCGGTTCGAGTCCCGCCTAAGGCTGAAAATTTCAGCATCGCTGTACTGCGAGCCGGCACTCCAATTCTGGTGGGCAAAGAGTTGTGTGTGTGTGTGTGTGTGTGTGTGTGTGTGTGTGTGTGTGTGTGTGTGTGTGTGTGTGTGTGTGTGTGTGTGTGTGTGTGCGTGTGTGTATACATGTGTGTTAGGTCACATCATTTCTCATACACCGGGCCCTATATGAGCGATGGAACTTTCATCCGGGAAGGTAATGGCTGTCGATCACGAGTCAAGCTTGTGATCCAAGAACCCTGGTGAATCACAACTTACACAACTATGAATTAATCATGAAGAACAACCACAACAGTTACCATGGCGACGTGAGTCAGGAGAACGGCTATTCCTCTCACACTCCCGTTTTAATCTCGCCACTCCTCCTCCTCCTCCTCCTCGGAACTGTGCAACGGGTCATTTACTCCCACAACTCCGCTACTCCACAACTCCGCTACCGAAGTCTCACCCACGCGCTCACTTCCCCCATCCCCGGCTCGCCAGTGACCTACCCACTCTCCACCTTCTTCCGCCGGCGCCCTCAGCGGCCGGGCATGAACTGTTGCCCGAACTTTCCCTGGCCGGGAAATACGCGGCCCCACGGCCTTCGCCAACGGTTGCGGGGTCTTTCATATATCTCCTCCAGAATGAAGAAGGCGAAGAAGACGAAGCAGAGAAAGAAGCTGAAGAGGAGGAAGAGGAGGAAGATGAGGGGAAGAGGTAGAAGAAGAAAAAGAAGAGGAGGAAGAAGAGAAAGAAGAAGAAGAATAGGAGGAAGAAGAAGAAAAAAGGGGTAACGCCCCTCCCTCCCCGGTCGTGACTTCGAGGATCTAATAACTCAGGAAATGTACGGGCGGGAGGAATACATACATGTATAGTGTATGATGTATTTACCCTAATTGTAGTAGACAGGAAAGGTGCAACGCTTGTGGGATCTCGTCGGTTACTCTCCAATTATCATACCTAATTTTGGATTCATGAATGGTGTGTGTGTGTGTGTGTGTGTGTGTGTGTGTGTGTGTGTGTGTGTGTGTGTGTGTGTGTGTGTGTGTGTGTGTGTGTGTGTGTGTGTGTGTGTGTGTGTGTGTGTGTGTGTGTGTGTGTGTGTGTGTGTGTGTGTGTGTGTGTTGTGCATTTATGAAGTGAAACACTTCACTTGCTATGGAGGGCCAGGAGAGCGACGGGACTCCCTGGGCATTAAGCAGGAGTGGCAAATTCGAGTCTCGTAACCCCCAGAGGTCATGCATGTGGCTGACACACCCAAGGTACACTCCCATCTGTTGGCAAGTCGGTCCGTTTGATACAGGCGCCCCAGTAAGTACTGTGCACCGTCCCACCCAAAAGAAGATTTTATTTTTTTTCCTTATGAGGGAGGAGGTTCCCGAAGTATTACGACTTGCTGCTTTGTCTTTTCTCTTCTCCTTCATTCTGATAATCTGCAAATTCCTTTTATTACCTCGTCGTCATCCTTTTTTTTCACGTTGATGCCTTGCGGAATGTGTGTTGCATATAGTAAATGGCTTCCTTAGTGTGTGTGTGTGTGTGTGTGTGTGTGTGTGTGTGTGTGTGTGTGTGTGTGTGTGTGTGTGTGTGTGTGTGTGTGTACCTAGTTGTATTTTACGGGAAGGGGAGCTATGCTCGTGGTGTCCCGTCTTCATATCTCATTTTATCTAAACTATTTTTAAATTCATGTATTGTTTTTGCACACACCACTTTCTCATCTAACTTGTGTGTGTGTGTGTGTGTGTGTGTGTGTGTGTGTGTGTGTGTGTGTGTGTGTGTGTGTGTGTGTGTGTGTGTGTGTGTGTGTGTGTGTGTGTGTGTGTGTGTGTGTGTGTGTGTGTGTGTGTGTGTGTGTGTGTGTGTGTGTGTGTGTGTGTGTGTGTGTGTGTGTGTGCTTGTGTGGGAGATAATTTAAACTGAAAAATCAAAGTAGAACTCGTAACCACTCAGTCGACAAGACAGTAAGGGGGAAGGGGGGGGGGTAGAGTAGAGAAACCGAGAAGGAGGGAGGGAGGGTGGAGGAGGGAAGGTGAAACTGCTCCAACGAGATGCAAGACGCGGAAACGGGCGTGCCGTGTACAATATAGATAACAAGTCCAGGCGGGAAGGAAAGTGCAACCCCCCCCCCTCCATCCACCCACCCACAGAATATGGATGAAGCAGGGGGGAGAGACGAAAAGAGACAATGAAGAAGGCATTTGGTGAAAATGTCCACGGAGTCGTCGACATGACGTCACGCAAGCTTCAACTAAGACGACATAACGTCATGCCCGCTACCCTGGAAATGAACACTATTTTATATTATCATTACATACTGTTCGTGCGTTGCTATGCTGATGAGGTTAAGAACGATTTTTCTTTTATTATTGCAGGCGCTAACACGATTCGAGACCGGTTGCAACTTTTGCAGGTCTACAGTTGTTGCCGTAGCGTTGCAACAACTAAAGAATTTTAAACATTTTGTTCTAGTTAACCGGTACGCGACATTTTTTCCAGTTTATTCCAATGACAAACCTTGAACGCTTCACAGTCTAATTTCGTTTTATGATTTGTACTTTTACCCTCGGTGATGCGAGGTGATTCTGTTCAACCGAAGAAATCCCCCCCCACCCACCTCCGCACCGGTAGCCTAAATTGTGAGTGTGTGTGCTTGTGTTCTCGTTCTTTGTGTTGTCGCCTAACCGAGATCACTTTCCTAACGAAGGCAACAATCCCATCCACCTGAGAGTGAGAGAACACGAGAGGGGGGTAGGGAGGGAGAGAGAGATAGAGAGAGTAGAAGGGAGAGAGAGAGAGAGAGAGTAGAAGAGAGAGAGAGAGAGAGAGAGAGAGAGAGAGAGAGAGAGAGAGAGAGAGAGAGAGAGAGAGAGAGAGAGAGAGAGAGAGAGAGAGAGAGAGAGAGAGAGAGAGTAGAAGGGAGAGAGAGATCTGACCCGTTGCCTCTGGGCCCACGACGTAGCATTTCTCTCTGTTGCCTTGACCAAGACACGACCCCGAAAACGAAGCCCAATGGTACGACGACGACGCCACCCCCCTTCGCCAAATCTGGTCGTCCTCCTGCACTCAGATGTCGACCTTGGCGTGGTGGTCGCGTCGTGTCTCCCAGTCCCTTCCCTGTCGGCATCGAAGTGGCACCGACCGAGGGGCACTGCTGCTCAGCCTTTCACTGTGGCACTCACCCGGCGGTGGCGGAGGGAGCTGAGGGGGAGCACACAACCCGCAAACCGGAATTCCGAGCATCCGCACGCACAAACTGGCCTGCGCAAACAGGTTTGCGCAGGCCGCGTCAACGTTGGCAGTGCGCTCTTCTTTGAGGAGGAGGAGGAGAGAGGAGGGAGGAGGAAGAGGATGATGACGAGGAAGAGGAATAGGAGGAGGATGGTGATGATGAGGAGGAGGAGGAAGAAGATGTAGAGAAGGAGAAGGTGGAGGAGGAAAAGGATGATAACGAGGTAGAGGAATAGGAGGAGGAGGAGGAGGAGGAGGAGGAGGAAGAGGAGGAGGAAGAGGAAGAGGAGGAGGAAGAGGAGAAGGTGGAGGAGGAAGAGTCTGTACCCACATCATCAATGCCTACAGAACAACAAAGATCTGCAGGAAGGAGTCAGGTTCTATAGGCAGTCATGATGTGGGTATAGACTCTTCCTCCTCCAACTTCTCCTCCTCCTCATCATCATGATCATCATTATCATCCTGACATCCGTGAAGGAATTCCACCCTTCTTCCCTTGTTGTGTTTGCTAAGACTGCTTGTTGTGGAAACCAACTCCCCTGCAGGTACATCGAAGTTTGTCGACGTCGTGAAGTGTCGGCGAGTTTCGTAAGACCTTGGTGTAAACAGAACCCTTTCTGGAATTGAACCTGACGAAAGCTAGGCAAGTTTATTCAACCCAGAGGCCTTCCCTGCAGGACCGCCGGCCTATCCACTGGACAGTTAAGCGTCCCGTTACAACGAGCGCAGGTGACTGCCTGTCCTGTCTTATCGCGGAAGTGATCCCGTGTTTTGGTGTGGAGGAGGGACGAGGGCGGATGGGGACGGGGAAGGCGGGGGTGTTCTCGTCTTACGTGTCCCATTATCATGATAAGACCGATAAAAAATGTCAACGGGATGAGACACAGGACCTCTTCTTCTCTCTTCCTCCTCCTCAACCTTCAGTTGAACTCCACTCCTACGGTATTCTCCCGAGAACTGCACAGCAAGGTTGAGGTCCGGGCGGGTGACAGCCCCGAAAACCTCAAAAACAGAAAATGGAGAGAAAACACACACACACACACACACACACACACACACACACACACACATATATATATATATATATATATATATATATATATATATATATATATATATACATATACATATGTGAACATAAGACGAACAGGTGAAAAACAAAGCCGTTGCTGACACTGCAGAATGTGTGGCATGTGGGTAAAAAGGTTCGACTGAGATCCAACACGACGACTCTCCGACGACAAAAACCTAAACCAGACACCCTCGACCACCACCCCACCCGCCCGACCAAACCTCCTCAGCAAAGACTGACACACATACACTCACTCTCTCTCTCTTTTCGGGACAGAACACAATCTCGATCGGTCGAAAAAACGTTTTGTTTTCGTGTCCAACTCTCAGCTGATAAGTCGTGTGACGTTAGCTACATCAAGCTAATTAATGTACGGCACTCAACTGAAGATGGTCAGGGATGGATTTAACGAGAAAACTAAATTTTACCACGGCAGAAATAATTTAAGCTAAGGGTCTCGGGGAAGAAGAAAAAAGGAGATCATTTGAAGAAAAAAAATCAGTACAGTATTTGGCGCAAAAATAACAATAACAATCAGGAGAGCATTAGGGAAAAAACGGGAGAGCATTTGAAAAAAAAAAAAGGTTCAGGATATCGTTTGGCAGCATGTTCCATTGACCTTCCCGGATGACCACCCGCCAGCCAGCACCAGCAATCAAAGGCTCCTATTCAGGGTAAGCCTGGGAGCGTGAAGAACCAGCACCAGCACCAGCACCAGCACCCCTGATCAACGCGACAATGGCAGACGACCTCCAAAGATCTTTATATTTATGATCGACGCGAAGTGCGAGTGGCGACGCACTCGCTGGAAACAGTCTCGCACGGCCAAGGAAGCACAGGGAACACCCAAAGCCCCGGTCCGCGGGTCTAACTGACGGTTACACCGGAACTGGAGGCCCCGGAAACGGGTGTCGGGGGTCCCACAATCCCGTTTCCTTGTTCAGGACCCCACAGGGACACCTGTCCGTGAAGCCGGCATGATCCGGCGAATGTCGCGTTTAACAGACTTGGATTTGGTTATCGCCAGATGGTTTCTCCTTCAAGTCCAGATGGACCTCTGGAACTTAGCTGTTAATGTGCGCCTAAAGTAGGCCAAGGAGCACAGGGTGAGTCAACTTGTGCCCAGGCTCACATAACTTTGTTGATCTCAATAAGACCTGCCGTAACCTTGGAATAGTGATTTCCTAAACTACCTTCAGTATGTCGCAGATGTTGTCACGTGGTTAAGGTGTGCATGATATTCGTATGTGGGTTACAACCACCCTCCCCACCAAAAAAAAAAGACAGAAAGAGAGAGAGAGAAAGAGAGAGAGAGAGAGAGAGAGAGAGAGAGAGAGAGAGAGAGAGAGAGAGAGAGAGAGAGAGAGAGAGAGAGGAAAGGTGGGGGCTTCCCACCCCCCACCACCCCCCATCTCCTCACGGAACATTTTTTAAGGTCACCGTGAGTTTCACGATTCCGGGTTCTGACGCTCAACGGCGGCTCGAGGGCGAGTCCGACTCTGGGCCTGCATCGACGGACAAGGAACCGTGGCGTCTCAAGTGCGACTTCAGCCGAGGTCTGGGCCTTGTAAGATATCCTGGTCCTGCAGACAGCTGGTGACTGTCCTAGAGGACGTTTCAAGGAAAGTGTTTGGTGTAAGCGTGACTGTTGCATACACAAACGCCCCAGAGCGGACCGGTGGTACCTGACGAAAGGATGAAGACGAGGAAGAAAAAGAGGAAGGAGGAACTGATGATGATGATGATGATGATAATGATGATGGTGAGGATGAGGAAGAGGATGGTGAGGCTGCTGCTGACGACGACGACGACGACGAGGATGGTGATGATGATGATGCTGATGATGATGATGACGATGATGAGGATGAGGATGAGGTAGAGGACGAAAGTTACGGAAGAAGAGATGACGATGATGGTGATTATAATCATGAGGAGGAGGAGGAAGAGGAAGGAGAGGAGGAGAGGACCTTGGCGTCGTCACACTCTAGTTGGCTCTCCCGTGACGTCAGAGCCACGTCATCCCTCTGACGGTGTTCATCTCGGATGGATGTGCCAATACGGCTTGAACATCACCTCGCCTATCTCCGCCTCGGCACCACGAAGGCGCAAAAAAAAAAAAAAAAAAAAGGGGGGGGGGGATTCCTACAAGGCGGGCTCATTCCTACAGTCAACGTGCCAGCTCCTCAGTGATCAGGTGTGGTGGCAGGCACTCCCATGCCAAGGAACGGAGTGAGGGCCAAGACTCTATTACCTGCGTGCCACGCCCCACTAGGCACCAAGGTTTGGGGGCAGATGCAGGTGCCATGTACAACAACCAAAGAAATCACGTGTACAGCATGCATTATCTCAGATAGCACAGGTGTGTGTGTGTGTGTGTGTGTGTGTGTGTGTTTGTGTGTGTTTGTGTGAGTGTGTGTGTGTGTGTGTGTGTGTGTGTGTGTGTGTGCGCGTGTGAGTGTGTGAGCGAGCGAGCGAGAGAGAGAGAGAGAGAGAGAGAGAGAGAGAGAGAGAGAGAGAGAGAGAGAGAGAGAGAGAGAGAGAGAGTAGCCGGCGGTTCTCCAGACAAGGGGATTTAAGGTCTTTTGGTCGCTCTTCGGACACAGCAGCCTCGAGCACGAGTCCCGTGCTTTGTTTCTTCAAAGGAGAGGAGGCCGTTCGAACCCGGTGTCATTTTATTTCCTTATCAGGACTTACCCTGTGGTTCGCCACCTCCCCTCACCTCGGGTGACCTAGAACCAACAAGTGTCCCGTGGTTCACAGCAAAGCAACGGAAGCCAAACAGGAGACCTTTACGCCCATAGCCAGGCTGATGGCAAGGGCAAAATAAAGACATAAATACACACATATCAATGCACTGTAGCTTAAGTGTTTTCTGTTCCTTTTACTCTAATCTCTCTCGTTTTTTTTCCTTTGTTACCCAGGTTCTTGGGCGTTCGGGACTCCTCAAGTTTGTTGAACTACAGTAGATTTCCTGTTCTACCTACCGCACAGTGAAGAATGGCACCTTGAAGTGCATTCTGAGCGGCTGCTTTAGCAGGAAGTTCGCCACCAAAGTTTCGTGACTAGAATCCCTTGTTCCGCAGCTGGGAACAAGGAACAGACATCCTGGTTCGGGCCACCTCCCCCTCCCCTACCGTCCTCACCCGGATGGATACAGTATATATGACGAGGTTGTACGATAAGAGTCTCTTCCGGAGGAAGAAGAGGAGAGGGAGGAGAGGGAGGAGGAGGAGGAGGTAGGACGCCAGAAAGACAAATAAAATCGCCTGGCTGGCGGCAGGCAGAGCCAATGGAGCTGTGCCGCCGCCAAGATTACAAGAGCCTGAAATTCGTCCTAAAGGTGCTAAAGCACAGACCCGAACCATCTGTTGCCCCAGTTCCCCGCCATGACAGCTGGTTCTACTGCTGCTCCATTGTAGCAACTAAGATCGGAACAAGAACAGGTCACTTCACTTCGGGAAGGAACCTCATATGACGAGACTCACCAGGTGTCTCCGCGTGACGTCACGTCGTTGTTGCTGTTTTTTTTTTTCGTCCGAAGTGAAGTGAGCTGTTCTTGTTCAGACCTTGGCCTCATCAGGCTCGTGGCAGACGGGCGTCGGGCAGCAGCAGCATCTGGCTCTGGTTCCGACACGCACGCGGTGAAAGTCTCCAGCTGGAGCAACGATGCGCGTCGCACCCCCTTCCCCCTTCCCCCTTCCCCCGGGGTCACCTCGGGCCCCCTCGAGGCCCCTCGGATCGTTCCGATTCACAATTTACGCCGACCCAACAGGTCACCCTTGTGACCTGATCCTCAAACTCAAAGAAGGTGACTTGTGTTCATGTGGAGACACATGCTGCTGGACGAAGAACTAATGAAGAACAGTAACAAGAAGAAAAACTGCCCTATTCACGGGTATAAAGATGATGAAATTGGGAAAAAATAGACGACTCTTTATTTTATCATTATGACAACGTGCCGCCACCACTGCGTTTTTTTCTTTTTCTTTCTTTCACCGGCTCCGCATCGGGAGGCAATTTTCCATTTCATTCTGGCTGCTGATGACGCTTACAGGATATGATACGTATCATTTATTCCCCTCCCCAACACACACACACAATACACACGCATACCTCCATGACACCTCAGGACTGAGCAGCAAAACAAAGGCATGTAAACAGGACTTCCTGATATCCAGATTATAACGCTGAGCATCAATTTGCAAGCAGCAAGTGTGTACGTACCCCCACCCCCACCCCCACCGCTCGCACAAGAGTGGCACTTCATTAATTGGATGAGGATCTGACGAAGAAACTCGTCGAAAACCACGACATATACTACAATGGTGTGGTCCTCCAGTGAATTCTTGTATTATATTGACAAAACATACAAAAAAAAAAGAATGAATACTGGAACTGCCAACATTGGAAATAAGAAGAGAAAGAGTTAGCGTGATTTTTGTATTCAAAATACTAAAAGAAGTGGACATAATTGACAAGGAAGACTTTCTAATGTGAGACAACATACAAAGGCATGAAGAAGGAAATAATCAAGGTATATGAAGAATTTCAAGAAATACAATTTTCCATAGAGATGCATGGAATAACATGGAAGAAGAAACTTTACTGTCAGACCATACAATTCAAAGCAAATTTTGACCAACAGAAACACAAAGGCGGGGCCCCACGATTACAGCCCATATTCTGTATATTACAATTAGGTAAATGCACACGTAAAAACAATCCCCAACCAATCTCTACAAGGTATAATGCCAAATCCATTCTCACCATTTAACAAAATGCAAGAGAAAGGGCAACTCTACCACAGAGAGAGAGAGAGAGAGAGAGAGAGAGAGAGAGAGAGAGAGAGATAGAGATAGATAGAGAGAGAGAGAGAGAGACCCATATTCTAACACAAGGCCATGAATCCACTGTCAGTGCGAAACTACAAAACCAGATCCCCTTGGTGCACTCCCGAACGGGCACAACACACGTGAGCGAACACCAAACGACAACTCACCTTTCCTTCATATGTTGGGGGTTGCCATACAGGGTGCAGCACAGGTAAGGCACGGAGAGTAGGTTGGGACACCACATCCAGGCGAGTCAATAGCAGCAGCCTTGGCTACGCACACAGACACACACACACATTTACACGCACACAGCCTTTGGCCCCGGAGTTCCGTAGGGTACTGGTGCCCGGCTCGGCTGTAGAAGGCAGCTTTAGCCCCCTGAGAGGCGAGCGGGCTGGGCCAGGAAGGGCTTCAGGGTCTAAGACCACCCTTCACTTCGCGGGAGCTCGTGCCCACCTCCTCCAGGTATGCTCCTCCCGCAGCAGGGTCTGTTCATGGCACGCCGCCGCGGTGCTGGGCCTACCAGGGGAATCTCATGCTCTCAATAGCACCGGGGTCGTCCTCGAACAGCACCAACACCACCGCCGTCGACGCTGCGAACAAGTCCTGCTGGCGCAAGCAAGCACCTGCTGCTGCCGCTGCTGCTCCTGCGGCCTCGTGCCAGAATTACTAATGTCTGTATCCTCCTCCCTTGCTGCGACTCAAATTCCTTCCTGCAATTTGGCAGCGTGTGGCCCCATGTCCTTGGCCGCGGTTCTCTCTCTCTGTCTACGGCCGCAGTGAGCTAGCAGGCCGGGCCACAGACTCCTGTAGACGACTGAGGGCGTGAAGGGGACACCACAGGTCTTAGTACTCGGTTCTCCTTGTGCTCAGACCGCTATGATCCATCGAGCGCGGAGACGCAGAATTATGTCAAAGTTAACACTACACGGGACGGATGACAGCAAGGTCGTGCATCAAACGACAGAGCCGACGCTCGTGTGCCGGTTCAATGGGGCAATTGGGGAACCGATCGTCCCAGGGACGGAGGCGGGTAGTCGCGCAACGAGTCTTGCAACATTGAAGTACAAAAGTCTGACCTTTCACTGGCCCTTCTTTAGGTCATCCCGTGGCCGACGTGGTGCCGTTTTGGCCGGCTGAGCTAACCATCATCTCCAAGGCACATATGGCAATGATTATATGGCTACAATACAAAGTCCTTCAAGCTACAAGGGTTGCAAAAGAAATATTTGTTTTAGTGAACGACAAATGCAAAATTTCACTGAATATATATATATATATATATATATATATATATATATATATATATATATATATATATATATATATATATAAAGTTCTCTTAATCACACAGGCACACACGTTCGTACACAATTACAGAGATGCACCCACAAGCGCGCACACCGTCACTGTTATGCATTAGGACCGTTTCCATTCTACTCTCCACCTGTGGAAGCGCGCGCCGTCCGCCCTTCCTGCGCCCGTCATTCTCTTCTTCGTTTACCGTTTCAGGTACAGCCAGCGGCGACATCGACCCCCAAATGACCAAACACAATAGAATATGATGGCAAAGTCTGAGACCGACAGGAGACCTTTTGGTCCATAACGAGAACGGAAACGAAAATAAATAAATGAATACATAAAAAATAGACAACCACACACGCGCGCACATGAGAACCAGCTTCTACGCTTCTACCAGTGTGTGTGTGTGTGTGTGTGTGTGTGTGTGTGTGTGTGTGTGTGTGTGTGTGTGTGTGTGTGTGTGTGTGTGTGTGTGTGTGTGTGTGTGAGTATTTACCTAGTTGTATTTTACGGGAAGGGGAGCTATGCTCGTGAAGACCCGTTTTTGTAACTCGCAAGATCAAGTTTGTTCTTAAATTTTTGTATTGTGTTTGCACACTATTTTTTTTCGTCCAATTTGCTCCATATATCTATCACTCTGTGTGGGAAGCTGTTCCTTTTTAGGTCTCTTCTGTAGGTGCCCTTTTTGAGTTTCATTTCCTCTGTCCCACTTTAATAAGTGTGTGTGTGTGTGTGTGTGTGTGTGTGTGTGTGTGTGTGTGTGTGTGTGTGTGTGAGAGAGAGAGAGAGAGAGAGAGAGAGAGAGAGAGAGAGAGAGAGAGAGAGAGAGAGAGAGATTCATCATGGTCTTTAATCTGTGTTAGTCTCTTGGTCAACAGCTATAACCCTCCCAGAGAAGACCTCAAATTTCATATACTGCCCTATCTTGTGTGTGTGTGTGTGTGTGTGTGTGTGTGTGTGTGTGTATTCACCTTGGTCT
>NC_134801.1:32540442-32550442 GCF_046742065.1 Oratosquilla oratoria | reverse complement strand
TTATGAGGCCATAGTGGTTATTATGAGGCCGCCATGGATTAGGGATGGGGAACGCTGTGGGCGATTGGGGAACTGGGACGCGCAGGCCACAGGGAGGGAGTGGGGGTGGAGCAGGGGAACTACATTTTTTATTTTTATTTTAAGTTTGGATAGTGGAAAAGGAGACGGATGCTACTGGAAAACAAAGCAACAAACGGACGTATGCACTGTAGTATACTATTCAAGGGATGAGTGGAATTTAGTCTGTGTCGATAATCGTGGGAACACATTATCACTAGTCAGACGATGTCATTCAATTACTTACATCAATAAACAAACAAACGAACAAATAAATAGAGATATATTCTTATAAGTCTATCCAAATAAAGCTAATTAAAACTTTGACCTTACTACGGTCGGGTGCAAAAATTTTGAACCATTATAAACAACTTTTACTTTTTTTTCACATGGTATCTAACAGGAATGCTGAACCACAATCTACATATGTAGAGTAGAATCCATAGGAGTGTTCAACAGACATGCTGTTGACCACGAGCCCTGCAGGACACAAGATCGAAGAACTGACGGAGAGGTGGCGAGGGCGCGCGCACCTAACTTAACCCTCACCGACCCTTCTCGTACTCAAGGTCGTGACCTCACACGCCCCGTGGAAGGAACACTGCCGCGGAGGAACCACAAGGCCCACGTTATTTCGCTCTGATTCACCTCAGTCGATTCCATTCAGCCTATCGTATATCAAATTCTACGGTGTCCGTCACACCCTCGTCAGAGAAAAACTGCATAGTTAGGGGTGACTTTAAGTTTACATCGTGACTTGTTTAAAAAAAAAAGTAAAAATTCTTCGACTTCTTTAGAACAACAACTGCGCCTGGAGCGCGGTGCGGCGCGGTGCATGACACCACTAAATGCCTGGAGAAGGCACGCATGACGTGTGCACGTGACAGGCTGTCATCGCAATAATGAACACAAATACAAGTCCCGGTGTTCCATCACCTCTTGGGCCTTGGAGACCTAAACTTGAAAATAAAATAAATTATTTTCAGCAACTTCTGAGTACACCCTGACGGAAGCGTGCTTGTCAGTCTCGTATCTTCCTTGTCGTGGGTTCAAGTCCCGCACTCACTCCACTCCGGTTCCCAGCAGTGACTTATGTGCCCCAACAATCCTAGCCCATAAGGCAAAGGTGGTGGCTATGGCCGCAGCTACTCAGCGCCTCTCGGTGTATACTCCTCCCCTTCTTATGCTGATAGTTACATGAAATAACAGTTAACTCAAATACCTTAGTAAGGTTTAAGAATACAGATTTTTTTTAGTGACGCCATGGAACAAACGAGTTGGATAGTGTGCGGGAAATGCCAAAGCAAACTTTTTCATTTCTTCCAGTGCCCCTTCACACACACACACACACACACACACACACACACACACACACACACACACACAAATAAAGTGAAAGAATGCAGTACGGAGAGAAAGTGGATAAAAAAGACTGGAGGAGAGAAATTTATGAGCATAGGTGAAGGCATGGAGGGAGTGGATACGCGTTGGAGGAGGAGGAGGAGGAGAACGAGGTAAGTCTGGGAGACAAAGCCGGAGATGGAATGTGACCGAATGTGCCGAGCTGGATCTCCAGAAGGAGATTCCGAGAGCCACCCTCCCTCCCTCCTGCACAAGGGCAAGGCGAGGGGCAGGGGGCTGGTCAATGACTCGACTCTCTTAGGAGACGTGAGGAGGGAAGGATGCAACAAAGAAGAGGGGATTACTGACAGTACTGAGAGAGAGAGAGAGAGAGAGAGAGAGAGAGAGAGAGAGAGAGAGAGAGAGAGAGAGAGAGAGAGAGAGAGAGAGAGAGAGAGAGAGAGAGAGAGAGAGAGAGAGAGAGAGAGAGAGAGAGAGAGAGAGAGAGAGAGAGAGAGAGAGAGAGAGAGAGAGAGAGAGGAGAGAGAGAGAGAGAGAGAGAGAGAGAGAGAGAGAGAGAGAGAGGACACTAACCCCTTGTTCACAGGGGCCCCTCCTCTGGCCACTGCTTGTCGGCTGTAACCGAGGAGGGGGGGGGGAGGTATGGAGGGATGGCGGAGGGGTGCCCTTTGGACAAAACGAGGTTGCAATGGGTCGAGACCCCTTACGTTTCGATCCTACCTCCTCCCCACCCACCCACCCCCATCTTCCAGTCCCGGTCAACAGAATAAAACAGTCCTACTGGTGCTGGGAAAGCGTTTGGACAAGGTGCAACTCTGATATACAGGCTAGGACGAAAGGCTCTGGGTGGGTGCGGGTGAGGGGTTGGAGGTGTTGTATGCAGCAGCAGTAGCCAGCCCGCAGGCGCCTCAGGAAGAGAGCGCCGTTCTGCCGCAGCAACTTCAACACGGCAATAGGTACTGTGCCCCCCACGATTATAAAAACGCCAAAAATGTCGATTACATTTCCGATCCCTTCGTGAAAAGCCAAGACGGTGTAGCGTGTTCAAGAATACGTGCCGGAAAAAACGTTAACCTTGGAACGCTCCAACGAAATGCAAATATAAAAGTAACAATGTAACGATTTGATCTTGAATATGGCCAAAATATGTCTCTAACAATTGTCCATATGCAATACGGAGGAAGCATCGCGCTGTATTTATCAAAAATTAAATTCAAAATGTCTGAAGGCGGTGACGTTATGCCGACTGATGACGTCATGTCGACTCTGATGACATTCTCCGCAAACGTGAACCGCCTCTGTTCACTTAAGACAATGCAAGCAAGCAAGCAAGAACACACACGCACCCATGCATGCATAGGTGCACAACTCCCTCCAGCGAACAAGTACGCATGCACGCACGTACGCACGCACGTCACACACGCAGCAAACGGTGTATGATGTCATGGCCCCACTCGACGGCGGAGGAAAGAATTCCCGAGCACGGCAGGTGCGAGGCTGCCTCGGCATCATCTTCCTTCTCGACGACGACCACCACCTCAAATCCAACGGATGAGCAAATAAAATAGCTCGGCGGCAGTCAGAATAAAAAGATAATATTTTTTTCTATTATTGCCACTGCAATAAAGTGCAATAGGAACACGGTTACAACTCCTTTTTCTCTGTACTTTATGACGTCATCCTCATTTGATTCCTAGCGTAATTCACACAGGGACCTTACAATAAATAACAAATAAATAAATAAACAAATAAATAAATAGAACGTCGTCTGGTATCGACAATAAGAAAAGGTTCATTCTTCAAGAATCTGCTGCTGGAGTGATCTCTTCCCGCGGCAAACATGGAACTCAGCCAATCAGAAGACTGGAGCTAGCAAACCTTAGGCAACGAGTCGACTACTCTAGCTACAGATCTACAGCGACCCCACTCCTCCCTCAGTGCAGTAGTATGGCCCGATAAGCCAAAAATGGGTAGTTTTTGTCTATAAGTGACCTTTATAACGGTTACCAAGATCCTAAAACTGACCTTACAAAGGCAGCCAGCACTTCCAGCTGACCTTACAAAGATCACCAAGAACCCAGGGTAATGAGACAGCTTCACAAGATACGAGGTTGTGCCCAAGTGTTGCTGACAGAAAAAGAGAGAGAGAGAGAGAGAGAGAGAGAGAGAGAGAGAGAGAGTGTGTGTGTGTGTGTGTGTGTGTGTGTGTGTGTGTGTGTGTGTGTGTGTGTGTGTGTGTGTGTGTGTGTGTGTGTGTGTGTGTGTGTGTGTGTGTGTGTGTGTGTGTGTGACCTCGAAAGTAAAGTCGAGAGGGGTTGGACGTAGTAGCAACAGTTTCAGTCTCGTTTGTCGTTTGTCTGTCTCATTTATGATAAATGAATAAATAAAAATAAGCAAATAAACAGATAAACAAATAAACACGTGAATAAATACAAAGGAATCTCTTATGTATGCAAACGTAGTTTTTTTTTATAATAAAATTACGCTCAAACGCGCGGACACACACACACACACACACACACACACACACACACACACACACACACACACACGAGACAAAATTGAGAAAGACAATGTCTATAGGATGTGAAGAGAGAAATACAGTTTTCCATACAGATGCATAAATAATTGAAATATCTTAGGAGGTGATGCATATAACCCAAGCTGGAACAATACACGGCTTCAAACCAAAGTATGATAACCGGAGAACAGATATAGACGAAGTTGAAAGCAAACATGAATCTCGTACTATGATCAGTCGTAGAGTATAAGACAGGACCTCACGAGCGTTGCTCCTTTCCTGTACACTGGTCCTTTCATGTACACATGCACGCGCGCACACACACACACACACACACTGAGATATGAAGACGGGACATTACGAGCATAGCTCCCCTTCCCGTAAAATACAACTAGGTAAATACACACACACATACACACACACACACACACACACACACACACACACACACACACACACACACACACACACACACACACACACACACACACACACACACATGAACACAAGTCTCGCATTGAACCCCTTGCTGAACTGTTCCACGCGAGGACGGGAGGTGTGTTGTGTACTTGTGAGTGACGTAACCCCAGCAGAGAGTGCGTCATGTTTCAGTACGCCCGCGGGGAGTGTACCTCTCCGACCACCGACCCACTCCAACGAAGTCACGGTCAGACACGTCGAAGGAGAAGGGGAAGGAGGAGGAAGAGGAGGACGCGCAGGAAGGACCCCTGGGGGTACAGTCGAGGTACCACGTTCCTCCACACTATTCACGAACTCACGAAGCTCTCAAGTTTCAAGTAACCGGGAGTCTTGGTTACAAAGGTAAACATTTCCCTTTGTTCTTTCATTTACGACAAAGAGTCTTCTGTTATCTTTCCAAGACTGCAACAAAGAGCCCCGAGGACCCTTTTACTCGAACTGGACTTGCCTGAGGGCTCATGACGCACCTCCAGACCACAATATGAAGAACCAAGTACGCCACTGACTGGCGGCAACACCCAAAAGTAAAGGCAGTTTTTTCCCCTTTCCTTCTTGTTTCTTTAATGGTAAGCCCCACCTCTTTCTAGACTAATTCAATATAAATTATAAGAGCTCATGTGAATACTGTTTAATGCGGGATCTCACTAGTATGAGGGTGCCTATACAGCTAAATCCTCCTACGGAGGTTCCCCAACACTCGAGGTAGGGTGTCCTCATTTTTATCCTCCTCCTCCCCCCAGCTATGAGACACAAAGCAGTCGCCCTTCCCACGGCAGCTCCCTAGCATTACACCAACACCATCACCATCTCGGGATAGGCATGACGTCATCTCGCCCCGAAACCTGTGATTTCAGAGGACCCGATGAGGACGACGTGACAAAGTTCCGTCGCCCTTCCCTGTGGTGGGAAGATTTTGTAGATTTTGATTAGGTTTCCTACTTTCCCCCACAGGGTTTCTGCCTGCCTGCCTGCCTGCCTGCCTGCCCCCGAGTCAACATCCACAGACACGCACACTCCTTCACTGACGTAGATTATCCATCACATCGCATCCTCCTCTCTTTCTTCCACTTCCTCCTCTTTTTCTCCTCCCCCTCACTTCCACTCCCGTCTCCTCCTCTTCTTTTTTCTAGCTATCTTCCTCCCCCTCTCCATCTCGTCATTATCTTTTTGTTCCAATCTGTTCTCTATTCATATTCCTCTTCCTTCCCATCCTCCTTTCCGTCTCCATTTTCCTCTTCCTTCTTCTCCTTACCACCCTCCTGTTTTTCCTCTTCTCCCTTTCTATTCCTGTTTCCTCTTTATCACATTCCTACCTTTCCTCTCTATCCTCCTCTTCACCTTCATTTCCATCTTCCTATTCCTCCTCGCCGTTCCATTTGACAATCTGACTTGGTTGCAACGAGGTAAACTCCACTCCAAATCCTCCTTTCACTACTTCCCCCCCAACTTCTTTAACCTAATCTTTCTCCTCCACCCACCTCCTTCCTCTTCCTTCATCCTCTTCTTCTTCTTTCACCCCTCACTTCGACCATGTGAAGTTATTGCAACATGTCAAGCCATCATCATCATCATCATCCTCTTACTTTTCCTCACCGTTCCTCCTCCTCCTCCTCCACTTCACTTCCTCTTACTTTTCATCTTCTTCCTCCACCTTGAATTGACAGTCTGATTTTGTTACGACAAAACTCAAAACCACGAGTAGTTGTGACGGGGCCGGTGGCGCCGGTGGTCCAGCAGGAGTGGTACAAGTGCACAGACTGTTGACAAGCGCCGGCGCCATTGTGGCCGCTGGCTTCCGTTCTCACCCCCCCCCCCACCACTCCCCTCCACCCCCGGCCGCCACTTTCTACTTCAAACGGACCAACCACAAGAAAACAGATAACGCTTAGTATAACAAATAATTCAACAAATAAGATGAACGAATAAATAAGAATACACTTATGTATTCAGTTTGGCGATTAAACAAAAAAAATTCGCAGGGCAACGCCACACGAATTCTCTCTGGTCCCCCTCCCCACCGCCAGGCGATTTTCATAAGTTGAGGGACCTTCCCCCCACCCCCACTGGAGCGAATGGATTTGAGGAAGGTCACCCATGGGGAGACAAAAATGTTATCTTGACTGACCCCTTTGCGACAATGACACGTACTAGATAAGATATCACTTCAGATAACGCCAGAAAAAGCTATTTTGGGAACGTCACGATAAACCTTATCGCTATGAAAAAAGAAAAACAGAAGACACCTAAAAATCTTATTCAGCTCCTAAGAGACCCCTTCCCCCGTCTTTTAACCACCTGGGGGTGTAGGAACATACTTCTTGAGAGCAGGGGGGGGGGGTTACTGCTGAAGCAGGTTCCTTGCAGTTATGGAGTAACTGTAATACCTCCCTGTCACCATATGCCAAGTGAGTGCTACACTACCTACTGTAGACCTGACTATTTATCAAGGCTGCCGAGGTTAGAAAAGGTTAAGGAACGCCGAGTTGGATTTCGCTTAACTCCGCTTCGATGAGGTCATCGGGAAACATCACGTGACCTATTCGAGCGTTTGGAAAATGGCCAATTAACACTTTGAGGTGTGGGTTCTTCAGGTTGAATCGAACGGCCTGGCACTGGCCAGAATAAAATTGTTCATTGCGGTGCCACTCACTCTCGGGACCGGCCGGGTGACGCAACTTGTAAGATTCTTTTCTGGCTAAGGTCGGTGCGTGATTTTATTCAACCACGGGGGGGGGGCAGGACCCCCCAAAAGGAAAAGAGGTCTCAACTGCTCCTGACCCCAGTCTGACCGGGGCTAAACCAAGAACATACAATAACATATTGAATATAATGCACTATAATTTGATAATATATCAAATTACGCTACGATGTAGATATGTGGTTCTCCGTTTTTTTTGTTTTTTTTTTAAGAATCCTTGGTTGTACCCCTGGAAACCTTACACAATTGCCTTGTAGCACCCCCTCGTAAAAAAAAAAAGAAAATCGAATACTATTAGAAAAAAGATGACATGGATCAGTGACACAAAAATACATATATTTGTCAGTTGCCAGCATGTCTTCCTGTACGCCCTTGAGGTCCAAGGTTCTGTACCACCACCACCTTGATGGAAGGAAATGGGGGGTGGGGGGTAACACGTCAAGACCGACAGTTAACTGTCCCCATGAGGTTTCCCCCAATCCCAAGAGTACTGTCCTCCTCCAAACTGTCACCCAACTCCCACCCGTTCACCCACCAATAGGTTACCTGCGATTCATACCGCCACCTTTACCCTGTGTGCACAGATAGCCGTTGGGGATAGAACCAAGGATCTTAGGTCGTTGCGGGGAGGGCTCGTGGCCCACTGCACAACAATGTGTGGTCTTCTGATACTGAAATAATATCACACGATAGCGGACACAACGCGCGTGTAACAGACATCAGCAAAACAAAAAATTTCACATAAAACAAACAAGGCGCGGAGTCCACCAAAAGAAAAAAAAATATATATATAGAATAAAATACTTTCACGCACACCAAGGCATGCATGGCTGCGCACATACCTCTCCACTGTGTATGCTCACCACGTACACACACGCACACAAACACACACATGGGTACACACGTTCCTTCCGTAAACAACACTGCCACCCACTTCCTTCCTTTAGTTTAATCACACACCTTCGCTTGAAAATCAGACCAAAACAGGGCAGACAAGCAAACAGCTGTGTGTAAAAGGGCATGAGCCGAGCCCACACGCTCCCCTCCCCCCGTCGATGGGGGGGAAGAGGAGGGAGAGATAAGCAGAGGTGATGGGAGAGGAATATGGTCCGGGGGGGGAAGTGTTCTCCGGCACCTGACTGACGACGATGACGACGATGTAATGCGCTCGGAGTCGGGCGAACTCCTCCTCCTCCTCCTCCTCCTCCCCCGCCCCCACGTCCCCCAACCTTCCGTTCACTTCAACACACTACTTCCTCCGCATCAACACACAGTCACTGAACAGGTCTTCGTTTGCTCTCCTTTTTTTTCTTCTTCTTCTTCTTTTTCAAAATTTCATAATCGGTCACTATAACTCTACCATCGGCGCTGCCACAGGCTGATGGACTGCGTGCGCGCGCGCGCGTGCGCACACCTCGAGGAGAGAGGGAAAAAGAGGAGAGAGGCACAGAGACAGGGGGGAGAGAGAGCACAACAGGAGTGCGCACGCAGTCACCGCTATCGCACCACTGGTTGTTGCGCTGCTGCAGCTGCGCTCTCTGGCCTCTCTCTCTCGCGCGCAATTCGAACCCCCACCCTCACCCACCCCAATCACCCACCCACCACCTAACACCTCCACCCCACCCTACCCTCCAACACCTACCTACCTCCTATCTCCCACCCACCCTATCGCGCGCTATTTACATCAGTCCACCTCATGACACATCAACAACAACAATCCCCCCCATTTCGTATCGGGTGGCACTTTCCCTGTCGCCAGGCGATTTCATTCACTTCTTCCGTGGCATCCCTTCCCTTCATTGGCGAAGAGCCGTCCTGCCCCATCCAAGGTCCCTTCACCTCGCCTCTCCCTCCCTCCCTCCCTTCATCGACACCAGATGATTGCCCCCACCCCTCCCCCAGGGGCCGATGATGGGCGTCAGAGATGATTGTCTCCCTCTTTCGTCTCCAAAGTCCATTAACATCATCTTCACTCCTCCCCCCTCCGGTGTGCAGACCGGAGGAGCTGGTACTCGGTTCCCGGAGTGGGCCAAATGTTTCTATCAATTCCCATTGTTTCCCACATTCTATCTCTTCATTTATTTATCTGTTTTCTGCTTATTTAAACATGTGTTCATTTGTTTATTCATCTACACTACGAGGAGATCTGACGACTGCTCCCTCACTCCCGCTCCTATCACCCAATCACAGAAAAAGAGCCCGACACGCACACGACGGAGACAACAACGTAACGAATCTTCGCAGCGAGATCGAAGGGAAAGTGTAATGGCCGTTGCCGGGTGTCAAGGGGCCGCGAATTCGAGCTTCCACGCGCGCGCGCGCGCACACAAACACACACACACACACACATCCACGGCTTAGAGTGAGGCTGCTATGGGTTGGCACCAGCGCCGGGCGATTCCATTCACGTCCACGGCACCAAAAGGGCTCCGACTCTTCCTGTGAGACACTCTCCGAGTGCGTCACCTGCCAGCAGTGCAGTGCAGTGTGATGACAATGATATCGAGGAGGGCCGCCGGCCAACCAGCCAACGATTCCCACGGGCCGACTCACTCTACGCTACCAACAACGCGATATGTCAGAGGGATATATATATATATATATATATATATATATATACGCGGTATATATGGAATTAATACTCTCCTACTGGGATTCGAACCTTTGACTGAGCGTTTTGCTTATTATGAGGCAAAGGCCGTACCAAACGCTCTGCGACAACCCTACAAAATGAAACGACTTAGGTCACGGCCTAGTCGTTCCACCGAGGGCACTCGCGCAAACGCAGTATGTACTGTATTGTATCAAACCCTTTATACCTGCATAAAGGATTTGATGCAATACAGTACATACTTGATGCAATACAGTACATACTGCGCCTG
>NC_134801.1:32515442-32535442 GCF_046742065.1 Oratosquilla oratoria | reverse complement strand
TCATCAATCCTATCTCCCTTTCCACTCCCACTCTCCTCCTCATTTCTCACTCTATCCAGCCTAGTAACCCCTACCATACTTCTCAGGCATTTCATCTCAAACACATTTAAACTCCTCCTCTCTATGTTCCATGTTTCTACCCCATACAGTGCTGTCAGCACAATCACTCCTTCATACAATCTCCTCTTAGCATCTGTTCCCAAATGTCTATTTCTCATTATACTTTTTAATCCCCCAAGGCATTTACTTGGTTCTCTCAATCTACATTTTACCTCCACCTCTACTCCTCCCTTTCCCACCACATTTGCATCCAAGTTTCTAAAGCTATCTACTTCCTCCAGTCTCTCCCTTAATACTCACTTCCAATCTGCTGCCATTCTCTCCCCTTGTAATCTAATCACCTTACTTTTACCCATATTTATCTTCTTTATCTTCAATTTCCTTCTTTTGCACACCTTCCCAAACTCTGTCACTAACTTCCTTAATTCCTCCTTTGATCCCGCTACAAGTGCAGTGTCATCAACAAACAACAACTGGATTGTCTCCCATTTTACTCCATTTTCTTTAATCATCTCCAATTTCCTCCTCATTACCCTTGCATTTACCTCTTGCACCACCCCATCCATGTATAAATTGAACAGCCAAGGCAACATAACACACCCCTGGTGAAGTCCCACCTTTACCTCAAACCACTCACTCTCTCCATTTCTAATTCTAACACAGGCTCTACTACTTTCATAAAAACTCTTGACTGCTCTTAACAGCTTTCCTCCAATCCCATATATCTGCAATACCTCCCACAGTGCCTTCCTGTCTACCCTGTCATAAGCCTTTTCCAAACCCAGAAAGGCCCAAAAAACATCCTTACCTTTTCCTAAAGCTTTCTCACATATCTGCCTTACAACAAAAATCTGATCCACACAACCCCTACCTGTCCTAAACCCACTGTTCCTTATATATATATATATATATATATATATATATATATATATATATATATATATGTATATGAGAATGGTATATGTAGTCGAATGAGTTTCATTTGTGTATGATGTGTGTTCCTTGTCTCAACCTCCCAATTACAAAGAGACAGAAATAATTATGAAAATGTGCAGAATAAATCCAAATACAGATACTACTCCAATTTTTACCACCAAAGACATAGAAGAAGCAAACTTGCACACAAAAAGGCCTGAGAAGATACAAAATCTCAAACTACACTTGGGCCTACATGTCACAGTAATGCTGATAACCTTATGTAACTATATGTGGAGACCACTTAAACAAAATCCCATTATAATGGAGAGGGGCACCTGTAATCCCTATGCTGAAGCCAAACAAACTGGACCCACCAGCATAATAGTCCCCCCCACTCCCTTCCACTCACTCAACTAGTTTAAAGACTCATCCTCAGTATTAAATAATAACAACACTATACTGTGACTCATGACATATATGACTTTTATCAACACACAAAAAGCACCACAATGAAATCAACAAGAGACTCAATGTATCCTAAACATTCATAAACACAAACTCTAGACTAATGAAAATGACAATGCACTCTACAATCATATTCACTGTACCCAACTACATACATACATATACCAAAGACTTTTTCCCCTACATGGGGGGTAGCCAAAAAGAAAAATGCATAGAAACCACTCCCACCCACAGTTTTTGTGAATAGTGATTAATTTAGTTTTATGCAACAGCCTTACAAGGCTCCAATTCCCCTCACAAAAGGGTTGGCCAAGTCAAAGCACACTTTGACCTTGATTTAAAATGGCAATTGCTGACAAAATGGTCAGAGTAGACACCATGTGAGGGCGAAACCTTTATCAAAAGTACAAAATTTCACTTGCTGAAGCTTTTTCAATGGTTTTTCCCCCTTACAAGAGAGGTAGCCAAAGTCAAAGGCATAAAATGGCATAAAACCCACTCCCATCCATTTCATCCCCACAAACTCCACTCCCATTTACCCTCCTTTTAATCTTGTGACTACTCTGACTACTTTTGCTTTGACTCAGTGGGAGAAAATTATGGACATGGGAAGTTCCCAGTCATCATGCTCCTCCCAATTTAGTCAACTTGTATGACATGCAGAGCAACAGAGTGTTGGTATTCTTGTCCCCAGCCGCAAGGTGTTAAGGTAACACAAGGTAGAGTCACAGAGGTTGCAAAAGAGCCGATTTCCACCCACCATTTCATTACATGGTGACCCTCCCCCATTATCCAATCCAGAATTTACAGTCAATAGGAAATCCCTTTGGGCTGCATCAATTTTTTGTCCATTCACAACACTCTCACTTACACCTATCTCTTACCCTCTCCCTTCCCTACTCAACAGACATTACTCTTGCAATGAAGGCCCTGTCACCCTATCCTTCCTATTTTTATTCTTCCCCTAAAGTTCTCTCCATCTACCCATGCCTTCCACTCTCTTTTAGCTATTCTTTTTTTTCACTCATTCTTTCCATACATGTCCAAACTATTTCATAATTATTTGATCAACCCTATGTACCCCACCTTCTCACTTCATTTTATCCATCATCATGACCCCCACTGTACTTCTTAAACACTTTGTCTCCAGCACATCTTGGCTCTTTTCTGCCGCCTTTCAATTCCAAGTCTGCTCCACGTAGTGTCATGGGCACAATCACACACTCTTCAAAGTGATGGTTATTATTACATATACTTGATAGTACAAGAGAGAAGGCAGAAAATAAACACAAAGACAGAATTCAATTTTAAGTACTTACCTATCTGTCACCAAGGCCGTTGCTCCCACCTCTGCCATAATAGAGGTCCATTCATTGTAGATTTCCCCAGCATCTGGACTCAACACCTCCTCTTCATACCTTCACAAGAGAACACAAGCAAAGGGGATGACATAAACTATATTGAAATAATTTCAGAAATCTCCTGGTGTAGTGTTTGCATATACAATGAACAAATATTCTGTATTAGAAAATGGACACAACTTTATTAGTACATACATATACCAACAGCCCATTCACCCTTATAAGGGAGGTAGTCAAAAAACAAAAGCACAAGATCCACTCCTACCCATTCTATCCCCACATACTCCACTCCCATTCACCCCCTCACCTCCCTCTTATCTTGGTTCCCCCTGGATGACCTCCTCCTTCATTAGTATATGTCTAAATATGAACCTTCATATTTCTATACATATAGAACTTTTTTACATACATAATCATCTCCAGTGCCCTTCTATTTACTCCACCAAAAACTTGAGCTCAACCCATTACTGAAACAATTCCTTCCTTAATCAACAGAATTCCTCTTTCTTTGTTTTATAGGAGAAAGACAAAACCTCAGTAAACAAATAAAAAAAATCATGATATGGTGCTTCAATGACCAGTAATGTTGATGCAAAACAGGAAAATCAGAAGAAACATTAGAGCAGATGAAAGATTTTCTTGATGGAAGAATCATGAGAACATCAGGAAGACAAGTACAACCACCAAGCAAATTCAATGGACAGAACACAACCTTAATACATTTGCAAATGATACAAAGTTGTTAAGGCATATAGTGTATACTAATTCATGTGTGGCTCTGCAAGTATATTTAAACTGGTCATATGATTTAAGTAATAAATAAATATATATAATTCAACACCAATATATACTGAGCAACAGGAATGATAAAAAGCTAATGTAAATCAAGGAAATTTACGAATTAGGAGATAAAACCCTAAGAAAGGCAGTTCCAGAAAAGGATGAGAGGGAAATGATGAGCCAAGACTTGAACCAGATGGCCACCAAGATAAAAGGGAGTATGCATGGCTGGCTGCTATGATTATAGCTTTTATATGTCAACATATCATCAAACTATTCGTAATCAAATATCTCAGACCAAGTATAGTCTTTATTGCTATTTAGTATAACCACAGCAATATCATTGTTGTACGAGGCTACGATTCAGTTCAATGTCACAAATTCCCCCCTATCAGGAGGCTAGTACAGTGCCCCTTACAGAGGACTTTGTAGCATGGAATTTAATGAACCACTCTTGGTCCAACTTGCTTTCAGCAGAGTTTGAATCGCTGTCACTTTGACTTTCATTGTAAGTAGCGACATTGTAACCTACTTGGCCAGCAGCCACATTAAGGAAACTTGAGATCAAACCTGCATGGCTTCTCAGATCCTAATAACTTCAAGACTAACATCCTGTGTAGAGAGAAGAGAAAGGGAAGAAGAACCTATCACCTTGTACAAATGCACAATGGAGATTGAGCTACGAGACAAAGATATCTATGTCTAACAATCAGTAGTTATATCCAGAGGTCATGAAAGAAAATTAAGTGGTAGTAGTAGTTGTAGGAGCAAGTTCAAAATCAAATTGCATCTCTGCTCCTGCAGAAGTTTAGTAGAGCAGGTATGTAACATCCTTCAATGTGATCTATTGCCTACACATTCAAAAGACCCTGTTGTATATACAAATATACCATTCTTCACTACACTGTATGCAGCACCCTTCCTGAATCTTGTCCTGATAAAAATTGTAATACAATATAGAATGATTTGGTATCTTGGCACAAAACTTACGTATAAATACTTTCAAGTGAATATATGTTAAAAATAATCTACTAAATGTTCAAACCGTGCTTATTACAACTGTAACCAATACTTAAGCTGTTACATGCATATAGATACAGCTTTTGTTTGATGTAGAAAGCTCATTATGCAAGCCAAGAAGCTTACAACAAAGTCATGTCACACAGTTGGCAAATTTTTCAGGTCTGCAAGGCTCTCTTCACAAACAAACAAACAAACAAACACTCAGTTATAAGTGTATTGTCATCTACAAACAACAATGCTTCACCTCCCATTTCCCTCTGCTCTTACTTATTAACCCTAAATCCATGCCTAATACCCTTGCATTTACACACTGAAAAACCAGTGATATTACACAACCCTGGCACAGCCCCAATGATATATTAAACCTTATACCTGTCTTACTATAATTTTTCCATCTATATATCATCTTCTGTCTCCTTTTCCTTTATATAGTGGAACTACACATGCACCTATCCTGTCCTCTGTCATGCTTCCTTATGCACATATTTGACAATCCCACTTGCTAATCCACTATAAATTCTCCTCTCTTTGTCAGACACTCCACACGACAACCAACTAGCCCGAGTGCCTTGCCAGTTTTCATCATTTTCAATGCTCTTTCCAACTCCTCTTTTCTTGTAGCCTTATCATTCTTCTCTCCCATCATAGCCATTCTGATGGCATCCCATAATGCCATAATCAAACCCTCCCTATCCTCTGCTATATTCAAGAAATAGTTGAAATACTCTATCTTCCCCTTACAAAGTTCACTTTCATTAGCATCAGTTTCTCTGGATTCTTTACCTTTTCCTCCTCATCTGACTCATCCTTAAACTCTTCACTTACTTTCAAAAGTTCCTTTTTTCTTCTTCTTTTTTTCAAAATTCTGTCAAATACCTACCCCAATTTACATCTGATCTGATCTTTGCCTCCTCACCCTGCATTTTCTTTTCTTTTGTTACTCTCACATGCTTCCCTAGTTCTACTTTGTAACCAATCTTGATATGTTTACATCTTTTGTTCCACCACTACCTTCACCTCTCCCTCCCACCATTCACTGGCTCTCCTTCTGTTCCCTATCCTCCTCATCCTACACACCATTTTTTGTGTAATTTAGCAATTTCTCATTAAAACACACCCATTCTTCTCCTACTTCCTCATTTCTTTTGCCTATTACTACCCCCATTCTTCTCTAAGCAATAATAACAGCAAAGGGTAGTTTTAATTTCTTTTATTTTTAACAGATTCATTGTACTGTAAACTACAACCCAGCAATACTACAAAAATATGTGCTTGTTGTTTTGGAAAAAATATATAATTTTAATTAAGAATGATGTAAATTAACAGTCATGCAAGGACTACGGCCTCAAGTTCTAAATTCCACAGTTAACAGATTTGGGGCTGCCAGGAATGGCCAGAGCATGCAGTTTAATGCTTTTTATAGCTTCCCCATAACATAAATTATGTAACTTTCTTATTCACATAAAGAAATAAATCTTGTACTTTTCTAATTGAACAGAAGTATACAACCTTTCCAATATAATCAAACTTTGAATCTGATCATTAAGTTGTGAGAAAATTTTGAAAAAACAAAAGTGACAGGCTTTTACACTCTTAGTCTGAGATATTACTGATTTTTTCTGACCCTTTTTATTACTATAACATTAGTCAGTTGCTTTATTTGCAAAAATAAAACTTCATCACATTATTATGTAAAATATCCCTTTCCCCATTACACTCCTATGAAGGATGGCTAGAAGTAACAATAACAGTAATATTAATGGCTACAGGGACACCAAAATCTGATGCACTTGTGATGAAAACTTAACATTTGACACCTTTTCAAAACTGTTTTAAGTAAATCAAAAGTGAATATGAGTGTTTCAAAATGCAAGAAAGGGTTAGAAGTACAGCAAAATATCTGGTCAACTAAACTAATGAGGAAGAAGAAAAAAATAAATCTATACAAACACATAAAAACATGAGTTAAAGAATCCTCATCAACAAAGACTCAACAAAAATAAACAAACTCAACCTTACAAAGAAGCTACATTTTACATCATACAAAATCAAAAGGTTATGTGTTACTGCATAAACTAAAAACTCAATGATGTATCTCCCCCCACCTTGGTCCAGGGATAGCAACCCGCAGGTGTGCCACTTTCGGCCGAGCGCCACCACCAGACCCACCACTAGGCCGGCTGTAAATGGTTTTGGATGCGCTGCCAACACTGCAATGAGGTTACCAATGGCATGCACAATATAGCAAGGTACAAACACATGGAAATTAATGATCATGCACCATGTGGGCTACATTCTGGTCCATAAGTAACCATACTCTGTCTAATTCAAGAATGGGATCCCTACTACAAGATTTTTATAAACAAAATGTTAGTTACACTAAAACATGCATGAACCCCAAAATCTTCATGAACACAAGACATAAGAAGCTGACACAAATATAGAAAAACACTGATATCCGTAAACAATAACTCATATAAAAACAATATATAACAGCACAAACAAAGATAAGAATAAAAATTGGGATGCGATGAAGGAAGCCAAGGAACAGCATAAGAAGCATTAATAAAAAAGACTTACCCCATCCTTCCATCATCTGTGGTATCGAAGTCTAACATAAGATCATCTGCTCCAAGGCTAGAAGCTGTTCCAATACTGTCTGCTCGACTTCGTACATAACCTCCTGAAGAAGTACAAACCGTATAGTCTTCATAAATCTTTAAAAACTTATAAATACACCAAAGACACTTTCCCCTTTGTTAGGGGGTGGACTGCACACACCCAAATCATGTGTTAGGTTAACAGTTGTTGACTTCAGTTATCCTGACTGGAAACCTGTGGCCCCATTGTGGCTGGCAATGGTTCTCCAGCCCTCCCACAAATCTCTCTGGGAAGAAACTTTGGACTGCTACCTATGTTGTACTTTATTAGTATGGGACTATTTCTATGTCGCTGACTTACAGTAGTAGTAGTAGGAGGGGTGTATATGATGGTTGTCGACTCTCTTTATGTGAAAAAGTTGAGGAAATACAGCTGAGGCTGATAGAATGAAAGAAAGAGAGAGATCTTGGGCCTAATCTAGAGACCAAGGGTGGTGATGAGTTTTGAAGATGGGCAGGAGGGAAATGATTCTAACATCCTTCTTGCAGATGCTCATCATTAGTATCTCCCAACATAAAGGTTTTCTGATAAATATGTTTACTTCTTCTGTCTCTTATTTGATACAATGATAAATACTCAATAATATAGGGACCACCAATGGATATTTGCATAGGGTCCTACATGGAAAGAGTTGATAACTGACAACTGCTCCCCTCTTTCTACTACTACAAGCTCATGACACAGAAACAATCCCACACTAATAATAATGTTAATTGTTTCCTTGAGTTTAATATATACATATATATACCAAAGGCTTTTTCCCCCTTATAAGGGAAATAGCCAAAAAACAAAAGGCATAAAATCCACCCCATCCATTCCATCCCCACATACTTCACTCCCAGTCACCCCCGTCCCTCCCTCTTATCTTGGCTCCTCTTGGATGATGGGTCATCCCTGCATCTTACCCACTGCCCTGGGTCAGAAGCAGTGTCGCAAGATACAGCACATCCAAAGCAAGGCCACTTCATTAAATTTGCAAGCCCCCTCTCCATCCCCTCATGCAGAAAAAGAGAAGATGGGGAGAAATCTCTTCAGACTAAATGGAAAACCTGCAGCCCCACAATGGTTGGCAATAGTCCTTGGGCCCTCCCATACCTGTCTCTGAGAAGAAACTTTGGACTGTTGTCTGTGTTGTATTAGTGTGGAACTATTTCTATGTCACTGGCTGAAAGTAGTGGGAGGAAGGGAGCAGTCACTGGTTGTCAGCAATCCATGTGTTGAAAAGCGTATGAAATATAGCTGAAGATTTCAGATAGAGATCCTGGGACCAGTTGAGACACTAAGTGTCAGTCCTCTTGGTGGAGGTGAGGAGGTTGACAGGTATTGAAAGTGGGCCGCTCTGCAGTACATTTTGCAGACCATCAGTAGTAGGTACCCATGATGGGTCCCTCCCACACTAATGCAAAACATTGGTCCAAAATTTCTTCCCCAAGAGATCTATGGGAGGGACTAAGAACTGATGCCAGCTGTTGCAGGGCTGCTGATTGCCAGTCAGTGAAACCTTAGGTAACAAATATCACCTACAATCTATAACGAGCTAGTAAATGTCTGGAGGGAATGAAAAGTGTAATGAGAACTAGGTATCCAGGATTGAACACAAAGAGAAAGTTATACGAGGCAGTGATTGTATATATGATACTGTATGAAGCAGAAACTTGGAATTTGAAGGGGGCAGAAAGAAGAGCCTATATGTATTTACTTAGTTGTATTATATGGGAAGGGAGTTATGCTTGTAGTGACCTGTCTTTGTATCTTTAATTATCAAGTTTGAGATGAAGTGTTTAAGAAGTAAGGTACGAGTAGGTGATATGAGTATGGACAGAGTGAAATATGATGAGTTAAAGAGTTGTGGTGGAAGGAGGTCTGTCAGATGAAGTAAATCAAAGAATGCTGCAATGGTTTGGGTATATGCAGAGTATAAGTGAGGAAAGATCAATAAACAGTGTGGAAAGCAGATGTGGATGAAATGAATTTGAGAGGAAGACCAAGAATGAGGTGGATGGACAGGGTAAAGGCCACTGGATGCAAGACATCTGTCAAATAAGGATAGAGTGTGCAAAAGATAGGAGGTAATGGAGCATGGTTGTAAATGGATGAAAAAAATACAACCTGGATATAAGTTCTTCTTGTCTGCTCCAGAAATTATTGTGAGTGAATGAGAAGGGGGGGTTACCATATAATGAAGTGGTGGGTGTAAACTAGCTCTGGGTTTTGGGTCCTACTTTGCAGGTGCTGTCTCACTGCACAGCCTTTGACCCAAGCAGTGTGGTAGTGACTGCAATGAACCTTCATCCATGAGGTCCTTAAGATGGAAGAGGTGATGAATAGTTATTTGATGGGTGTAGGATGGGGGGAAAAAGGCCTTTTGGTATGTATATTGTTTTAGAAGTAGTAAGTGAAGAGTGAAAAGAAGCATATCAGGTAGAAAAAAAGACAGACAGTTCTTGAAGGAAGAGATGGGTGGAGTACTTTAAGATAGTGTTGAATGTTAAGGTGAATAGGGAGGCTTTACCTGTGATGCTGATGAGAGATGCCAAGATAATGACTGTGGTGAGAGGAGAATGATTACTTTGGAAGATGACAAACCCTGAGATCAATGAAGGGTACCTACTTGTGATGATCCTGTAAAATGAATGGCAGGGAGACTTGTCTCCCTGCTGTCCATTTTCAATACCTGTCAACTCCCTTGCCTCCATCTGAAGGGGATAATACTTGGTCTCTGGACTAGGCTCAATATCTATCAACTTAACTTTGTTTATTCCAACTTTCCACAATTGGAGAGCTGACAACTGGTAACTACTCCCTCCCTTCTATTTTCAGCCACTGCCTTAGGAACAATCCCCACATTATTACAAAACACACAATAGTCCATTGATCTATGGAAGGGTCTGAAGACTGCAGCCAGTAATTGTGGTACTGTAGGTCCAGTCAGTGAAACTCAATCCAACATTTATTATGACAAACCTTTCTGTAGTTATTTCATATCTTCAATGCTTTCTATGAACCAAATATCATCTAATTTCAATATGTGCACCTTCAACTTTTAATCCTTACTTCAGTAACCTTTGGTTGAAATACTGATATTTCTAACTGCTACAAGTATTAAAGCTAAATCCTTTTCACAATTAGTAAAACATGGAATCACACCTTCAAATCAGTACAATCGAGGGATAGTTGTATTCACAATCTTAAGTATTTCTACTGTATGATGTTTTAGCATGGGAGAAACATCAAATGGGTTTGATAGGTGTAGGGTGTGTGCACGCTTTGACTTGGCCACCCGCCATATCAGAAGGAAAAGGGTTTTTGGTATATTTTCGTATGTACCACACTATGTTATCAATAATTAGGAAATTAATACCATATGAACATAGTTCTTCTTTAGAACTAAGGAATAGATGCATCAAATCTTATCCCAGTAAATTCAGTCACTTATATTTTACTTAGTTGTGTCAGTATCCTTAAATTTCTTTTGTAATTTAGTGAAATAATTCTCTACTCACCTTTTTTACTAAGACAAAGACTTGGTGATGGTGAGCCCAAGTCACCCTCACCAAACCCATCATCTAAGAAGTAGGAGGATGTCAATCCTGAACCTCCAAAAGTCAATCCCGGTTGATCTGCAATCTCATCGTCAATAAGGAAGTCTTGATCCATTTCCTTGGATGATCCTGTCATAGTTGGGGTGCATTTGCCCGATTCTGTCAGCAGACCACTGATAATGAGGGATTTCTGAGACTCAAGCGATGTTTCCATGACAGATTTTCGTTCAACATTTGGTGACTTTGTGGAATCTGTTGAAGATTCCATGATGTGCCCCTTTGCTGGACTACTAGGGGAAGCTGTTGGAGTTAAAACAATGCCCTTAACTTTGGACTTATCAGGAACCTGAGGTTTCTTTTTCCTTTTCACCTTTCTATCACTAAGACACACAGATGACGATGATGATCTTGATGATTCATCTGCAGTTGACAAACATGAATCTAAGGAGGGTTCCCGAGAAATACTACTCCTAACAAGTTCATCATCTCCATCCTGAGTAGCTAAGATGACTGTAGATTGTGATGACTTTTCTTGGGTATGCTCTGTAGTGCTAATTTCTGCATTTTCACTGACAGAGTCAATAATTTCAAATGATGACTCTGAGACAGGCGTCTGTGTCTTGAGTATAGAATCATCTGGAGAAAGAGTCCCCATGTGATCAAGTGTACTACTAACACCTGGACTAGGACTACTATCACAACCACTTTCGTTACTACTTTTTAAGTCTAAGCTGGCACTTCCAGGGCTTGTCTTTAAAAATATGCTTTCCAATCTCCCATCACACTCTGGCGTGGATTCATGAGTACCGTTTACATGTTCCTTTTCATCTATATATAACTCACTTTTTTCAGACCAATCCTTACTTGAACTTATCTCAGTCAATGTCTCGTCAGTACATTCTGCCTTTGACTCAACTTGTCTACTATTCTGACAATCTTTTAAGTCTACTTGAACTTCTCGTTCCTCTTCCACAGATGCAACCATGAGTATGTCTTCAGCTACTTGCTTTGCTATGGAAACCTCTTGCCCATTTCCATAATGCCCCAAGGTAGTGCCATTAGTGTCTTTTTGTGCATCATTCTTCACATTCTGGCATTCACTATACTCTAGCTTTCGACATATGGGTCTAGTAAGTTTGATATTCTTTTCCACAGCTGGCAGGACTAGAGGAGGTGTCTTCTCAAGGGAAGTGGGCCTTATGGCTGGCTTCTTAAATTGGTTTCTTCGAGTCACAGGGGACTGTGACTGGGACGACGGAGTCTGCTCCAACTGAGCGATTCTGTTCTTCACTAAGCCACCTGAGTTGGTGGTTTTTGATGAAGAGCCACTGGATGACATGGTGTTGTTTTCAGGGGGTGTCCTCGCAGAAGATCCCTGGTATCCAAACCCATACCTATTCCTACTATACGGAGCAAACTTCTGTCTAGCCATACTGTATGTTATTGTTGTGTCCCGTTTTTCCTTTCCTACTTCTCTTTGGTTTTCACTGATAGGAGATTTCTCAACAGATTTGTTTGTCATTTTCAGCTGGAGCAATCCAGAATCCTTTGGTTTGACCTGAAAGGATCCAACATTGGAGACAACCAGCTCCAAGTTCCCACCTTTTTTCCTTTGGCCATCATTCCCAGCTAACTTGCTCTTAAGCCAAGCATCTGAAGAATCCTCATTACTAGTGACTGCCTCAACTCCACATAAAGTATCTGTTTCCCCTTCTCCTCTGATCTTATCACTTTCTGAAGATGAACCTAGACCTGAATCCAATTCTATGCCTGACTTGATTGAACACTCAGAATCTCTGGAAACTCTGGGTGCTCGGATGTCATTTGTTTTCAGAGGTGCTGGGCTTCTTACTGGAGTGTAATTGATTATTTTTGGCGAAGCAGTTGGTGTCTTCGTCTTCAGTGCTGAAAGCTTTGTTCTTCCCTTTGGTGATGGGCTTTGACTTTTAGCTTTGTTGGACTTGACAACTGTAGGAACCTGAGGCTGGGGTAGCTGCCGTGTGTGTGCCGTAATTTTTGAGGTAATTGTGCTTGGAATATTTTGACTACTATTAGAATCACTTTTTACTGGCACCTTACTAATTACAGGAGAAATGGACACACTTTTTTTAGGAATATGAATATTAACACTGTCTACATTAGTTGCAGTCAAAGTGCACTTGGAACTGGTTAAATTTCCATTCTCTTCTTCACATAAGTCAAATATGTTCGAATTAGAATCCGAAACCGTTTGTGCTTCACTGAGAATGGAATTGACACTTTCCGTACTATCACCAGACTTCACATTTGTCGAAAGACTCTTAAAGCCAAAGCGATTAGGTGGAATCTGATTGGTACTGGCACCAGCCTTTAAGGCTGTGATCTTTGGTGGTGCTGGACTAACGCTTGAGGTCTTGGAGAGCCCTCGACTGTGGATGCCTGCTGGGCTGGACCCCGCTGAACCCTTTGAGTTGGAACGAGTTCTGAAAAAAAAAGTTTCAGGTAAGTTTGGAGCCATTTAATGGATAAGTTTACATTTTTCTACCACGTTTTCACTATGAAAATAATATACAATCAAAGATACAAATGATAATTGTACAACTACCATCATCTCTACATCAATATGGGATGGTTAAAAAGAATAATAAGAGCAATAATACAGGTCTCCCTCTCTATTTGATGGTTCGATATTCGATATTTCATTCATATGATCCTTTTGAATTTATACCACTTACTCATTTCTCAATGTAGGTACTCAAACCATAAACAAACACGACTGCAGCGCCACCCATGCTCCATTGGCCACCCATCGAAACTCATTCCCACTCTTTATCCAGTTGTGTTTCTCCCTCAGCCCATGTATCAGTGTCTGTGTTTTGTGCTATTATTTCACATTCACTGTTGCTTTACATAATCTGATGGCTTCCAAGCAGCCAGCAACAACTACTTCTGTAGAGATAAAGCCCAAAAGACCAAGAAAGAGTTTATTGTTGGAGAAAAATCTTGAAAATATTAAGCGCCATGAGGGAGGTGAAGGGGCTAACTCCAATGCCAGAATCATGCATTTGCCCAAATCAACTGTCTTCACAATAATCAAACAAGGAGGCAGTGTAAAGAAAGCTGGTGAAACAACTTCTACATTAATGGCAAAGATGCTGACAAGGCAGAGGGGACCAATAATGGAGGAAATGGAGAGACTCTTGAGGCTGTGGATTGATGACCTGTCTCACTACAGCAATTCTCTTTCTACCTCCCTTGTGACAATGAAACCCCTCTCGATTTATAATTATCTACTTAAGAAGGGATATGAAGTTAAGGATGGGTCAACATTTAGTACTAGTAAGGGTTGGTTTGACCATTTTAAAGCCTAAGCAGCCCTACACAATAACGAGATGACTGGTGAGGCAGCAAGTTCTGACAAGCCTGCCACTGCAGCATTCATACCAACACTGAAAAAACACATTGAAGAGTGTGGCTACAGTGATAAATTGGTGATAAACTATGATGAGACAGGCCTGTATTGGAAGAAAATATCATCCAGAACCTTTATTCCTGAGGAGGAGAAAACAACACCCTGGTGCTGGGTGGTAATGCAGCTGGGGACCTGAAGCTGAAACCTTTACTGATCTACTACTGTGAAAATCCAAGGGCACTTAAGGGCTATGTGAAAGGACATCTCCCAGTGATATATAGATCCAACAAGAAGACCTGGATGACGTCTTCTATGAACCAGCATTATATTGCAAATTATTTGTCCCCTGCACTGCGTGACTATGCTACCAAAGAAAACATTGCCAACCGTTTCCTCCTGCTGGTTGACAATGCCCCAAGCCACAAAACAACCATGGAAGATTGGGCAGACAACATAGAAGTGATACTTCTGCCCAAAAACATGACAGCACTCATCCAGCCCATGGACCAAGGTATGATTGCCACTTTCAAGGTGTATTACCAGCACCATACAATGAGTCAACTATTAACATGACTGACAGCCCAGAGAAGCCCACAGTCAAGCAGTTCTGGGCCAATTATTATATCAAGAAGGGCATTGACAATATCAATGCAGCAGAAAAAGGTGACAGAAAAACAATGAATGGCTGCTGGAAGAAACTGTGGCCTGAGTGTGTCAAACCAGCTGATGACTTCACTGGATTTAGTGATGTAGCACCCATTTGTAAGGACATCCTCAGGCTCTCACATATGGCTGGCTTCAAGGAGGTGGATAAAGATGATGTGAATGAATTGCTACAGTCCCATGATAAGCCACTCAGCAATGAAGATCTAATGGAGTTGGAACAAGAACAAGCTCTCCATGGCGATGATGATGATACACCCCAGTGAGGACTTGACATCAAAACACTTCATGAGGCGTTCTCTGGCCTAGATGCAATCATTAAAAAAATAAAGGAAAGGGACCTAAACCCAGCACGAAGTGGAACAGTTGCCTGTAATCTGGAGCAAGCCTTCAAGGTCTACAGAGATATATTTGAGGCCAAGAAAAATAAAAGGCAAAGCAAACCACCATTTCCAGCTTCTTCAAACCTGCCACTCCCATCCAGCCCCTTGCTCTACTTTAGCTGATCTGGACTCCACTTCTCCACCTCTCCAGTCTACTTCTGGTGCTCTTCTGTCCATCTGTCCTGCCTAGGATTCATCAAGTCCTACTAATTCTGATGACAAGGAGAAGGCTTCCTCAGGATTTTAGTAAGACTAGCCATGAAAGATACGTGTGATGTGGGATTGGGAAACTAATGGCTAGTGGTGTTCTACAGAGCCTCTTTTTCTGCTCTTTCCAGTGGATATAGGCCTACTGGGGAAACCTATGTATAAAAAAATAACGCATCTATGACACTACCTCTTTGGATAGCCAAAACTACTCACCCCACTAAATCAAATCCTATTAAAACTTAAGTTCACTATCTGATCGCTTGTTATTCAATCTGGTTTTCAGGAATGTAACCCAATCATATAGTGGGGGAAACCTGTATGTATGTGTATATATATGTGTATATATATATATATATATATATATATGCATATATATATACATATATATATATATAATAATAATAATGATAATAATGAAAAAATACAAATTAGAGTATATCATCTTGCATTATATATACATATCCATGGGACAATGGAAAAACAAGAGGACACAAAAAGAAACTCAAAAAGGATAACTGTAGAAGAGATCTGAAAAAAAAAAATTAGATAAAGAAATAGTGTGTAAACACTATTTAAGATTTTAAGAAAAAACTTGAGGCTGAAAGACACAAAGATGGGTCACGATGAGCATAGCTCCCTTCCTATATAATACAACTAGGTAAATACAAAACTGAAGAGTTTATGCTCAAAGGTACCTAAATATGACCAAATATGCTTTGGCCTAATGTTGTCAGACAGCAAGGCAGGTGGAATCCACCCATAGTCACTGGACTTGAACCCTGGTCTCCGAAACTACAAGACAAAATCAACACTCAATGTGCCACTTACAAAACACACACATACATATGGCTCAAAGATGCAGTGGTACTGTTCTCAAGCATTAATTTAGTGATCCAAGTTAGAGTCCTCCCTAGGACTGAAAAATCAGCATCCCTGCACTGCAAGCCAGCACTCCATCTCTGGTGAGCAAAGAGTTGTATGTGAGTGTGTGCATGATTGTAGTTACCTAGTTGTATTTACCTAGTTGTATCTTACGGGAAGGGAAGCTATGCTTGTGGTGTCCCGACTCTGCATCTCGCACTATCTAAATTGTTCTTAAATTCTTGTATGGTCTTTGCACACAATATCATTTCATTCAGCTTGTTCCATACATCCACAACTCTGTGGGAAAAGATGTTCTTTTTCAGGTCTCTTCTATAACGGTCCTTTTTTGTGATTCCATATCCTCTTGTATTTCTCGTATCCCAATTTAGTAAGTCTTCTCTATCAAGGACTTCCATGCCAAGTCTTCCCTTTCTCTTCTTTATTCCAGGGTTGGTAACTCTAGTTTTGACAGTCTCTCTTCGTATGACAGTTCTGAAAGTGTGGGGGTCATCTTCATAGTTGCTCTTTGGATTCTTTCAAATTTCATTATATTCTTTTTGGTACTGGGTGACCATAGTGTTGCTGCACACTCCAGTATTGGTCTTATCAGTGTGACTAGTATTTTCTTCACCATTTCTTCATCCAAGTAAGTAAATGCCAATTTTATTGATCTAAGCAAGTTGTAGGTTTCTACAACAATTTTGTTTATCTGTTTATAATGATGATTACTCCCAGGTCTTTTTCAAATCCCACTTTTTTTTTTACTTTCTTTTCACCTATTTCATATTGTCCTGATATTCTGTTTTTACTTTCTTCCAAATTCCATTATAATATATTTTTTAATGTTGAAGTCCACTTCCCACTTCTGACTCCATTCCCAAAGTTTGTTCAAATCTCTCTGCAGCGACTCACAGTCTATTTCAGAGCTCACTTTTCTCAACAACTTTGTGTCATTAGCAAAGAAGCTCATGTATGTCCACACCCTCATCCATGTCATTCACATAAATAGCAAACATTATAGGAGCCAGTGTTGATCCCTGTGGAACTCTACTAATCACTTCATCCCAAGTAGAACCCTTATCTATGAGCACTACTCTCATTTTTCTTCTATGCAAGAAATCCTCCATCCATTCCAGTAGTTCACCTTGTATCCCTCCTATGGTTCTCAGTGTTTCCTAATAGTTTTCTATGTGGCATGAGTGTACATGTATTTACCTAACTGTAGTTTACAGGAAAGGAGCAATGCTCATTGGGTCTTGTCTCCTATTCTCTAATTTTCTAACATACAGTAGATTCAAATTCATGTATGGTTCTAACTTAATCTATATCTTTGACTTCCAATTATATTTAGATTTGAACTCATGTATTGTTTGATTTGGGCTATATCACCTTCTAAGCTATTCCTCATATTTATACAACTATATGGTAAACTGTATTTCTTCACATCAACATGTAGTCTTTCTTAACTTACTTCCATGACCTCTTAAAGCCCTCCCATCTTTAGTCAGATCTCTTCTGTCAATGCCATCTATCTCCATGAGTGACCTAAACACCGTAATCATATCACCTCTTTCTCTTTGATCTTTCAATGATGGCAGACCCAGTACTTTTAGTCTTTTCTCATATGGTATATCTGCTAGGCTGGGAACTAATTTGGTTGCTGCCCTTTGTATTCTCTTAATCTTCCTTATATCCTTCACTCTGTGTGGGGACCATACTACTGATGCATATTGCAGTTTTGGATGCATCAGTGTTTCAATGAGCTTTTTCATCATCTCTTAATCCATATAATGGAACGTCACTTTAATCTTCTGCAGTAGTCCACATGTCTCTCCCACAATTGTGTTAATGTGTCTATCTGGTGACACTCTCTTTTATCAACACTCCCATGTCTTTCTCCTCTTGCTTTTGTAATGGGTTCGCTTCCCAAGGAATAGTTTAAAGATGGCCTTTTGTTGATGTTGCCCATTTCCAATACTTTGCATTTTTGGTATTGAATTTAATTTTCCATTCTTGGGTCCATGCAAAAATAGTATCTAGACCTTTTTGCAATATTCTACTGTCCTCATTTTTCACTCTTCTCATGATTTTTGCATCATCTACAAACATGTTGACATAGCTTGTTGTTCCTTCCATCATGTCATTAACACAGATATGAAACAGAATTGGTGCAAGCACTGAACCTTGTGGTATTCCACTCATTACTGCTCTCCACCTTGACATCTTGTCCTTTGCTAATGTCCTCATTTATCTTTCCTTCAAAAAGTTTTTAATCCATTTTAATAGTTTGCCTCTCAGTCCTTAAACATGCTCCAATTTCCACATAAGTCAACTGTGAGGTACTTTATCAAATGTCTTTTCTAGGTCCATGTACACACAGTCCACCCATCCCTCTCTTGCAGCATATCAATCGTTCTTGAGTAAAAGCTTAAAAGGTTTGACACACATGACCTTCCAGATCTGAAACCAAACTGACTGTCAGAATGTTCATCTTTTCAAGATATTTGGTCCATTGATCTTTCACAATCCTTTCACATTTCACTATTGTGTTGGTTAGTGATACTGGCCTATAATTTAGTGATGTTTCCTTGCTTCCACCCTTGTGATTCGGCACCACGTTTGCCATTTTTCAATCAAGTGGTACAATGCCTTCCTTCAATGAACATATGATAAAACTGTGGATCTTGTCCACTGGTTGTTCCCTACATCCTTTAAGTATCCAGTTTGAGATTCCGTCAGGTCTTGAGGCTTTTGTCACATCCAATGATCCCAAAGACTGACCACTTCCTTCACTTCTACATTTATACCTGCTAAACCTGGTTTTTTCATCCTCTTGTTTTCCTCCAAAAAGTTGCACTCTTTTCTGAAGACCAATTGGAAACCTTCATTATTTCTGCATGAGCTGAGGCCTCTTCAATGACCTCACCATCTACTATTAACTTGATGATTTCTTCTGTGTCTCAATTTACCATTTATGAACCTGTAAAATAGTTTTGGTTCATCTTTGCATTTTTCTACTACATCTCTCAGAATTGCTTTCTTCCTGCGAATTCTGGTATAGTCACTCCTAGCTTGTTTGTAAGCTTCTTTTGTTTTATTGCTTCTTTTCTTTCTCCATATTTCCCAAGCCACATCCCTGGCCTTTTTTTGTTGTTGCAATTTTACACTTTTTGTTAAACCATCCTGTTTTTGCTTCTTCCCTTCTGTAGTCTTTGGCACATGTTTATTAACACCTAGATTGTAAATGTCTAGAAAAAATTCTCATTTCCTCTTTATTCCTGTGGTAGTCATGAATTCTTCCCAGTTTGTTTCTTCAAAGAATTTTCTCAACCCTATATAATCTGCTTTCCTAAAATTGAGTCTCCCTTGCCTGTGTGATTCATTCCTTGGCTCTATTTCCTCATCCTCCAGCTGAAATTAAATTGTAACATGGTCACTTTTCCTACTGGGCAAAGGTAATTCAAGGAACTGATGATATCTGGCTCTTTGGTCAGTAACAGATTTAATTTTGTGGGAGTGTCATCTCCTCTTACTTGGGTCACTTCCTTTACTCATTGGATCACTGTGTTCTCCATTCCTATACTTGGTATATTTACCCAGGAACCTGCTTTTGCCACTTGCTTCCCATTCCTCCCAATCAACGTCACCACAGTTAAAATCTCTAATAAGTACCATGTTA
>NC_134801.1:32462942-32510442 GCF_046742065.1 Oratosquilla oratoria | reverse complement strand
TAGGTAAGTAGGAAAAGAGGAGAAGGGGAGGGATTGCTGGGGAAATGGAAGGAAATGAGGATGTGGAGGACTTGGCCCAGGCAGACGGGCGTAAGGTCAACATGAAACGACCACCGGATGACGAAATGGCAAATAAAAATGTAAAGATTAGAAGTATAGAGAGGAGCAATACAGTAGAAAGTGACGAGAATATGTTCCAGGGATTTAAAGAGGGTGGGGGGGACACAACCCCCCCCCCGACTGATAAGACTAGAGGAGAGAGTTGATAAGGTGATCGAGGACTTGGAACGTAAGTTAGGTCATGTAGACTCCATTTTCCAGAGAATTGAAAGGTTGGAACAACTAGAGAAGGCTAACAGAAACTTAACTGAAGAAGTAGAGGACCTAAAAAGACAGTTAGGAAATGTAAAGGAGGAGAATGAGAAATTGAAGAAGAATAGTAATGAAAACAGTGAGAAAATAGCTACAGAAGCTAAAAATTTGAGAATAACTCAAGAAGGGAATAAGGTTTCATTCACTGACATAGTCAAACAGCAATTGAAAGAACATAATGAAGACTCAGTTATTAAAGTGATGAGACAGAAGGAGAATATAGTAAGAGAATTAGCTGACAAAAAGAAATGTATAATTATATTAGGAATGGAAGAGAAACATAACCCAGATAGAACCGCAAGAATCAAGGAGGAAAATGAAAGGGTAAGCAGTTTATTAAAATTAGTCCAGGAAGATGAACCAGAAATTATAAAGGAAATCGAGGAAAAATTCAGACTCGGAAAATATAGTACAGATAAGACCAGACCAATTAAGATTAAATTCAGGTCACAAACAACGGCAGAGAAAATTCTATCCAAGACAGGGAAACTAGCAACAAATGATCAATATAAAAAGGTATGGATAAAAAGAGAAATGAATAAGGAGGAAAGAGAGGCAGAAAAGCAGAAAAGAATTTAAGCTAAGGCAAAAAACGAGGAAAGAACGGAGTCAGAGAAAGAGAGATTCTATTGGAGAGTAGTGAACATGAAAATAAAGCAGTTCGACATACTAAAGAAAAACATAAGGGAAACAGAGAACACAATGGAAGTGGCAGAAAACTAAGAGTGTCTTACACAAATATAGATGGATTGATAACAGGATTGAATGAACTGAATGATTATTTGAAAGAAAAAGAACCGGACATAATGGGAATTGTAGAAACAAAATTAAAAGGCCCACTACCACCCAACAGTGTAGGACAGGATACATACAATTATTGGATTAGAAACAGAGAGAAAAAACAAGGGGGTGGAGTTATGTTTCTGACAAAGAAGGATATAAACGTGAAAGGTGTCATATATGGAAAGAATACAGTAGAGATGATTATGATAGAAGTGGAAGACCGAGATAAGAAGAGCAGAAAATTTGTGATCAATTATGTGCCTCCGAAAACAGCCTCATGGGAGGAGAGTGAACATAAAAGTATGTTAGAGGACACAAAGATAGCATTAACTAAAATAATGGAAGACGGAGGAAGAATAGTTATGATGGGCGACTTTAATTGCAAAGAAATCTGCTGGGAAGAAATGACAGCAAAGAGTGGTGATGACTCATGGGGAAATGCTCTACTTGAGATGATTACTGACCATTCAATGACACAATGGATACAAGAGAACACTAGGTATAGAAATGAAGAAGAACCATCGAGGCTAGACTTAATAATTACATCTGAACCTAGAATAGTGGACAAGATTGAATATAAAACACCAATAGGTAAAAGTGACCACATATTGATTGAACTGGAACTTAATGAAGAAAAATATAGGAAAAGAAATGAACAATATAGAAAAGGAAGAATGATGTATGAAAAAACAAACTTTGATAAAATAAGAGAATTCTTCCAACAAGAAAACTGGGAAGAAATATACAAAGAAGAAACATCAGTGGAAGAGAAATGGAACATTTTGACAAAAATTTACAAAGAAGGAGTGGAAAAGTATGTCCCAAGACAAAAACAAGAAAAAGAATATGTAAAATGCTGGTACAACAAAAGTTGTAGGGAGTTAAAAGACAAAAGAGACAAAGCCTGGACCGGATGGAAAAAAGACAGAAGACCTGAAAAATGGAAAATATATACTGGTTATAGAAATGAATATGTACAAAAGTGCAGAGAGGAAAAAAGAAAATATGAAAAAGATGTTATAGAAAAGTGTAAAGATCAACCAAAACTATTCTACAGATTTGTAAACAATAAACTGAAAAACAAACAAGATTTGGAGAAATTAAGACAAGGAGGAGTTGAATACACTGAGGAAATGGAAATGGCAGAAATTATGAACAAACATTTTAAATCAGTGTTTACAAGGGAAAATATACAACCTGAAGAGATTGAGTGGAAGGAAAAAGTCCCCCCTATGGAAGAAATAGAAGTAACAAAGAATGAAATATTGACACACTTGGGTAATTTTGATGTCAGAAAATCGCATGGGCCAGATGAAATAGCAAACTGGATTCTGAAAGAATGTAGGAATGAACTGGCAGACAAAATACATAGCATAATAAGCAGTTCCTTAAAAGAAGGAAAAGTTCCAGAAGATTGGAAAAAAGCAAATATAGTACCTATATATAAAGGAGGAAATAAAGAAGAACCTACCAACTATAGACCAGTCTCTCTAACAAGTACAATAGCAAAAATATGTGAAAGAATTATCAAAAGTAGATGGGTAAAATACTTGGAAAAAAACAACGTACTAAATCCAAGGCAATTTGGATTCAGATAAGGACGATCATGCGTCACCAATTTAATATGTTTCTATTCAAGGCTAATAGATATAATACAAGAAAGAGATGGATGGGCTGATTGTGCATTTCTAGACCTAAAAAAAGCTTTTGACAAAGTACCACATAAGAAGTTGCTTAAGAAATTAGAATATGAAGGAGGAATACAAGGTAAATTGCTAAATTGGATGGAAGACTTTTTGCAAGAAAGAAAAATGAGAGTAGTGATAAGAGATCAGCACTCAAAATGGAATGAAGTAATAAGCGGTGTCCCGCAGGGAACAGTTCTGGCCCCAATAATGTTTGCTATATATATTAATGATATGGATGAAGGAATTGAAAGCTATATGAGCTTCTTTGCAGATGATGCAAAATTACTGAAAAGAGTGAAAACTGAAGAAGATTGTGAATCACTACAGAGAGATCTAAATAAAGTACAAGAATGGAGTAGGAAGTGGGAGATGGAGTTCAATACAAAAAAGTGTAGTATAATGGAATTTGGAAAAAGCAAAAACAGAATAACAGGATCATATAATTTGGGAGAAGAAGGAATAAAAAGAGTAGAAAATGAGAGGGACCTGGGAGTCATTGTTATGAATAATATGTCACCTGAGAAACATATAAATAAGATTTTTGGAGAAACTTATAATTTAATAAGAACAATCAAAGTGGCATTTACATACCTGGATGAAGAAATGGTGAGGAAAATCCTAATCACCCTGATAAGACCAAGATTGGAATATGCAGCAACGATATGGTCACCAAGTACAAAAAAATGTATAAAAAAACTTGAAAGAATACAAAGAGCAATTACTAAACTGGCACCAACACTCTCAAAACTATCATATGAAGAGAGACTACAAAAACTTAAACTACAGACACTAGAGCAAAGAAGAGAGAGAGGAGATTTGATAACTATTTACAGAATCATGAAAGGCATAGAAATTACTGATAGAGAGAATCTGATAAAATGGGATGACAGAAATACAAGAGGACACGGAAAGAAAATAAAAAAAGACAACTATAGAAGAGATTTGAAAAAGAACAGCTTTCCTCACAGAGCAATAGACAGTTGGAACAAGTTAGATGAGAAAGTGGTGTGTGCAAAAACAATACATGAATTTAAAAATAGTTTAGATAAAATGAGATATGAAGACGGGACCTCACGAGCATAGCTCCCCTTCCCGTAAAATACAACTAGGTAAATACAACTAGGTAAATACACACACACACAGAGGCACGCTATATTACAAAGGATTACAAAGGCGGAGCATGCCGACAGGAGACCTTTTGGTCCATATCTAGGTCGGATGCGAAAAAAATCATAATAATAAAAAATTAATAAATAAAAACTATAATAATATAATTAACAAAATGCATAAATAAATGCATATGTATAGTTAAACAACAAACAAACAGGCAAATAGTAAATAATAACAAATTAGCATATAACTAATAATAAATTAAAATCAAACAGACAAATGATGATAAAACAAAAACAAATAATATGAAATAAATTATAATCATTACAGCATCTTGCTTAGGTGTTTATCTAAATGATTCTTAAAGCTTCGAACTGAACTACATTGCACTACCTGTGCAGGAAGTTTATTCCATTCATTAACTACACGGTTGGCAAAGTTGTTTCTACCTACTTCCAAATTGAATCTATTTCCGGACAGTTTGAGACCATTGTTTCTTGTCTGATTCTCATTCAATGTGAAAATTTTGTCACTTTTGATGTTGTCATTTCCCTTTAGAATCTTAAAGACCTGTATCAAGTCACCTCTGAGCCTACGCTTTTTTAGGGAAAACAGATTCATATGTTTTAGTCGATTTTCGTATATATATATGTATATGTATATATATATATATACATATATATATATGCTAATAAGAAACACGGGTACGTGTGTTCACTTATGCAAAGTAGACCACTTGGAAAAAGAAACTAACGAAGCAGAGCGCTTTCGTATATTACATCTTCAGTGCAACAAGTACTGAAGATGTAATATACGAAAGCGCTCTGCTTCGTTAGTTTCTTTGTTCCAAGTGGTCTACTTTGCATATATATATATATATATATATATATATATATATATCTATATGTATATATGCACCAAATATTATAGACCTATGATTTCCATCAACCTCTCAGACATAAAGATGAATGAAATCGCCTGGCGAAGGCTACAACAACAACAACAACAACAACAACAACAACGGGAAAAGTACCACTAGGAACGTGTTCCCCCATCATCGGTAAATAAACCCAAGACAAACATTACTTTAAAGTCTAGGGCTGTCTGCGAACCTACGCCTACACACATAAGTCCCTTCCTCTATCGCCATGAGCAGCGCCACACCGTTCTAAACAAGCTCAAGACAAGACTCATTGCTGGAGAGGTAAGAGAATGGAAATAAATAAAATAAAAATGTAAATAAAATTAGTAGATGAATAAATAAATAAAAGACCACCTCGACCCCTTTCCTCACGATAACGAACATTATATAACTTAGTTTTGACTAAAGCCAGGCGATTTTATTCACCCTAGGGCGATTAAAAAAAAATACTGCTCGTCACCCTTCGGGACGACTCGGGTCGACTCGGCCCCTCGACCGCCCAATCACAGGCCTTGAAACTTCCTTCGGTATTGAAACGAATCAAATCCCCCCCCCCCCCCACATCCTCCTGCCATCTCCTCTCACAGATGTCGACACAAACACCGATTCTCAAGCGAACCGTCACTGTCACGTCAGGGCAATGAATCCATGGCGACACCCTGACTTCCTTCGTTTCCTCATCTTCTTCCTTAAAGTAACAAGAAATATCATCAACGGCCTCTCCACCCTCTGCAGTCCGTGTTCAACTCTATTCCTCAACTCACCAGGCAATTCTATTCGGTTTAAGACAATCCCCTGATGACGTCAGCGTCTAACGTCTGCTCCTGGCTGGGCGAGCGGAGGCTGTTCGAGGCTGCCTGGCGGCGTGGGAGAGTTCGTAGTTAGGGCAGACTACAATAAATGTCCTGCATTGGAAAGGTCCTCCACAAGGAGAGACCGTCCTGGTCCTCTCTTAGACGGCGCACGGGGCGGGAGTTCGTGGCAATTAAACTGTATTTTATCCTGTTTATTCTGGACACCACCACGCGGATTCTTTCGATTGAGAGAAGCTCCTTTTGACTCCAGAGGATGAACCAATCCCACGACAAGTTCCACTCTCCTCGGGGTGCCTGCTCCCCCAAATCATATCCGTCAATGAAACTATCCGATATCAACTCCTCCTCACCTGTGTGGGTGGCACTTTTAGATTCTCGCGTAACACGGCACTCTCTCCCACAGGTGACGGCCAAGCAACACAGAGAGCGGGTGAGCAAGCTACCCTCCCATGACGTGGAGCTGGGCGGTCCGAGTGGATGATGATACGGCAGGAACAATGGAACAGAATCAGTTCAATCTTATCGTCCCAAAACCAAGCTTGACAACCTTTACTACGAGGAGGGTACCGCTAACACAATGCCCAAGAACAGACCTTTTCATTTCCGATTCCTTATCTATTTATTTCATCTGGCGATTAATGGGTTCGTTTGGTAATCTATACCAGCCCTTGTTATGGGTCCGATGGTCTCGTTTCGAAATGCTCTTCCAATGGAAGATCTCATTTCAATTTTCGTTCTCCTTCCTCCGAGGTGGTCCCCTATCCTACGATGTACGTAAAATAAATAATTAAATAAATAAATACACAGAATTTCACAGACGCCTATGGCATCTCTATGCTGCCGATGGCAGGTGTCGCTCGCTCGAGATGCCAATGAACGCCAAGTAACTCAATTCAGTTTATACTTTTCCGGTCTTCGTTAAGTCAAATTTCAGACATTTACTATCCCCCTACCCACCCGCTTTTAACCTATTAAATTCGTAGCAGGTTTCTGGAGTATTAAATTCTTTATAGACCGCGCAAGCAAATGGATAAATAAGCAAATGAATAATCAAATGATTAAATAAACTAATTTTTGTCAGTCGGTCCGTTGGCATGCAAGACCGGGACACCCGTGTAAAGGCTCCGATTAAATCCAGAAAGGAGGAAGCTAAAAGCAATCTCATTATAAACGATCAAAACCAAGGAGAATACTTTTACTAATTAAGCCGATTTCTGGTTTATAATTCTTGCACTTTATTCAATCAGGCTTCCATGATAGAATAATAATAAGTCATATCATCATCAATAATAATAATGAGAACCGTAACTTCCATGATTAAAAAAAGATAAGAGAATATATCAATAAGAACGATAATACCAATAATAATAACAATAATAGTAATGATGATAATAATAATAATAATAATAATAATAATAATAACAACAATAATAGTAATGATAACAATAACAATAATAGTGAACAAAAGATTTCTTCGTCTCGTCTGTATAAAGCGAGTCACCAGTCCCATGATATCAGCCCTCCCCAAAGCCAGACCATCACTATCTCCCCCGATAAGAGATAAAAAAAAATGTGGCATCGATGACAACACCAGATTTCTATGCAGGGGACAGCTCACGCTAAGAGGTGCTCAGCTGCGGCCGAAGCCGTTACGTTTGCCCTATGTGTTCGGACAGCCAGCGTAAGTGACAGTCATAGGTTACCGTTGGGGATCGAACCCGGGCCTATACCATTTATATTAATACTTGCATTTTTCCAATAGAGACTGTCTATATCCCCTTCACTGCCGGCGGGGCACAACGGGCGTAAAGAAAAAGTGCCACTCGAGTCTACGAAGGTGCGAATGAAAACTTCATCACTAATGTTATTAGCGCTACCTACACATTTCACTCTGGCTACCTCCAAACGATTCTATTCAGGTGAGCAAGGGGGCACGACGGTGTAGGGCTTAAAACGGTCTCGTGTGACATTACTCACGGATTAGATTCTGGCTAAAGTCTGACAACTTGATTCAGCCGAGAGGGAACCCTTCGGGCAAAGGGACTAACCTGATCAAAGTCACGTCCATACATTCCTATCAGTCCCTCTCTCTCTCTCTCTCTCTCTGTGTGTGTGTGTGTGTGTGTGTGTGTGTGTGTGTGTGTGTGTGTGTGTGTGTGTGTGTGTGTGTGTGTGTGTGTGTGTGTGTGTGTGTGTGTGTGTGTGTGTGTGTGTGTGTGTGTGTGTGTGTGTGTGTGTGTGTGTGTGTGTGTGTGTGTGTGTGTGTGTGTGTGTGAGAGAGAGAGAGAGAGAGAGAGAGAGAGAGAGAGAGCTTGTGTGTGTATTTACCTAGTATTTACCTAGTTGTATCTTAGGGGAAGGAGAGCTACGCTCGTGTGTCCCGTCTCTGTATCTGTGTGTGTGCGTGTGTGTACGAGTGTGTGTGTGTGTGTGTGTGTTCAGGAGAGAGCGACCTTCGACCAGATCCGGGGGTCTCGACCCACCACTCCCCCATCAGACCAGTGTCCGTCCAACTGCCCTTGACCTCAACATCTCCTCCTCGTTCTCAGCCAGAATAAAATGAAGTGCGTCATCACCGCGATGAAGGGGTTGGAGGCCATTCTAGATAAGGCGGGCGGGCGAAGAATGATATGACGCCTGTTAACATCTGATTCGGCGGCTCATTCCGTAACTCAAAACGACGCAATGACGCCAAGCTCTATCACGCCCCCCGCCTTCCGTGCCGGGTGGTCCTTCTCCTCCTATCCCGCCTGCCGCCAGGCGGTTTTTATTCACCTCAGTGGTTCTCTATCACCTAAGTATATCTCCCACTCCTCCCTCTACCAGACCTTTTCAGCAACCCATTTGGCTACGGGTATAAGGTTTCCGTCAACTGAATAAAATCAATTGGCGGCAGCAACAGGGATCACCCAGGCAACGCTGGGTATCTACTACGTCGTACCCGATTCGATTGCTAGATCCGAGCCCGGAACCGGAGGAGCGAGGCCGGATACACACGACGCTTGTAACACCCCCGGATCGGGTGACCTACCCTGCCAATCTGGTCTTCTCTTTTCGTCCCCCCCCCCTCCCCGAACCGTGTGGCGGGGGTCAGGGGCGGCCCTTTCATCCCAACGGTGCTAAGGTGAGAGTGACAATGAATTTGTAAATGGGTGTGAGGTGGGCGTACTCTTTCATTCGGCCACCCACTTAATAAGGAGAAAACGGGGGTTTTTTGGGATATGTACTCTGTATGTACTTAGAAGGGGACGAGGGGGCGAGGGGGTTGAGGGAGGGGGGAGGAAGGGGGTGGAAGGGGAGGGGAAGGGGGGTGGGTGTGCATTTTTTTTTTCTTTTTTACAAAGTCTGGGACAAAAGGCCAAAGCAATGACTTCCCATATCGTCATGTGCTTTTATTACGCTTCGATCAAGACGACCGTCAGCGGTTGTCAGGTCACGACCTTGTGATCTGAGCTGACACGCTCGACTTTTTCCCATCATGCTAGTTGTGCCGTCAAGCGATTTTATTCACCAGTGGTGCTCAGTAGGATCGAGATGCACTCCTTCAGCGATGTAGCCAACTTGACCAATTTTGTTCTGTTTAACGTCAAACGCTTCCTCGCCAAAATAAAAACTACAAAGTAGGACATAGTGTTGATGTTGTGGCACCCTTCTTTAGCGACCCCTCTCCCTAGCACTCTATGACCACGGCCGCCGCCGGACGATTTTATTCATCTCCGTGGCGCTCGTGCACGCACACACCCTCGATGGCACCGAGTTAGATGAACTGGCGGGAGGCGCCCGTCTATTTCTATTCTGGCTGGCTCCCACAGAGTCATTTCATTCATATCTCAGTTGCATCACTTCGGTTGTTGCCAGGGGGGCCCGAGGAAAGTGACGGGGGAAATGGGAACATGGGGAGGAGGAGGAGGAGTGGGTGGGGGAGGAGACGAGGAAGGGGATGGGGGGAGGGGAAGGGGAAGGGGAGGGAAGGAGGTGGAGAGGGGAAGGGGGAAGATGAAACGGGATGGAGGGAAAGGAAGGGGAGGGGGGATGAGGAAGGGGAGAGGAAAGAGGGAAGAGTGAAGGGGAAGAGGAAAGAGGATGAGGAAAGAGGATGAGGAAGAGGAGAGGGTAGGGAGAAGAGGGAAGGGGATGGGGAAGGGGAAGGGGAAGGGGAAGGGGGAAGGGGAAAGGGGAGAGGAAGGGGAAAGAAGGAAGGGGAGGGAGAGGGGGGATGCTTGAAGAAGAAGGGGAAAGGAGAGGGGAAGGGAGGGAGAAAAGTAAGGAGGATGAGGAAGGAGAAGAGGTGGAGGGAGAGGAGGAAAACGAGGGACGAGGAAGGGGAGAGGAAAGAGGGAAGAGTGAAGGGGAAGAGGAAAGAGGATGAGGAAGAGGAGAGGGTAGGGAGAAGAGGGAATGGGAAGGGGATGGGGAAGGGGATGGGGAAGGGGGAAGGGGATGGGGAAGGGGATGGGGAAGGGGAAGGGGATGGGGAAGGGGATGGGGAAGGGGGAAGGGGATGGGGAAGGGGAAAGGGGAGAGGAAGGGGAAAGGGGAGAGGAAGGGGAAAGAAGGAAGGGGAGGGAGAGGGGGGATGCTTGAAGAAGAAGGGGAAAGGAGAGGGGGGGAGGGAGAAGAGTAAGGGGGATGAGGAAGGAGAAGAGGTGGAGGGAGAGGAGGAAAACGAGGGACAAGATGAAAAGGAGGGGGAGGTGAGGAGGGGGAGAGGGTGGAAGTTGGGGTGGGTGTGGGGGGTGGGGGGGGGTAGCACCTCCAAACATGGCCATGGCGGCCTGTTTGTTGTTGTTGCGGGGGCAAAGGCAGGTTCGCTGTACACCTCTTCCTCTCCTTCCAGGTGTGGCGTGTTCTTATGTTGTTGTGTTTCTGGTTTGCCAATCCCAAACGCATTCTGGAGCCAACCGGAAATCAATTCGACATTCCAGTCTTTTTACGATTCTCCTAAATGAAATCATGTATACAAACGTAAATACATACATAAAAGCGTACGTGTGTATGCATACACAAACAACAACAGAACTGTACACCAATCGACATTTTTTCTTTCAGATTTAATTACTTGCATCAATTTGATAGAAAGAGCAAATCGAAATCGTAACGTCTCGTCTCTCTCCTATTAGTTTAGAATTCAATACAAGCTTAGGATGAACACAAGATCACCATTCGAATGGTTAAAACGATCGACTGAACACCCAGGCAAACACCCAAAAATCTAAGCTATGTTTACTTCATTTCTCAGTGTAGGTGGGTCTGTACAATCATTATTACCACTACCACTACCACCACCACCACCGTCGCCCTGAGAGAGAAGAAGCGGACGTTGGGCGGCCCCGCCTCGGACAATGTTGTTTGTCCCAAGGAGACCAGTAGGAGCGTCTGCGCTGGTATGCGGCGGTTGGCTCCCAAGCAACCACGCCACGCGGCCTGGAACTGGAACTCGGCACGGCGCCGCGCCGTCCTCCCCCTCCTCCTCCTCCTCTTCTTCTTCTTACTTCTCCAGTTACCGAAAGGCGGCGAAGGAGTTCTGGATCGTTATGCTCAACCTGGATATGTAGGCCTCTGATTTGATTGGATAACGGTTCTTATAAAGAAGGGGAGGAGGAAGAAATGATAGAAGAGGAAGGGGAAAGGGCAGAAGAAGACGAAAAAGGAGGAAGAGGAAGAGGAGGAGGAGGAGGATGTGGAGGAGGAGGAAGAGATGAAGAACAGCAAGAAGTGAAACAGGAAGAAGCTGAAGAATAACTAGAACAAGAAGGAATGATAGAAGAAGGGGAAGGGGCAGAAAACGAAGAAGAACGAGAAGGAGGAGGAGGAGATGAAGAACAAGAAGAAGTGAAAGAGGAAGAAGCTGAAGAAGAACTAGAACAAGAAGAAGTGGGGGAGGAAGAGGAAAAAGAAGTGGTAGAACAAAAAGAGGAAGAAGAAATAGAAGAACGGGAAGAGGAAGGGGAGAGGGTAGAAGACGAAGATGGAGGAGAAGAAGAAAAGTGAAACAGGAAGAAGCTGAAGAAGTAGAACAAGAAGTGGAAGAAGAAGATGAAGAAGAAATGGTAGACGAAGAGGAAGAAGTAATGGAAGAAGTAATGGAAGAAGAGGAAGAAGGGATAGAAGAAGAAAAAAAGGAGGAGATGAGGAGAAGAACAACCAGAAGTGAAACAGGGAGAAGTTGAAGAACTAGAACAAGAAAACTAAAAATGGAAGAGGAAGAGGAAGAAAAAATAATACAAGAAGAAGAGGAAGAGGAAGGGGTAGAAGAAGACAAAGAAGGAGGTGGAGGAAAAGATGAAGAAGAACAAGAAGTGTAACAGAAACTAAAGGACTAGAACAAGAACAAAACGTGAGAGAAGTAGATGAAATAGTAGAAGAAGAAGAGGAAGAATAAATGGGAGAAGGGGAAGAGTAAGGGAAAGGGATTGAAGAAGACGAAGGAGAAGATGAAGAACAAGAAGTGAAACAGGAAGAAGCTGAAGAAGAACAAGAACAAAAAGTGGAAGAGGAAAAAGAAATGATAGAAGAGGAAGAACAAATGGAAGAAGGGGAAGAGAAAGGGATAGAAGAGGACGAAGAAGAAGGAGAAGGAGGAGGAGGAGGAGGAGATGAAGAAGAACAATAAATGAAATAGGAAGAAGCTGAAGAAGAGCTAAAACAAGAACAAGTGGAAGAGGAAGTGAAAGAGGAAGAAGAAATCGAATTAATTAAAAACAATCTAGCATGATACCGAAAAAGAAGAGATCTGCCTAGTTTAAATGATTTATTGATTTTTTTAACTCAACCCTTCGCCAGTCTATCATTAAATTGCTTTACTCAGTCTACTATCAGTTCGATAAGGTCTAAAAATAATTTTCTATTTTTTTTTTTTTGGGGGGGGCGAGGGTGGTAAGGTTAGTACCTATTGATATCTGTGAATATTAAATGACAAAATCTATTTTTCTCTGACTTTGAGCTTAAAGTTTGGAGTTCATGACCACCATAGCTAAAACATTAGTTCCTCACTATTGTGGTCCTATGTTTGGTGATTCACTATGATACGACTTTTTCCGAGGCCCCAGCAACGGATCTCATGTCACCCAACGATCTCTCTGGGGAGAAACGTTGGAGTGTTGTCGTATATTAGTGCCGGTCTATTTCTGTCACCAGCTAAGAGGAGGGGAGCAGTCTTCACCTGTCACCTCTCCGTGTATGAGAAAAGTGTGTGTGTGTGTGTGTGTGTGTGTGTGTGTGTGTGTGTGTGTGTGTGTGTGTGTGTGTGTGTGTGTGTGTGTGTGTGTGTGTGTGAGAGAGTGTGTGTGTGTGTGTGTGTGTGTGTGTGTGTGTGTGTGTGTGTGTGTGTGTGTATGTATGTGTGTGAGAGAGAGAGAGAGAGAGAGAGAGAAAGAGAGAGAGAGAGAGAGAGAGCAGGGGGAGGAATAGGGCTAGTTGAAGTTGATAGAGATCTTTGGGCTCGTTCTGGACACTGAGTACCAGCCCCTCAAGGTTGTATCCCCACATGGAGGTGAGGGTGTTAAAGGGCTTTGAAGCAGGGCGGCAGGGAGATGATTCTAGCCGACATTTATCTCGCAACGCCAGCAAGGTGGGATGTGAACCTGTCACTTCCAGCTATGAGCTGAACACGTATTCACATTTTTTTAAGATAAAGTTTAATGGGTTCGAAGGAGTTTCTATATACCAAGGGCTTTCCCCCCCTCACCAGGGAGATAGCCAAGTCAACCATTTCATTCTCACCCCCTCCACTCCCATCCACCACCCCTTCCCCCCTCTCAACTCCTAATGGTTGACGGGTCAGAAGAAGTGTAGCACGACACAACACATCTACAGCAAGGCAGCTTAATTTAATCGGCAACCCCACCCCTTTCCGTCTTCTAATGCATGAAAAGAGAAGACGAGGAAAAATCCCTTCGGGCTGCGTCAAAATATCATTCACACATAACCATTCCTTAATCCCCCCCATCCTCCGCCCCTCCCTTCCTTGCATCACATTATCATCTACACACAGTCACTCTCCATTGATCCATATCTCCTGCCTCTCCCTCCCTTTCTCAATAGACATGACCCTCTTGCTCAACGCCCTTTTCACCCCATCCATCCATCTCATCCTCGCTCGTCTCCCCAAGTTCACTCCATCCACCTCTGCCTTTCACACCTCTTTTGTTAATCTTTCTTCACTCATTCTCTCCATGTGTCCAAACCATCCTAATACTCTTTCATCAGCCATATCTGCCATCTCCTTTTCCACCTCAGTTCTCCCCCTCACCTTCTCGTTTCTCACTCTATCCAACCTTGGAACCCCTACCATACTTCTCAGACATTTAATCTCAAACATATTCAAACTTTTCCTCTCTGCCTCTCACAAATTCCAAGTCTCCTCTTTGCATCCATTCCCAAATGCCTATTTCTCATTACACTTTTAGTTCCTCAAGGGATTTACTTGCTTCTCTCAAGCTACAATTCACTTTCATCTCCACTCCTTTTCCTGATACATGTGACCCCAAACACCTGAAGCTATCCACTTCCTCCATCCTCTCTCCTTTCAGACATTCAACTCGTTGTCATTTTCTCCCCTTGTACATCTCATTACCTTGCTTTCACCCACATTTATCTTCAAACTTCTCCTATCACATACCCTCCCAAACTCCGCCACTAACTCCCTTAATCCCTCCTCTGACTCTGCCACAAGTGCAGTGTCCTCAGCAGACAGCGACTGGCTCATCTCCCTTTTCCATTTTCTTTAAAAATTTCCAATCCCCTGCCCATTACTCTCGCATTTACCTCCCGCACCACCCTATCCATGTATACATTGAACAGCCATGGCGACATGATACATCCCTTACGTTTCCCCACCTTTACCTAAAACCACTCGTTCTCTCTGTTTCTAATTCTAACGCAGGCTCTACTACTCTAATAAAAACTTTTGACTGCCCTTAACAGCTTTCCTCCCGATCCTGGAAGGAAACACAGGAGGACAGTAAAGACAATGGTGTCACCCACTGTATATTTTACTTATATATATATATATATATATATATATATATATATATATATATATATATATATATATATATGAAGCCTTACATTTCTTTCATTTTAGGTCTGTTAAGATCTCCTGCAGTTACAAATCTTATAACTTCTTCATACCATGCAAGAGGCGGACACCATCTTATGTACAAGTAGTAAATATTATTATTTTCCATACCTTTTCATGACCTAACATATTTTTTGACTTACGATTTTTTATGTTTTTGTTCACCTGTGGACACGATATGCAGACTTGCTCTGAAGAGAGAGACCCTACTCTGGAATGACTTAATTGTCTAGCAACAGCATATGGGAGAGACCTTAGAGACTATGTACAAAGCTGGGCAAGTATGGTTGAACACAACACGCCATCACCAGATTACTCCTACAAGGAAACGAAAGCGTTATTCCCAGTTGCTACAAGACTACAAAAGCAGATAGACCAGGACCCGTGGAATCAGTCACCCTCTCTAAGTTAGTTCTACAAGACATCTGTCTAGAACTAGAGGTCATTACAGTTAGTCAAGTGGGTCTTGCCCACTCCACGCACGCGAGTGATAGGAGGAGTTAGCGAACAGGGTTAAATTCTAGTAAGAAGACATCGAGCGGCAGGCAGATTGGCTGGTTGGCTGGCAGAGGGTTATCAACACCTGTCTGACACACCTGATGGATCCACACGTCCGGAGTAAGAACAGCACACCTGTCCACCTTGCCCTCCCAGTCCTCCCCCTGGGGAGAGCAGGAGGGGGAGGAGGAGGCCGTCCTGGCACGGAGGAAGGACGCGGTCGAGGAGCCGCTGGTACTCCCTCTGACAGCATTGCCCGAGGTACCATACAAACCCACGGAAGCGAGTTTCTTGGCACCGCCATCATGCTGCGTTCCTCGAGGTGGAGGAGATATTCTTGGCGCCGTCTTCAAGATGGCGCTCCCTTGGGGAGACGTGGGAGATCGGGTTGGCATCACACTTGCCGTCGCCGTCGTCACACTCCGCTTGCAGAAGCGGTCGGCAAGTGGAGGAGATTCGGGCGACCTTTTGGTCCTCTCAGACATGGACGCTGTTACCCGGTGCCCATGCCCGTGCCCTACATCCACTCGACAAAGACTGTTCTTCGGGCTGTGTCGACCTCGATCTAAGGTGTGGCTTAGGGTCGTGTGCACGAACGTGGTGGACGTCCCAGCAGTCCTTGGCCCCAGCAGGAGGGGCATGGTACTCACCCTCGAGGATCCGTCACAGGGGCACATCGCGCCGGCTGTGACTAATGGAGGAGGCTGCACGCTGCGTTGACTTGGAGGTGCAACACAGAGCAAGCCGGCAGGAAAGTTTGTCTGTACCGTCGCCGGGCCGCACGATGAAATTCGAAAGGAAGAGGTACACGACGTAGATGTGGCCGAAGTAGAGGTGGGTGGCGCTTTCCTCCAGCTGCTCGGCCTGGTGAGCAGCTTGAGGGGGCTCCCTAGCAGGCCGCACGGCGTGCTGCTGCTGCCGCCGCATCCGCCCTTGGAGGCAGCCCCAGGTCCCTTCCGTGAAGGGGAATTCATTGGCGGGGTGATGATGAAGGTTCTCCCCGCGACCATTCGCGCTGGAGGAGGAGCATACTTCGGGTAGCTGTTGCTGCCGGAGGCCGTGGAGGGCCGATTTTTTGAAGAGGTCGTACTCGACGATAACGACGACGAAGACGACGACACCATCGGCGTAGTAATACATCTGGAACGTTTCTCACCGTCGTGACGGTCGGCCTTGGGTGTCTGCGCCTCGTTGTTGTTGTTGTTGTTGTGGATGTCACTCTGGAGCACGCAGATCGTCACGCTGTCGTCAGGCGTCGGGTTGCCATTGTGATCGTTCCCTACAGCGCCTCCTTCACGCTTCTTCAGTCGAACTTTTTCGAAGACGATCACGTTGCTCCGAGGAGGAGGGGTGTCCGCCACGTCCCGAAGAGCAAGAACAGGCTGGCTGGCGACGCTGCAAGAGTTCTCCTGACACAGGACGCGACCTTCGGGGGTTCTGGTGTCACCAATGCGATTTCCCGGCGCCGGAGTCCGTCCGGTGCCCCGAGCCTCCGTCTGGGGGTCAACGGTGGCCGGAAGGATGTGGTTGTTGTTGTCAAAGGTGGCAGAAGTGGAGGGGAGAGACAGTTTGGACCATTTTTTGAGCTTGGGGTAGCACCTGCCGCCTTCCAAGCGAGGCGAGCGGAGCTTCAGCGCTGGCATCGTGAGACGTTGGCGCCACCCACGGGAGGTGATGACGTCACCTGGCACCAGAGGAAGATCTTAGAGGCTTCACATCGTAAGGGTGTGAGTGCGTTGGAAGCTCTCTAAGAATTTACTCTGGACGGGCTAAAAGCGCGGCGAAGACTTTGAAGGGTCACTCGGAAGTTCTTGGAGACTTCGCTCGAAATCTGTTCTTCAAGATGGCAGGGAAGGGTCGAAGGGCAAGCCCCCCACCCTCAGTTCAAAGAACCTTAACAACGAAGCAATCCCACTGGAGTTTCTGACCAGGGGAGCGACTTCGTCACAATAATGTCTATCTATCGACTGTCCTACTTTCACACTGTATGTGAAGAAGGAAGAGGAGGCTGAGGAGGAGGAGGAGGTGAAGGAGAGCACTTCCTCCCCGTGACCAATACAGTATCAGGTCAGCCGGAGACTTGCGTGAAAGACACGTCAGGTCCAGTCTCCCGTTTTCTTTTCATAACACTGCAAAGAAAACGTAAACTATTCCAAATCACGATGTACAAGTATACACAGCACTGAATGAGATAGAGGGATAATGATGATGATGATGATGATGATGATAATGATGAAGGATGTCATATCTATATACTTCCTTAAAGTTAGCTTAACACTGGAATACCTGTGCACTCGTTTGTAAGAGACAGGACCATACAAACGTTGTTTTCATGTATATTACATTTAAGCACATATAATAAGGTAAATACGCGCACGAGCGTAGCTCCATTCCTGTACAATATATTACAATTAAGTAAATACAATTTGTAAATACCTAAAAAAATAAAAAGCACAGTCGAACGACATAACTTAAATCAAAGCACAGTTTAACCAGTGGAGAACCAGAGACGGAACCCCACGATTACACACAATTGGGTAAAAAGACACAATACACAAGTGGGCAATGGCATTCTCACTCAGTCACTACTCTCGGGCCCCTACACTGAATAAAATGGCCTGGCGATGAATTACCCGTTAATAAGGGCGCAGGCCGACATCTTGGCCAAGAGCTTGACCGAGACGGTCCTAGCCCCTTCCCCCTTAGGACCTAGTAGAGCCCTGGGGGAAATAAGTGCAGTCCAATTACCCCTTTCGTTATGACGACACTTTACAAAATTAATTCTGGCTGCCGCCAGTCGATTCGAGTCCACCATCGTATCGAATGAATATAACACACACACACACACACACACACACACACACACACACACACCACACACACACACACTCACAGGACCTTTGACATGACACACTCGACGAGCTTTGTTCGGTCTAGCAGCGCCAGACGATTCAATTCAGCTTGGGGAACCTTGTCACACGCATCGACTTTTCGCCGTGCGCCGTCCACGACACGACGTCGTACTCTCAAATAACTATGGGTATCAATGGACGCTTTCACACGTGGCCGTGGCCATGACGTATGAAAACGTCCATACACAATCATTGTTATTTGAGAGCACGGCGAAAAGTTGATACGCGTGAAACGAGCTTAAGGCCACAATGAAGCCAAAGCTTCGAGCCGGCGGCGAAAGGGAAAGGGGTGGCGGCCATTTTGGTGAAAGCAAAATGGCCGACCGTCGATCGAAAACATCTTGGAAACGTAAACAGAAGCAATCCCATTCTCTTTATTCACGAAGGGAAAGGACGGATGAAGTTTTGGCCTTGAACACTCTGGGCTTTCTGTTCACTTGACTGTCTGTGCCTGACCCATTAGAAGGAAAGGGGGGAAAGGAAATCTAGACGTCGAAAGGTCGGGGTTTCCGTCTGCCTGTACATGTCGACGAGAAAGCGTTGAAGGAAGCTTCGGTGTTGAAAAAGAGACAAGCTCTCAGTCAGTCAAGCAGTCTGTCTGTCAGACAAGAAAAGAGAAAATATCTCTTGGGTCGACAGATTTGAGTTATCTGCATTATTTGTCAGCATGTCTGTCTGTCTGTATCTGCCTGTCCGTCTGTCTGTAGGTAATGGAACACAGAAGCTTTGTGGTCGAGAGGTCCTGGGTGGTCACGAGATAGGGGGAGGGGGAGAGGGCAACGGGCTGGGGGATTAAGACTGATGGGGTGTGTGTGTGTGTTGGGGGGGGGTGAAGTGAGGTGAAGGAGGAAGTTGGAACCAGATGTGGGAAGGAGCGGAAATGAGGAGGTTACGGATGGTGGAGCGAGAAGAAATAGACGGTGGTGGGAACGGGGAGGGGGAAGAGGGAAGAAGAAATGACGTAGCGAAGAGAAGAGAAGCGGAAAAATGAGAATAAAAGAAAAGCGAAGACAAGAGGAGAGGCGAGAAATGACGAGGGAGGAGAGAAAAAATAAAGTGATAAGGGAGAAGAGGCAGAACGAGACAAAGAAAGGCGATCGAATAGCTGCATATTTACTCTGTGTGTGTGTGTGTGTGTGTGTGTGTGTGTGTGTGTGTGTGTGTGTGTGTGTGTGTGTGTGTGTGTGTGTGTGTGTGTGTGTGTGTGTGTGTGTGTGTGTGTGTGTGTGTGTGTGTGTGTGTGTGTGTGTGTGTGTGTGTGTGTGTGTGTGTGTGTGTGTGTGTGTGTGTGTGTGAGAGTGAGTGAGACATTCGGAGAATCATCTCACTCTGGCCAAAGCTAAAGGATATCATCGTGTCTGGAAGGACGTCACCCACTGTCGTGGATGAGGGAACAAGAAAGGAAACAAGCAGAATGTGACGACTGAAAAACATCACGAGGATTGAGGGTAGGGAGGGGGAGGGAGGAGGAGGAGGAGGACGTGACGTCACAAAGAGGAAGAGGGGAGGGGGAAGAGGGGGAAGAGGAGGAGGAGGAGGAGGAGGAGGAGGGGGCGCCGGTAAGCTCTGGTTGTTAGTGTCGCACTTGCAACGAAGGACACGTTGCAGTCCTCCCGACCCCGCCATAAAATGAGCCGGCGTCATCCGATAGATAGGATGCCCACGGGTTCTCGACGACATTGACGACAGCGCTGCACCGGCGTGTCTGAACCTGACAGGATACACTGACGAACGCTACAGACTTTATTCTGAGTAACGTCGGACGACGGACCTTCCGATTCGGCTGCAGCGATTTGCTCTTCAAAGCTTTTATTCCAGCGAGCGCCTGACGATCTCGATTCATCCTAGGAGGACGGGGAGGGGATGGGGTGAGAGGGAGGGGAAGGGGGCGTGGCCGTAGTCAAAAGATCATTAGGTGACATATCGTGACTACGTCATGGAACCATATTCTTTCTCTCACTGTCTGTCTCCTTTCCCGAACATAATATGCAAAAGAACACTCGCGTCCTACATTCGTGTGCATCGGGAGGACTGCGCAGTTTTTCGTATCAGGCTCTGTCCTGTTCACGAGGTAGTGCAGCTTACATACCTCTCCGCTAGGATATAAGCTGATTATGTGACTGCACAAGTGTGTGTGTGAGTGTGTGAGTGTGTGAGTGTGTGTGTGTGTGTGAGTGTGTGTGTGTGTGTTTGTGTGTGTGCGTGGGTGTATGTGTGTAAGAAAGACAGACAGACAGACAGACAGACAGACAGAGAGAGAGAGAGAGAGGGAGAAGAGGAGGGGGAACTGGTAAGAGGAGGGTGAGAAAGAGAAAGGGAGAAAGGGGTGAGGAAGGGGGAGGGAGGGAGGGGGAAGGGGTGAGGAAGAGGGAGGGAGGGAGAGGGGGAGAGGTGAGGAAGAGGGAGGGAGGGAGAGGGGGAGGGGGAGGCAGAGGTGAGGGAGGTAGGGAGAGGGAGAGAGGGGGAGGGATAGAGAGTGAGGGAAAGGGAGAAAGGGAGAGGGGGAGGGAGAGGGAGGGAGGGAGAGAGCGAGAGAAGAGGGGAGAAAGAGAGGGGGAGGGAGGGATAGAAAGAGAGAGCGAGAAAGGGGAGGGAGGGCAAGATAGAGACAGAGAGAGGGATAGGGGAGGGAGAGAGAGATAGAGAAAGAGGAGGGAGAAGGACAGGGAGCGAGAGAGAGAAGAGGGGAGAAAGAGAGAGAAGGGGAGGGGAGAGAGAGAGAGAGAGTGAGAGAGAGAGGAGGGAGGGAAAGAGAGGGGGAGGCAGAGGGGAGGGAGAGGGAGGGAGAGAGAGGAGAGAAAGAGGGAAGGGAGGGAGGGTGGAAAAGATAGAGGAAGAGAGAGGGAAGGAAGGCGAGGGAGAGAGGGAAGGAAGGAGAGGGAGGAGGGGGGAGAGAGAAGGGGGCGGCAGAGAGGGGAGAGGGAGAGAGGGAAGGAGGGAGAGAGGGAAGGAGGGAGAGAGCAGGGGAGGGAGAGAGGGAGGGGGAGGGGGAGAGGAAGAGGGAGAGAGATGGAGGGAGGGAGGAAGAGAGAGAGAGGGGGAAGGGAGGAGAGAGGGAGATAGAGAGGGAGAGAGTAAGAGAGAGGGGGAAGAGAAACAGAGAGAGATGGGGGAATGAGAGGGAACGAAAGGGAAATAAAGGAAAAGAGATATAGATACAGTGAAAGAGAGTGGGAGAGATAAAGAGAGGGAGATGGAGTTTTAGAGAGAGAGAGAGAGAGAGAGAGAGAGAGAGAGAGAGAGAGAGAGAGAGAGAGAGAGAGAGAGAGAGAGAGAGAGAGAGAGAGAGAGGGGTATATAGGGAAAGAGAGGGAGATGGAGAGGAGGGGAGTGACGAAAGGATGGGTGGGGGAGAGAGGAGCAGCATGGGAATGTTATTATATTTACCCAAAAGTCCAGCACGTTGGAAAATATAATTTTAAACCTCATCGCAATTCTGACCAAAGAGCCGGACCAAACAAGGTGAATTCACGTCATATAATTACAAGCACATGAGAAAATATAAAGATTATTTAACACCAAATAGTTTAAATAATTCGTAGTACTGGGATCTAACATGAATCCTTTAGATCAGAAATAATAGTTTAACGATCTTCGTCCGCTCTGTGACGTCATGTCGTTGTGTATCCAATTCCGTGTCGGTCGTCGATAACATCTCGGGGTAGGAACATGTTCCAATATACACATCACTCGTCACAAAGGATATGACGAATGACATAAATGTAATTAAGTAACTTTGTATTTACAATATAATTCACACATCTGCATGTCCACTCCCCAAAGCACTTCTGATCACCGCCCAGATTATTTCTTTTTGAATCACAATAAGAACACTGACGTTGGGTTATGAAATCGACTGTTTCCACTGTTTATATGCAGAGCATTTTTTTCATGAATCAATACCCTTAAACAAGGAATTTCACCATTAACGTTTGTACCGGCTCCAGAGAATTCTATTCACTTCTGGGCTAAAGCGTACGACACACCATGGAATCACCCACTGACAAAACCTCTAAACGCAAAACGCACACCTTCAAATTAATTCCAAGTAAATCGACTGCACTTCATCGTCCGCGCGTCGGAGGGGCATGACCCTAACCCCCCCCCCCGCTCCCCACTCGCGCTAACCGACGACAAAACCTGTTCCCTTGCTGACCACGGTAACAGCGACTAGCACAGTCCAGTTAAGCTGGATAACCGACACTGTCAGTCCGTCAGCATCAAGCCAAATCGCTGTTCACTCATACGTGGAGGCTACCCAAGCCTCTTTGTTGTGGTCAGACTTCCTCCGCTGTCAGAAACAGACACGATGACAGTCATCTCCCGTGGCTGCTGAGGCCACAGTTAAAGACCACACCTCGCACTTGGGGCGGCCATCGTCTCCAAGGACCACGCTATCCCGAGGGCGAAGATCTCACGCACACAACGTGCTGGCCCGTGGACCCAACGAGCGCAATACACACACACACCTTCACTGCTCCTAAGGGATCGCGGTACTGCCCTGCCCATTGAGACGCCCTGTGCTCTGCCCAAGCATCCACCCCTCCCCCTCCCCCTTCCCCCCGACCTGTTCGTCCTTCCCCCCTCCCTCCCTCCCTCCCGCCTCCACCTCCCTCCCTACTCCTCCGCCCTCATCTTCTTCCTCTCCTCCTCCCCCTCCCCACCGATCCCTTCACATACCTGGCACCCTCCCAAGAGCAGCTGCCACATCATACATTGGCATCGATGCCAGACCCACGGGGGTGTGTGGCGAGGGACAAAGATCTAGTCGCTGCCCCGAAAGATCGGTGCAGAAGGGAGATCGGCCAAGGCATGCACAGCGGATGTAAACAATGGCTTAGGAGCAGCGGGGGAACCGCATTCACATTGGCGTTGCACAGACGCCGGCAGCCCAACGCTCTGTGCAAAAGTACCGAGTTGCGGCAGACCCCCAACTAAACGCGTATTTTCAGACAAAATGACGCATATAAGCACTGCACGTGTGCGCATGCCAACTTAGTTACGAACATATATCTTTAACTCGGGGACGCGTACACATACATACACACGGTGGAATGCGCGCGCACGCACGCACGCACACACACACGTTGGACTGCATACACACACACACACACACACACACACACACGTTGGACTGCATACACACACACACACACACACACACGGTGGACTGCATACACACACACACACACACAAACATGGTGACTATGGTGAATTACACACACGCATACATACGGTGGAATGCATAAACACACACAGACACACACACATACAAGTACAGGAACATTCACAGGCTACACACACACAAACACACACACCTTATTAGGGGAGTCAGAGTCCAAGCTATTTGCCCACCCTCCACTTATCCCACAGTCATCCAAAGCCCATTTGTCGTCCCTCCCCACCTTAGATCCTTGTGGATGAAGGGTTATCCTTGTCCTCCACCTAATGCTCGAGTCAGAAGCTGTAAGTGATTTATCTTGGTCTTTGGATCACGTGCTGGACTCATGATCGTCAGCTATTTCCCTCCCGGAAGAGAGCTCAGAGATCGTATGACCGATCTATGGGTAATGCTGTGACCTTACACGTACACACACACCCAACTCCCCGCCCACGAGAGTTGGAGTAACGACTCGAAGCACAGCGATACTGAAATTATTTCAGCCCTGGGCAGGATTCGAACCCGGACCGCCGTAGTGACATTCCGAGACTCTACCAACCGCGCCACCGAGTCATGTGTGTGTGTGTGTGTGTGTGTGTGTGTGTGTGTGTGTGTGTGTGTGTGTGTGTGCGTACGTGTGCATAGACATATAAATATCTTCACAAGTCATTGTGATCAAAAATGAAAGTTGCTTTCTTGGATGACCTAATCATGAGACCATTTCTCCACGTTTCCTCTACATTATTTACAGAATTTCTATTTTCGTTTCCTTCCACCTTCGCCACCGGGGGAGGAGGGAGGGGAGGGTGATGTCAGGGACATTAATACAATAGCCTTACGGCAGGCAAGAAAAAAAAATGCCACCCGGAACAAACGAGGTCAACTGCGCCATGCTGGACAATGGGGATTGAATACATACATACACACACACACATACACACACACACATACACACACACACACACATACGCATATATACACATACACATACACACACACGCACGCATACACGCACACACACACTCACACGAAGAAACCTTGGCTGTGATTTCTTCACTCAAGGCACTTATCTCTGAATTAATTCATCTGCATCGATCATGGAGGTCAGTTCTTCGATCCAAAGCGATGCTGCTGCTACACGAGGTTCTCTGCTCATTCTGACTTCGCAGATTCGTTTAATGGGAAACAAAGCGTATGCTAGGCATCCGATAGAAACAAAAGTATGACGTGCACGCTGCTGTTATACATTTGCCATCCCCGTCTACGCTGTAAATATCTTTACTGAGTGAGGATTTTACACACAAACACGCCTACGCACACAAACACACAAACACAAACACACACACAGGGTTGATTAGTTTGAAAGATATTACAGGAAATAGGATTTTCCTATAACCCTGGCACCTAATTTGCATATTGACGGCTTTTTAAAGGACTGCCCAAAGGTGTCCGCCTGGCATCATGTGGATTTCCCGTGAAAGTGACCAAATAAAAATAAATCAAATGAATTAGAATTAAACGAGATAAAACTGACTAAAAATAAAAAGCTGGCGAGGGCAACTTTACATTGCACACTTGTACATTTCACCTAAAATGGGTATGTGTCTTCCGGGCTAATGGGGGGGGGGGGAAGTTGGATAGGATTTCCCTGTTCCCCAATCGTGCGCTCCAAGAGGAACGTCCCTATTCCATCTGTAGCTTGGATACGCAGAAGCACAGACCCTCTTACAACGAGATCATGCAACTAAAACGTAACCACCCACCCACCCCGCGCGCGCACGCACGCACACACACACACACGACTCGGTGGCGCGGTTGGTAGAGCGCTGGATTGGGAAGTACGGTGGTGCTCACAGTACCCAGTTCGAATCCTGCCCAGGGCCGAAATTATTTCGGTATCGCTGTGCTTCGGGTCGTTACTCTGACTCTCGTGGGCGGGGAGTTGGGTGTGTGTGTGTGTGTGTGTGTGTGTGTGTGTGTGTGTGTGTGTGTGTGTGTGTGTGTGTGTGTGTGTGTGTGTGTGTGTGTGAAAGGTCATAGCATTACCCACAGATCGGTCATACGAGCTCTGAGCTCTCTTCCGGGAGGGAAATAGCTGTCGATCACGAGTCCAACACGTGATCCAAAGACCAAGGTGAAGGTGAATACACACGCACACACACAAATTAAAAGAGCTCTTAGCTGTCATCTAAATAGGTTGTAGGTGTCGTTCACGACTCTAGCATGTGATTCAAAACCATGATAAATCACTCTTCCCCCCTCTCTCTTTCCCACCCACCCGCCCACACACACACACACACACACAAACATACGCACGGGGACCATCTAACATCCGTTCCTTCTCTGAGTGAGATCATGATATAGTTAGTCCACCCAGTCAGAATTGTATGGAACTAGTTTTACACGTATCGACTTTTCGCCGTGCACCGTTCAAATCACGACGTCGTACAATGGGTGTCTATGGAGGCTTTCACATGTCACAACCACGACCATGTGTGAAAGCGCCCATGGCCACTCATGGTTATTTAAGAACACATCATGTGGACGGTGGACGGCGAAAAGTAGACACGTATGAAACAAGACACAGTCTGTTTATACATGACTGCTCCATTCATTTCCGTGGGACCAGAGTGCGGTAGCGAAGGAGAGGTGAGTGATCTACACCTCGAGCGTTTACCATTCAAAAAGAAACCTTTGTTGCAGTTGAACTGAGAACAAAGAGAGACGCGGTATCAAGAGTGCCTCTATTCTGTGGCACTCAACTACATGAACACACGTGTACGCACCTTCACACACACACACACACACACACACACACACACACACACACACACACACACACACACGTACGCACACACACACGTACGCACACACACAAATCATCCTAAAGTTAAAAAAGTAGTTTGGCTGCCTTGTGTTCGATTCTCCCGGTGCACTCTGCCGGTGAAACTTGGTAATAAAGAAAGCCATCAAGGGTCAGATGATGATGACGATGATGATGATGAAATCAAGTGGAAGACGACGACAATGACAAGGGAACCACTGAACTCAACCACCGCACCACCAAATCGACACACATTTATGCAACTGTGTGTGTGTGTGTGTGTGTGTGTGTGTGTGTGTGTGTGTGTGTGTGTGCGTGTGTGTGCTCGAGAGAGAGAGAGAGATAAAGAGGGAGATAGAGAGAGGGGGGAAGAGTTTACAAATTAAAGTTTAATAGAATTTAATAGAAATTTCTTTTGAACGTCGTGCTGGAGACATTCTTTATATTAAAGCAATGCCTGGTTCACGGATGGATTACAACCTAGCACATTACACACACACACACACACACGCACACGCGCACTCACACAGGAGATAGTCACGAGATCAAGAAACAGTTTTCCATAGAGACGCGGCGTCAATTCCTGGAAAAGCTTAGAAGATGTAGTCCAGGTTAATCACTGAATTCACAACTACGGATGTCAGCTGGAGAAAAAGGGACAGGACCCCACGAGTGTAGATCCATTCCTGTATATGACAATTAGGTAAATACAGTCACTCACGGTCTTTCTACATTTCGTGTACACTAAGGGTAAATGTAATCTATTAACACAACACACACACACTGGAGGCGCAGATTTCCTAACGAGCGTGGTGGTAAAAAAAGGTGACAGCATAAGAACCTCTAGTCCTCCCCCGCTCCACTCCCAGAAGGATAGAAAAGCTGCTCTTCAGGCTGCGTCTCGAGGACCGTTGCTTCTGGCAACTTAATCCCCAGAGCACCATGGAAGACCGCCGGTGCAACCACTGCCGTGCAGAAAATGCCGACCTCCTCCACTACCTGAGCGATTGCCCCGCCACTTCTTTCCTCAGACGGGGACAACCGGCTCCCCCTGAAGGTCTTAGGCGCCTTTACCCCCGCCTAAGCCCCTATGAGCTCCGTCAGCTACTCGAGCGTCCGCTGCCGCTCTAACAGCTGCAGCCTCTCTTTTCTACTGCCCCTTATCCCCCTCTGATTAGCTACGCTATTCCACCTCCTCTCCACAAGGTGTGTCTTACATAAACACCACCGCACGGGCTCAAACAAAGCCCGTGGGAGTGATACTTCACTTCCAAATTTAGAGAAAAAAAAAAAAGTGTCCCCCCCCTCTCACCCGGTGGGTGCACAGCTTATTCCAAGTTTGTTTACTTCCTCTCGAAGCGTTCCCTCCCTTGCCCAACCGGCTCATTGCCGTTCTATAGCGAGAGGCCCAATGCGCTTCGCTTTTACTTAATGACAGCAGGGCTTTTCTCAATGAACTCCCGGCTCACGTTCCCATGAATTCTATTATCTCTCTCTCTCTCTCTCTCTCTCTATATATATATATATATATATATATATATATATATATATATATATATATATATATATATATATATATATATATATTTAGCACTGGCGCTTTACGTTATATGGGGGGAATCGGGAAGGTTGTATGGATATGGCAGAGGAGAGAATAAAATATGAAGAGAGAGAGAGAGAGAGAGAGAGAGAGAGAGAGAGAGAGAGACTACATCACGAGTCAGATAGGGTTCCAATGTATAGTAAGCTACACAAGTACCTCAATCACATCGAACACAATGGTTGATGGTGGAGACTTTATGGACAATAATACATGATTATGTCTAGCACCATAGGTGTTGCAGTGAGAAGACTCTTTGCTGTCACCGAGGTCATCACCTTTGCCCTGGGTGCTACCACTTCATCACTACGACGACGCCAATTACCGAGATCCCATTTCGTCCAGAACAGACTCCGTCGACTGGATGAAATCCTCTGTTATCACATACAAGTACAAGAACAAACGTACATGACGCGACGTAAACACTTTGCAAAACGGCACACTTGATTTGTTGATCCGACGGGCCATTTCATTACATTCGGTGATCCCTCACCCCCGGTTGGTTCCAAGGAGAAGAACTCGAGTCTCACTCCAGGAGTAATGGCGAACCCTAGACTGTGCGCCAAGTCATGGCCTCCTCCTCTTCCTCCTCCCCACCCTCACCCTTCTTCTCCGTCTCTTCCTCCACCCTCCACCTTCTCCTTCCTCCTCTCCTCCTTCCTCCACCTTCTTCTCCTTCTCCCTACACCTTCTTCTTCTTACTCTCCTCCTTCCTCCCTTTTCTCTTCCTCCTCCCTCCAACTTCTCCTTCTTCCACATTCTCCACCATCTACTTCTCCCTCCACCTCCTTTTCCTTCTCCCTACACCTTCACCTTTTCCTCCTCCTCCTCCACTTTCTTCTTCTTCCTCCCCTCCACCTTTTTCTTCTTTTTCCACATTCTCCTTCTCCTCCTTCCTCCCCTTTCTTCTCCTTCTCCCTCCATCTTCTTCTCCTCCACCTTCTACTTCTCCCTCTCCTCCCCCCTCCACCTTCTTCTCCTTCTCCTCCTCCTCCTCCCTCTACTTTCTCCTTTTCCTCCCTCCCACTTCTCTTTATTCTCCCCCAACCTTATATTTTCCTCCTCTCCCCCCTTTCTTCTTCTCCTTCTCCTTCTTCTCCCTCCACCTGCTTCTCCTTCCTGCACCTTCTCCACCTCCTCCTCCACTTACTTGGGAAGGAGCTGCCTCCGGCCACGCCCTTCGGGAACGTGATAAAGTCGGGGCAAAGGTCGAAGGAGCAGGAGGAGGAGGAGGAGGAGGAGATGTGTAGCAGCTGGGCTTCGAGGACGAGGAGAGCGAGTGGGAAGCCAGCCAATTACTGCAGAGTATTAAGCCGAGCGGTTTCATTCAGCTGACGGGGGAACTCCGTGGGCGTCCAGTGCTTAAAAATAATTCCAATTTATCGATGAACTGCAGTATTCGCTCATACACACACACACACACACACACACACACACACACACACACATATATATATATATATATATATATATATACATATATATATATACATACATACATATACATATATATACATACATACATACATACATATACATACATATATATACATACATATACATATACATTATATATATATATATATATATACATACATATATATATATATACATACATATACATACATACATATACATACATACATATATATATACATACATATACATACATATATATATATACATACATATTACATATTATATATATATATATATATATATTCACACACAAACACATGTATACACAGTAATACACACAATATATATGGCATGTAACGATGGACTGCAAAAGCGTCATTAGAATTCTTTTACTAAATATTTGGCCGCATCACAATAACAGAAATAGATTTTGTTTTTGGTAGACTGACTGCGCTTTACTCGGAGAGCTGTGAAATTTCCAATATAATGCTGCCCACAATACAACATTGTTCATATTATGAAGTATATTCTGAGAAAACAGATACACAGTTTGTTTGTTTGTTTGTGTGTGTATGTGTGTGTGTGTGTGTGTGTGTGTGTGTGTGTGTGTGTGTGTGTGTGTGTGTGTGTGTGTGTGTGTGTGTGTGTGTGTGTGTGTGTGCGGTGTGTGTGTGTTTACTTAATCGTATTTATCTAACTGACGTAAAGAGAAAAGGAGCAAAGCTTGTGTGGCCCTGTTTCTTGTGCGTATGTGTGTGTGTGTGTGTGTGTGTGTGTGTGTGTGTGTGTGTGTGTGTGTGTGTGTGTGTGTGTGTGTGTGTGTGTGTGTGTGTGTGTGTGTGTGTGTGTGTGTGTGTGTGTGTGTGTGCGTGTGTGTGTACGTGTGTGTGTGCGTGTGTGTGTACGTGTGTGTGTGTATGTGTAGGTGTGTGTAGGTGTGTGTGTATAGGTGTGTGTATGTAGTGTAGGTGTGTGTATGTAGTGTAGGTGTGTGTATGTAGTGTAGGTGTGTGTATGTAGTGTAGGTATGTGTATGTAGTGTAGGTGTATGTGTGTGTGTGTGTGTGTGTGTGTGTGTGTGTGTGTGTGTGTGTGTGTGTGTGTGTGTGTGTGTGTGTGTGTTTGTATGTGTGTTTGTGTGTGTGTTTGTATGTGTGTTTGTGTGTGTGTTAGTATATGTATTTGTGTGTGTGTTTGTGTGTGTGCTTGTGTGTGTGTTTCTGTATGCGTGTGTGTACGTGTAAATGTATGTGTACGTGTCTGTATTTATCTAAATGTAGTATTCAAGAAAGAAGCAACTCTTGTGAGGTCCTATCTTTTACTCTTCAATGATTCTTATCCGTGAGTTTGTGTGAGTGTGCCTGTATACTGTATGTTTGTGTGAAGTGACGAAATCCCACGGTTCCTAACATTAATACCATAAATAAAAAAGATAAGGGTTTGATATCCGGCAACTTTACAACTGACCACGTTCTCGACCCTGACAGCATCACATGCAAGTAAGGATAAATGATGTTCTCAATATGACTCATTCACAGTCACACTACTGAGAAATGCCACAGATCCTGGGTATTTTTTTCCTGTATTAACAAAATTATAAAAATAATTCCTTCTATTTCGAAAGAAGGGTTGACACTACTGAAAAAAGACAAATTTGGCACATTTAAAGACGGATTCTCAAAATGTCACAACTTTCTCAAAAAATGGGAGACCCGCACGGTAGACCAAACTCTCATTTATTAAGTAACCAATACCTAATTTCGAGTTTCATATTATATATATACATATATATATATATATATATATATATATATATATATATATATATATATAGATACATATATATATATATAGATACATATATATATATATAGATACATTATATATATATTATATATATATATATACATATGCACATACATATGTACATACATATACATATATATATATATACATATGTACATACATATGTACATACATATATAATTATATATATACATATGTACATACATATATAATTATATATATACATATATATATACACATATATATACATATATATATATATATACACATATATACATATATATACATATATTATATATACATATATATATATATATATATATAATACACACACACACATATATATATACATGTATATCTATTATCTTGCAGGGGAGGGGAGGACCAATACTTTCAACGAGTGCATTGCTGCACTAAAACATTTAACGTGCGGATTGTGTTTGTGTATACAACAGAACCACAAGTCTACGAAATTTGTTGCCGCTCTTTCACCTTCAACCTTTTCATTGCGTGATTGCTGTCACGTGACAGGTTCACCCTGGCTTCGACAGTATGAATCTGGGACTAGGCACCCATTGCCAAGGCATGGCAGTGTCAGCTGTGATCGAATGGAGAAAATACGTAGTGTAATAAATGCTGCAAAGTATGAACAGGGTTGACAAGCGTGCGCGCGCGCACACACACACACACACACACACACGCACACATTCATTGTTATTTTTGCTACGTGCCGCTTCTCAGTGCCAATAACCGTATCCTTTGAAGCACTTATTTTGTAATAAAGAAAAAAAAAATAAAGTTCGCAACAAAATTACTTTTTTTTTCATCCTAAGTTTTTTTTAATGAAGTACCTTATGGGCATATTGCTGTGAGGCGCCACGCGACGGAAGATGAGCTTTCGTGGTTAAATCTGAGCTCTTCTTTCCGACTAAGTCTTACTTCTGGCAGTCACACCAAACGATTCGCTTCGGCACCTAACTGCGTTCCTTAACCCTCCAAAAGGTATTTCCCTCCCTGTCGCCACACGAATTCAATCGCTTCCGGGGGACCCTATCCGCCCGTTGAGGAATTCACCTGCTTCTCTGAATGCCTTCTTATGCCGGTGTCACATTATGCGGCGGTGCCGGATGCGGCCAGACTATGGGAAAGTTCAGTGAGCTTGATAAAGTCACCTGGCCATAGCCAGACCTTTAAATGACGACCACCACCATCCCCCCTCCCCTGGTTAAAATGCTATCCTCACCTTTCGAGTCTAATGACTCCTAATAAGGGAGACCTTACTACAGACAACAAACGGCAACGTTGGCGCCGGACAGTGTGACACCGGCCTTACCTGTTTCTTCTGGCTAAGGTCTGGTGGTTTTATTCAGATATGGCAAGGCACCTCATTTCCCACGTCAGTCGGTCGCTGGTATCCACGAGGAACCTCTGCGCCCTCGACATGTAACCTGGTGCTTGCTTATGGATCTCACGATCCTGTGACACGTGACGATTTTATTCAGCTTTTGGGTTCGGCGGTTCCCTTCCCTGAATGGGACCTCGGTCGATCAAACCCTGTTCAGGGCCGGGGCCCGTTGTCCTTTGCTGAAAGTGATACAAATGTATGACCCCTGCGGAGGCGGAAGTTCCCCCCACCCCTGCGGAGGAATCCATTCGCCTTCTGCCGCAGCGAATAAACACCTCATCCATACAATGGGGTGAAAGGTATCAAAACGCCCCAATCCTTCACATATTTAATTCTGGCCAAATACTAGAAAAAAATAATAATAATCGCACCGAGATCAAAATGCTCCGGATTTTTTTTTTTTTTCCAAAAATAAAAAGATTTTCGCGTCTCGGAAAAAAGAGACAGACAGACAGACAGACACAAACAATAACAAGGGCGAACACATCACGGTAACTCCTGTCACCTGAACGGCCGATAACATGACGTAGCGATTTACCGATGACGCACGCTCTCCCCTCCCCTTCGATGGAGGTCTTCTCCTGCCGAAGTTGCTGACGCAGGTCTCGACGTCGGCGCACGGAATTGCAGGAAGGAAACACGAACTACTCTGTGTGCTGAGGAAGGGGATTCGTATACCTTTAAGGCATCCGCTCGTTCTTATCCGACGGAGTCGCTGACGACACAGGACGCCGCGCCGGGCCTTCCCCGACCCCAGAGCACGTCTTCTAGTTCCTCCTCTTAGCGTCCGGAGGCGATTCGGGTATTGAGCAAGACTAAGTCCTATGGCCGCACACGCACCGCTGTCATCCCCGCAGCTGTTCCTGCTGCTGCTGTTGTTTCTGCTGCTGGGGAGAACCTACTGCCCCTCACACCCTCACTCGGCCTACTGACGGAGGGCATCGATGGCCGCCGTCTGCTCGGCTCACTCCCAACGACGCGAGCTGCAGTGCTGGCTGGCTGGCTGGCTGGCTGGCTGGGCTGCTGGAGAGTTCCAGAGGCGCAATCAGGCGACTGCACCACCTCCACTACCACAACCGCCACCGCCACAACCCCTCCCCCCCCCCACACACACTCACCAACAGTAGGACCACCACCACCAGTGGGCGGAGGCGACGGAGAGGGGAGGGGAGGGTAGGATCTAAAGTGGTACCCCTCTCTCCCGTCCCCCCTTCGGGTGGGGGATGGGGGGATAGGGGGAAAGTGGACTTCGACCATACGGAGTTCTGATCCAGAGAAGACATGGGGGGGGTGGCAAAAGTCCACGGGGTGCTAAAGGAACAATCCCCCCCTCCTCCTCCTCCTCCCCAAATCTGAATAACACTAATCACTGAGGTTCATTTCATTCTGACGGAAGATTTATTGAAATTGAAAATATATACTAATCCAATGGAATAACAATTTTAATTGAAAAAAAAGATAGTCAAGGAAAAAAGTAACGAATTGTATTTCTGAGAAATCACAGAATTAGAAACATATTTTATATATATGTTAGATGCACGGTACAGCATTATTAACTTTGTTCTGCTTTTAATGAATATTTTCAAGTTTACGGACGATTTTTTTTCAAGACGTCATTTGACAAAAAAAAAATGGTTATCTTCATGTAGTAAAGTATACATACATATTATTCTGCTTTTAATGAACATTTTCAAGTTTACGGGCGATTTTTTTCAAGACGTCATTTGAGAAAAAAAAATTCATCTTCATGTAGGAAAGTATATGTATATATATATATATATATATATATATATATATATATATTATATATTATATATATATAATATATTATATATATATATATATATATCTGCCCATTACGGATCAAGGTGTACGGGTGGGAGTCGGGAGTGACACTCCCACTGTCGTACTCTTAATTAATCAAAACTCCTACTTGGAACAACCTAGAGACAAGAGTCTCGGCCACGTTTGAGCCACCGCACCAATTCCCTTCCATAGCAGGTGGCACGTTTCCTCTCCTGGCTACTTCACTAAGCCCTGTGGTACTCTCCCCCTGGGGCATTCCCCCGCCCCCGACTCTTCCCCCCTCGGGGAGCACAGCCTTCTCGAGAACCCCAACAGCGTCTAGTTTGCTGTGACAAACGAATGGAGGTCTGTTGGTTGACGCCAGACGATTTTATTCAGACGAGGAGCGCGGCGGCTCACTTGGGTCTGGGTCGGATGATCCTGCAGCAGCAGCAGCAGCAGCAGCAGCAAAGTCGTCCTCCTTATTGATCCATCGATCGGCCAACTCCTCTACTCAACACATCATACAGAACAAACAAATGAAAAAATAAAAACAAATAAATAAACTAATAAACAACTAAATAAATAGATAAACAAATAAATAGATAAATAACGAATAAACAAATAAAGGAATTACTTAACAATGGTGACATATCTCATGAATTCTATTCTGATTTAATTGTTTAAGTCGACTTTATGCTGCTGTGGGCCAAACAGAATTAGAATCGAAAAAAGTCTCTATCACAACCACCCCACACACACACACAAAAAAGAGGGGTGGGTGCTTTCTCCAGCTGAATGAAATCGTTTGGTAAAAGATCTGAAACCAAAGACCTATGCACCTACCCACAGTACAAGTCTCCCTTCAATGCACGTGTTCTTACGGAAAAACGCAAAAATCTTTCATAAGTTATAAATTATTTACCTTAAAATCATAATATATATCAGTATATTCTGGGATGATTCGTTAGACGATTTTATTCACCGACAGCGCTGCTGGTACACTTCAGGAAGTCCTTTCACATTCTTAGACTTTCTAATAACCAATTAATCAATTCACTTGAGCTGCAGACTCGGGACCACAATCAGAAACGATTATGGTAAAGACCTCTACGATTTAACCAGAATAATATATATGATAGACGTCAATGTAATGGGTTTTCCCCCCTCCTCTTCCTCCTCCTTCCCCCCTCCAGAATGATTATGAGTATCGACACGTCGCGTCTGCCCCCACCCGAGGGAGTGGGAGAGGGGGAGAGGGGGAGAGGTGGAGGGTGGGAGGGGGAGAGGTGGGAGGCACTGCACCACAAGTATGACCGTGACTCGGCCCCCCCAACTCAGACGGATCAAATCCCCCCGAGAGGCGCACGCTTAACCTGTTTAACCCCCCGCCCCTCCCAAGTGAGTCGCCCCCCCCCCCGGCCACCGAGCCCAATAAAATCACCGAAAGCAGGATGGTGCTCCTGGCCGGTGATAGCTGTGGCTGGTGCAAATACGGTACTACTCAAGGTGTCGTGGAAGCAGAGATAGTGGTGGTGGTAGAAGTTTTGTTGATGGAGGTGGATGGGGGAGGTGGAGGTGGTAGTGGTAGTGTGTTGGGCGTGGAGGGGTAGGTAGTGGAAGTGGTGGGGGAGGATGGGGGTTAATGGAAGTGGAGGTAGAAGCGGAGGTGAAACTGGAGGTGATGGAAGCAGAGTTGGAAGGCAAGCTGGAACAAAAGATGGCCGTGTGGGAAAAGTGTTCATGAATTCTTTGTTTGTGGTCTATGGTATGGAGATGGTGGTGGTAACGTTGGTTTTAGTGGTGGCAGGGGTGGTGGTATATTTTTGTGTCGGTGGTGGTTGTGATGGAGGGAGTCACGAAGGTGGCAGAGATCTTTGATGTCACACTGGTGGTAATGTTGGCAAGAGACGTTTCCTGTTGGCTTGATGGTTGGTGTCGCTTAGTGCTGGAGGAAGAAGGTCCCGAGTGTGGTGGTGGTGGTGGTGGTGGTGGTGGTGGTGGTGGTGGCACAGGAGGAGAAAACAAGGAAGACCAAGGACGACGACGAGAAAGCTGATGACTAGGTGGAAAATGAGGTGGAATAGTAGGAGGAGAAAGATGAGAACTAAGAGGAGAACGAGGAGGAAGAGAAGGTGGAAAATGAGGTGGAAGAGGAGGAGGAGGAAGATGAGAACTAAGAGGAGAACGAGGAGGAAAAGGAGGGCGTGGAAGAGGAGGAGGAGGAGGAGAAGAAGAAAACAGAAGAGGAGAAGGACGAGAGGAGGAAGAGGAGGAGGAGTGGGGGGAGGTGACGAGTGACATGGAAAAATATCTTGATCGACAGGGAGGGAGGGGGAGGGGGGAGGGGGGCTGGTCGGTCTCCCTCACAGGTGGAAACCCGACAGATGATTAACTCTTGCAGGTTCAGACACACTAATTCAGCGTTTCACATTAATACACTCCCCTCCCCCCCATGAGGCTCTTCATGCTGGGGGTCCCGGTCTGTTTGCCCCCATGCCGGTCACGTGACGCCCCAGACGATATCATTCTGTCAAGGAGGAGAAGGACGAAGAGGAAGGAGGAGGAGGACGAGGAGGAGGAAAGACGAGAAGTGGGAGGAAAGAGGATGGAGGAGAGAGGAAGGAGTAGAAGTGGGAGGAGGAGGAGGAGGGAGGAGCAGAAGGGAAGGTGAGGGAGGAGGTACGAGAAGGAAGGAGGAGAGAGGAGGAAAGAGGTAAAAGGAGGAGGGAGGAGAAAGAAAAGGAGGCGAGAGGAAGAGGACGAATGAGGAGGCAAGAGGAGAAGGAGGAGGAGGAGGAGGAGAGGAGGTGTGGGGAGGAGGAGGAATGAGAAGGAAAGAGGAGGAAGAGGAAAGAGCAAGTCGGAGGAGGCGGGAGGAGCAGGGAAGAGGAGAAACGAAAGGAGGAGGCGGGTGAAGGAGGAGGAGGTATGAGAAGGAAAGAGGAGGGAGGGGAGGAAAGAGGAGGAAGGAGGACAGGAAGCAGGATGAAGGAAGAGTCAAACTCGGGACATACTTTTTTATCTACATTGTTCAATAAGCGGCAAAATAAATAAGCATATTTATAGACTAAAAAGTAAAAAACAAAACAAAACAAAAACACTTGCTCGAAGAAAAAAAAGCCAACGAAAATAAAAATGATGATGATGATAATAATAATAATAATAATAATAATTATAATAATAATAAAACAATAATAATAATTAAATAAAACCTAAGTTTAACCATAAGAAAATATGTAAAGTGCATAGCCTAGACAATGTATGCACAGATCCATTAGCTTCCAGTAACTGTGGTTTCCAGGCCCGACCTAACGGCTGAATGAAATCGTCTACAAACTCCATTCCGGGGTTTTTGACACAGAGACCTGCGGTGGCGTGTCGGTTTCAACATCGACTCGTGAGTACAAAACCCCGGGTTCGACTCCCAAATCCCACTGATGACTGCCACTTGCTCCGGCTGCACATACGGGGAAGGTGACGTCATCCAGCACAGCTAAGCGCCTCCTGGCGTAGGACACTCACAACGACCACCACCACCACTACAATCGCGTTGGAGGAAGAAGCAGGCAGCAAGCGGCGGGTGTGGAAAAAAAAGAAAACAAAAATGGCGATCCAGCCTTCAACCCCTTCACTACCGAGGTGGTTCCACGGGAATGAATAAATCGCCTGGCGGCGGCACCCAGGATGAGAGAGGCTGCTAAGGACCACCTGGCACTGAAGAGGTTAATTCGTGGAGAAAAGCAGCACACACACACACAAACAGGGAAGCACTCGAGAAAATATCATTAGTACAACTCAAACCCTCATTCAAGACCTGTTACCTGTTAGTAATCACCCTTCTTGATATATATATTATATATATATATATATATATATATATATGAGAGAGAGAGAGAGAGAGAGAGAGAGAGAGAGAGAGAGAGAGAGAGAGAGAGAGAGAGAGAGAGAGAGAGAGAGAGAGAGAGAGAGAGAGAGAGAGAGAGAGAGAGAGAGAGAGAGAGAGAGAGAGAGAGAGAGAGAGAGAGAGAGAGAGAGAGAGAGAGACTCCACCACCACGGCCCCCTTCTGACGTGCGCCTTGAAGATCCCCCTCCACGTGCCCCTCGAACGAGCGAGCGAGCGAGTGAGTGAGCGAGCCAACTCGAAGTGCCACTTACTCCGGCCACCAGGCACCTGAAGAGTTTCATTTCGTCGAGGAGAGTCGTTCGTTCGCGTCTTCAAGTCGCGTCCCAGTGCGCCGCTGGGGGCCGGGCGCTGGCACCAAGCGGTTGCTATGGTTACGACCGGGGTGTGTGTAGGGGGGGGGGTGCCTGTCCGCCCCGCCCCGCCCGCCGCGCCCCGCCGGGCCCCTCTTTCTCTCTCCCTTCCTTCTTTCTTCCTTTCTTTCGCCGCACTTTTTACACAACGACTCTGGCTGGACTTGGGCGGGAGTGCGGCCTGCCGAAGACGTCTCTCGTCGATTAGCTCGTGTGTCTGGGAAGTGGCACTCGAAGATGTGCCTCACTCGGCTTCCCGTGGCACTTGGCCGTCCACTTCTCCTCCATCGGGGGGAGGCAGAGAGGGAGGAGGAGGAGGAGGAACGGCAGTCTCGTAGCGTATTGCTACAAGTGCCGAGGCGTTGCTGCGCTTTTTTGCGTGGTGCGTGCCCTCCCCGCCTCCTCTGTCGCCATCGCTGCGTTTCCGCCTTTATCGCCTTCAAACCTTAGTCATTCTACAAGAAAAAAAACACATAAACTACACTAGTTACAAGCATAAAGAATGAGGATAATATGCACAATTTTCGGGCCAGATAGAGAAAATACGTCAAGGTTCGCGACGCCATTAGTCATTGTCTTTTTCTTTTCCAACGTCGGTCAGGTTTCCAGCCAGCAATACACGGTAGGACATCGATAGATGTTGGTCTCACATCAAAAGTCGCGTACATACTGGGGCACACATATACATAAACACACACACAAACAAGTCGAGTTGTGCGTGTGTGTATGTGTAAGGTCACAGCACTACCCATAAACAGGACACGATGCATGACCTTTGAGCTCTCATCCCGTAAGGTAATTGCTGCCGATCACGAGATATAAACGTGATCCAAGATCATGGTGAACAACACACAAGGACACTTTTCGAATTGGCCCAGCAATAAACACACTAAACAGAACTGCTGTACAAATCGCGTTCCACAAGATTACATAAACACTGCAATACGCTAGAATGCCATGGACACTAGGTGTGAACTAATTTCCATATTAAATATCGCGGTAACATGCGTTACTTCAATTATAATACACACACACACACACACACACACACACACAATTATATATATATATATTATATATATATATATATATATATATATATATATAGATATATGTATGATCTTTTACACGTTGTGGAAGGTTCCTCCCCAATTCTCACTATTTGTGAGATGAACAGACTCAGGCTCCGACGTGAGTGGGAGGGGGGGTGCTGCGCGCCCGTGACCAATCTCCCCGCCGCACCAGTAGTCCGGGACGACTCAACTTAAAAGTCAGACTGCGGACCTCCTTTGAGATTAGCCCGAGAGAGCCTACGACTCCTTCGCGTAGGGCGGATGTCACGGTGGCGAATAAAACCGCCTGGCGGCAACCAGAATAAAAGACAAAGTGCATCGCGGTACGGTGAAAGGCGTTCAAATGTTTGCAAATAATCGTTTCTCAAAAGATTTCTGCCTCAGCACCACGCGCGTGTGTGTATGCGTGTGTGCGCGTGTATGTATATTATATATATATATATATATATATATATATATATATATATATATATATATATATATATATATATACATATACATACACGGCGAGAATAGGAACCACTAATCACAGACAACAATAAAGAATCAAACAGAATATAATAAGCTAGGAACTAAAACAAACAAGACACTAAAAACAACCTGCTTGAAGAAGTAGTAGTACGCAAGAGAAGCAAACTATCATAAACAGAGTGAACAACTTGGGAGGAAAGCTCAGAACTTCTGAAACCACCAACCACGTTAAGACGGGTACTTAGTTGAGCAACCTTCTCCCCCATCTCCCTCATCCAAACTTCCTTCGACACATACTGGGTATAACACCTATCATAAAAAAGAGGGGGGGGAGTCAAGAAATGGCTAAAGACTTTTGGCAGCGACTGTACAACAAACAACAAATACTTTGGTAGGCAGCTTTCCTTCCCTTCCCTCCCCCCCCCATACACACACAACCATAACTCCCTCGTGCCCAGGGGTGCTTCCCCCCTTGCTTATGTACACACTCCTTTGTAAAATTCACGAGTTGAGACCTCCTTTCGTTCTTTCTCTCTCTGTGTATGTGTGTGTGCACGCGCGTTTTCCTTACCTTTCTTTTCTGCTCACTATCTTTCATTTATTCATTCATTCTCTCCCTCTCTGCTCACTCCTTCATCCATTCCCTCCCTCACTCCCTCTCTCTCTGAGAGTTAGAGAGCAAGAGGTTGCCGTGCCTCATGCCGATCCCCAGGGCTCGCTCCCTTCCCCCTGAATGCCTTCAGAGGAGAGGAGGGAAGGGAGGGAGGGAGGGAGGGAGGGAGGGCCCTGCACTCAGCTGAATACAAAAACTTGCTGTGGTCCAGCACAATGTCTTTCAAGTCAATAAAATCTCCTTACGACAACCAGACACGGGTTCGATTCCCAACGGTTTCCGAGTGACTGTCACTTGCCCTGGCCGCAGTGCAGCGTATGTTCATGTATTTTCTCAGTCTTTTTTTTTCCAGGGGGTGAAGCCCCGCCTCTCTCACCCAAGAGCCCTGGCAGGTTTCAGGGACTTGAGTGACACCGTTACGGACCAGAGTCATGCAGCATTCTTTCATAATGGGGGACTCATCTCGACTTCAAAACGTATGCTGATCGCTTGTAACTTCCACTCTCCCTCAGCCTTGAGCAGCTACTATCCTCCTTCAATCCTTCCCAATCTCTGGATGTGGTGGAAGGAACTACCTCACCTGCTCATAACTGCTAGCCATTGACGGTGACTCAGAGCATTGGGTGAGTTGAAGATAGATTCGAGTTTAAACTGATCCAAGGAGAAGGAACCGGGATGTTACAAGTTAGCGTTAGTCCTGCGACTGAGACAGTGACAGACAGACACACACACACACACACACACACACACACATACACACACACACTCAAACACATAGATGAATGAAAACCGCTGAGAAAGAACATATGAAAGATCGTCCCGCTTCGCAGAAAGTCCCAAAATTTCCCCCGCCGCCGCCCCCCAAATTTCCCCTCCTCCGTAGTTCCCCCCTTCATTCTCTCCCACGTGACGTGGCTTCCTGAGTCATACCTTCCTCCTCCTCCTCCTCCCCCATCCCCATCCAACCCCGAAACCCATTCATTCTTCCCCTCTCGGGCTACCCTTGGGATGCAGGGCCGTCAGCTCCCACCTCACGCCCTTCACACTTCGAGCGTTTCCATGGAAACGCAGAGCCCAAACTTCGCACCTCCTTTTACACTCATCTATAACCCGTTTGTTGTAACTCCTCAAATCACTGTTTACCGGGTAGATCATGTCTCTACAGACAAATTAAATCGTTTGACAATACGATAGCCGTAACATCATCCTACTATGAAAATATGCAAGACGAGTATAACCACAGTCGACAGCCTTAAGAAGGAAAGGGAAATTTTGTAAAATATTCCTTCATCGCCACAACATGCATATCAAACAAGCTCGTGGGGGGAAGGGGGTTTGTCCTCCTCTTGGACCCACCCAATCTTGCACAGTCATCCTGTTCTCCTATCTAGATCCTTCTTTGTTCTCACATTTCTCGAACTGACGATCAGTACAAACTATGTTCTGACTGCGTCCCGAGGATTCCATTCAGCTGAGGACAGGACCTCGTGAGGAACGGGGGCCGCCTCAATCACTTTATTATGATCACTCTCTTCACGGATTTTGCCAAAAGATTCTATTCAGCTGTGGGGATGTACCTGCGAGGAAGGGATGAAGAGTATCTAACGAAAATTTTGTTTTCATTCGCTACACAAGAATTTATTCAGTTGAGGAGAGGACCCTATGAGAAAGGAGGGTGTTGGTGGGCGACACAGATTCCCTGGCGGGGTCACAAGGCGGAAACATACGGGATTTACTGGATGCTTAGCGATATAATTCAATGTCGGATGTGGTCTCTGCAGGAGGCTAAGGAACAGCAGTCCATAAAGTATGGGGGACACATAGGAGAAATGGTTCGAGAACCCCCTGATCTTTACAAATGACCTATACCAAGGAATTAATTTTTTTATCATCTAAGTTTGCTGATTATACCCAAGCAAACGCTTATTCAGAGGGGAGAGGAGAGTGAGAGAGAGAATGAAAAACCCAAAGTGGCTGACAAAATTCAAAACGCAGAAATAACATGAATATTAACGAAATCCACTGGCATAGCAAACGCCATTTAGAGGCACAAAATAAAAAGAAAACGGGGGAAACATTTCAACAAAGCACCACTCTAGCAAGGCCTTGAAAATGAACAGACGTATTCAAAATCTCGTGCTGGAATTGAGAATGTCTGGAAGCCCATTTTCCATTTTCTTTTTAAGGTAGGAGATGGTCTGAAAAGAGAGACAGAAAAGAGAGAGGTGAGAGAGAGGAAGGAGAGAGAGAGAGAGAGAGAGAGAGAGAGAGAGAGAGAGAGAGAGAGAGAGAGAGAGAGAGAGAGAGAGAGAGAGAGAGAGAGAGAGAGAGAGAGAGAGGAGAGAGAGAAAGGAGAGAGGAGAGAGAGGAGAGAGAAAGGAGAGAGAGAGAGAAAGGAGAGAGAGAGAGAGAGAGAGAGAGAGAGAGAGAGAGAGAGAGAGAGAGAGAGAGAGAGAGAGGAGAGAGAGAGGAGAGAGAGAGGAGAGAGAGAGCGATAGAGAGAGCAAGAGAAAGAGCGAGAGAAAGCGATAGAGCGCGTGCGCGCGCACGAGAGAGAGATAAAAGAGAGATAGTGAGAAGCGAGTCGTAGCTGCCACCAAATTCAATTGAACAAAAACGCGAATGATGACGAAGGCGGGGCCATACTCAAACTCAAAAGATATTTGAATGCCCAGCAACGTATCACAATATGAAGACCGTGGTATCTAATTATTTATCTATTGGTTTATTCTCTGTCTCTCAAAATGAATACTTATTACTTTGGTTTTGACTGTGTGGAAAGCCGCAACCCCTACAGTGGTCGGCAACGATCTTCGTCCCCAAAAACCTCCCCAAGAAGAAACCTTGTTTTCTGTGTCGTATCAGTGTGGGGCTACTGTATCTGTGTCAGCAGTTTAAAGTCGCTGTAACAGAGGAGCAACAGCCAGTGTCCAGCTCTCCAGGTGCCAAACTATGGAGGAAATTCCACAGAAGTTGAATACGAGAGGTCTTGAGCCGGTCCGATGACCGAACGTCAGCCCCTCGAGGCTGCACCTCCAGATGTGAAAGAGTGTGCTGAAGACGGGCAGCTGGGAGATGATCCTCTTGGACGACCATCTCACAGGTCATTATCAGTCATTACAGTCTTAGTACTCAATAAAACTGTAAAGGGACATTTACACGGTTTGTCAAGTGTGTTTGAAGCGATGTCTGATCATGTGAATGGAATATTTGGTTGTCAATCATGTTTGTCAAACATGTTTGACAACCAAATATCCCATTCACACTGTCAAACACCGCTTCAAACACTTGTTTGACAAACCGTTTGACCGTGTAAATGGCCCTTCACACATTTAGAGAGGAAGTGATTGGGCCAAAACAGAGGGTGGGGGAGTGTGAAACAATTATGGTGGAAGATTAACCTTGTGATCAGCAAAAACAAATCTCCTCAAAAGAGAACTGGCCTTGAATGCAACGGAACTCCCGCTGAGGACATCGCATGTGGCACAGCTAGAAGTTCCTAGATTCACTCATCATTAATTCAGGATATTTTTTTCTTGTTAACTGTCGCCAGACGATTCTATTCATCTCTGTGGCACCCTCCCCCACACACGCCAAATTGATAAAAAAAAACACTGATAAAAACATTAAATCTAAAGTTTTGAAAAAAGTAATAGGTATAAATAATAAAAACATTTCCCCTGATCTTTTCATTTGATTAAATTCTGTTCTGGCTGGGAAATCAACAAGAGCCTCCACTACACTGCTACCACATTTCCCATTCCAATAGATTTTTTTTCACTTGTTTGTTTTAGCTATAGTCAGGCGATTCCATTCAGCTTGGAAGACCCTTTCAGCTACGGGAAGTCTCCACCAAAAATGAAAATAACAAACAAATAAATATAATTGAATACAATAAACAAATAACATAAAAAGGGAGACTTGCCATATACACTGGGGCCGCGGTTACAAGTGTTCGACTGTTCCCTGTTCCAATGGAGCGGTTATTCCACTGGCGATTTTATCCAGTTAAAAAAAGAGGGGGGGGGACACAAACCCCTTTGTCCGGTGAGCTAAGTCACTTCCTTTAAACGCCAGACAAGACTAGTTCTGATGACGCCCCACGACAGGAGATGGTTCACCTTCTTCTATTCGGGTTAATCCCTGACAAGCCCTTCGTACCCTGTTGCTACTTTTCGTATCCCGGCTGCTGCTGCCGCCAGGCTGTTCCATTCATCTAAACCCACATGGAGCAACCCCCTTCGAGTTGTCGCCAGGCGATTTCAATCACCCGGCAGGAACTTTCCCCGCCCGCCTCCCTCCGCAGGGGAAAAGGGCTCGGCTCGGCCACGTGCCTTCCTCTTCCTCTTCCTCCTCCTCCTCCTCCTCCTTCTCCCCCACCCTTCTTCGACTTTCGGGGCCTCTGCGTCTCCCATCTTTTTTCCCTGGGCCCCATTGTCAGTCCTCCCTCCGAGTGGGCCCCTCTCACTACATGGGCCTCTTCTCTTTTCTTTCATGCCCCCTTGCCCCCTCTCCTTTGGAAGGGCCTCCACCACCCGCGTTCCTGCTTGCCTTATGTAAGCCCCTACTTTAGGCCCCTGCATTTCGTGGGCCCTCTCGTCAGTCCACATCCCAATTGGGTCCTTCCCCTTCTTGCCCTTCCCCCCTTTCTGAGGTCCCTTAAACCTGTTCCCTTCAGTGGGGCCCAACGCCCGCCTCCCCTTCAGGGCCCCCTGACCGCTCTCCTAGCCTTTCGTGGGCCCCTTTGGCTAACATGCTTTGCTTTTGCGGTGCCCATTGTCTGTCCAGCTTCCTTTCCCTTTCTGGGTTCCTTCGATTTGCCTCCTCGTCACCCCTTTTTGGCCTCCCGTGTCTGTCTCTTTCCCTTACGTGGGCCCCCTTCCCTGTACTTCCCTGGTGGGCCCCTTGGCCCGCTCCCCTCCAAAGGATCTCCCCTCTTTCGGTCCCCGTAAGCTTTTTGTCACCTATGTCGCTGGTCTCCTCGGCCCCAAATCTTTTCTCACTCCTGAAGTCCGACTTGTATAACCTTTCCTTTGAATGGGGCCCCATTCCCCGTCCCTCCTCCATCCTGCGGGGGGCCCCAGCAGCGGGCCCCCTTCCTTTCGCGGGCCCCTAGGTCCGTCTCCTCAACCCACCCCCCCCCCCTGCGTGGCCCCACCCTTGCCCAGCGCGAGCGAGTGGCAAAGGTGGCTATGCAGAAGTCTGGATGCTGTCAGATCAATAGCACCACCTAACTGCCACCTGCACCACCACCACTACGACCACGACCACAACGTGACGTGCACTGCCTAACAATGGCAATCCGACCATGAGTGACGTGGTACCGATCTCCCTCCCCCCCCTCATCACCACTCAAGTGGAGTCTAACCAGCTGTTGAATATTTTCGTCGTTAGCACGTGCATTTCATTAACTGCGTCATTTCTTCAAGTCTTCTATAGTTTTTTATTCCATTTTTGCTTAACTGAAATCAACAGGAGACTTATGGCACATTAACAGCACCATTGAGTACAAATATATATAGATATATGTGTGTGTGTGTGTATTTGCATACGCGCGCGCACACACACACACACACACACACACACACACACACACACACACACACACACACACATACACACACACACGCACGCATGGGTCCTTCCACCCTCCTCTAAAAGGCGAAGAGCTTACACCAGGAGGCGCTAGGGCGCGACCAAAGCCCCATTACGTTTTCCCCTCACGTGCTTCTCGAACTGCCTGCCTGCCTGCCTGCTTTCTGGAATTCCCTCTCCTCCTCCTCCTCCTAGTGCTGGCCCTCCTCCTTGCGTTTGTCGTTCTGGAAGACGGACCTCAACCCTTTCTAGACGACCAGTGACAGGGGCTTCCAGTCCGCTGACGAAGATCCCATGAAAGAGGTTCTTCGTTCGTGGAACACCTTCCTCAAGTCCCACCGAACCCCCAGCAGGAGATATTCTTCTGCGGATGGAGAGGGGGTGGAGGAGTTGGAGGAGGAGGGTGTTGGGGGAGGGAGGGAGGGGAGTTAAAGTAGGGGGAGTGGTGGTGGGGAGGGAGTGGTGTTGGAGGGGGAGGAGTGTTTGGAGGAGGGGGGAGATGTAGGTGTGCTGGAAGAGGGGTGTTGGGGGAGGGGGATGTTGGGGAGGGAGAGGAGTTGGAGGAGGGGGAGAGGTGTTGGAGGAGGGGGGGAGGGTACACAGCTCGGATAGCAGGGCCAGCCCCGCCCTTGTCTCCTCAACCCCTTCCTTGCCGGGGTGGAATAATTTATTTACTTTATTCTGGTTAACGCCGGGCTATCTGCTTCGTCTTCATGACAACTGCCCACCCCCCTACTCCCCCACCACCACGACCACCTCTGCCGCCAACTGATCTCTTTATTCTGGTCACCACATCGAAGTGTCACGAAGAAGCCACCTTTGACTCGAGCAATGTGGCTGGGACCAGATGCCGAGATCAGAGACAATTGTTCTTTTTTTCCCGGTGGGTGTGGGGAGGTGGGCGTGGGGTGGGTGTGGGGAGGTGGGCGTGGGGTGGGTGCATGCTGTCACTCGGGCTCCCCTCCCCCCTTAAGGTGAAAGAGGTTTTTCGATATACTTGTGTAGAAATACCAAAACTCCAAACCTGACAAGTGATCAATACCCTTAGCCCCTTCCAACCAATCATCAAAATAGATGAATGAATGAATGAATGAATAAAACACATAAATAAATGAAAAAATAAATAAAATAAATCCAGGAGACACTTTCCCACCTTCCCTTGCGGTTGCCGGGAAGCCCTCCGGATCATCTCCGGACACGACCAAGTTCGAGAGTAGTTCCTCGATCTCCGCTGTGACTAACTACGACCCTTGCTGACCGACACATTCTGCTCTTACACTCCAGAGTCAAGAATCTTCTAGAGCAGTAGTT
>NC_134801.1:32452942-32455442 GCF_046742065.1 Oratosquilla oratoria | reverse complement strand
GAGGAGCAGGGAAGACGAGATTGAAGAGGAGGATGGTCACGAGGAGAAGGCTGAAGTGGAGGTAGAGGAAGAGGAAGAGGTAGGGAGGAGGATGACGAAGAGGGCGAGGAGGAGGAGTAGGAGTAAGACGACGAGAATGAAAAGGACGAGGAGGAGGAGGAGGAGGAGGAGGAAGACAACAAGGAGGACGACGAGGAGCAGGAGGAGGAGAAAGACGACGAGGAGGACGAGGAGAGGGAGGAGGAGGACGAAGAGAAGGAAAAGGAGGCGGAAGAGGAGGACGACGACGAAGAGAACGAGGAGGGGGCGGAGGAGGAGGGGGAGGACGAGGAGAGGGAGGAGGAGGAGGAGGAGGAAGACGACAAGGAGGGCCAGGAGGAGGACGAAGAGAACGAGGGGGTGAAGGAAGAAGACAAGGAGGAGGACGAGGAGAGGGAAGAGGAGGAGGAGGACGAAGAGAACGAGGAGGAAGCGGAAAAGGGGAAGGAGGAGGAGGAGGAAAAGGACGACGAGGAAGAGGAAAGGAGGAAGACGACGAGGAAGAAGACGACGAGGAGGAGGAGGAGGAGGACGACGAAGAGAACGAGGAGGCGGAGGTGGAGGAGGAGGAAAAGAACAAGGAGGGAGAGGCGAAGGAGGAGGAGGAGGACGAGGAAGAAGAAGATGAGGAGGAAGAAGACGAAGAGGAGGAGGGCGACGAGGAGGACGAGGAGAAGGAGGAGGAGCAAGAGGAGGAGGACGAAGAGAACGAGGAGGAGCAAGAGGAGGAGGACGAGGAGAAGGAGGAGGAGCAAGAGGAGGAGGACGAAGAGAACGAGGTGGAGGTGGCGGAGGAGGAGGAGGAGGAGGAAAAGGACAAGGAGGGAGAGGCGGAGGAGGAGGAGGAGGAGGAAGAGGACGAGGAGGAAGATGATGAGGAGGAGGAAGAAGACGAAGAGGAGGAGGAGGGCGACGAGGAGGAGGAGGATCAAGAGGAGGAGAACGAAGAGAACGAGGAGGCGGAGGTGGCGGAGGAGGAAGAGGCGAAGGAGGAGGAAGAGGACGAGGAGGAAGAAGACGAGGAGGAGGAAGACGAGGAGGACGAGGAGGAGAAAGGAGAAGGACAAGGGTAAGGACGAGGGTATGGAAGAGGGTAGAGAGGGGGGGAAGGAGGAGTATAAGGAAAATATAAATGAATAATAAGACGAAGAGTAGGGTAGGCAGGAAAAAGAGGAGGAAAAAGAGGAAGACGAGGGGAAAGAGGAGGATGAGGAAAAAGAGGAGGATGAGGAAAAAGAGGAGGATGAGGAAAAAGAGGAGGAATCTGAGGAAGAGGAAGAAGAGGTAAAGGCATAGGAGGAAAAGGAAGAGGAAGAAGAGGAAGAGGAGGAAAAGTAAGGAGGGAGGAAAGGAGGGAGACAGGGAGGGCGGAGGGAGCGAGGAATGAAGGGAGGTGCGGAGGTGGAGGAGGAGGAGAAGGAGGAGGAGGAGAAGGAGGAGGAGGAGGATAACTCTGCTAAGGCTTTTCCCATCTGGACCTTTCCTCCCTCTCCGACCGACCGACCAACCGACCGACCGAGGCGACTCCTGTCGCTGTGTGCATGCGCGTCTTGCTTGCAATGTGCATTCGATGATTCATCTTCCCCTCTCCCCTCCCCCCCCAACCTCTACTGTACTCATCGTTGCTGCGAAGCAACACATCCCGCTCCCCCGCCCCGCCCGGCCCCCGAAGTACCTCTAGATAGTCCTTTCCCTTGAAAAAAGGTATATATATATATATATATATTATATACAATAAATAAAATTAAAATCAAATAGATTAATAAACATAAAAAATAATAAACAAACAAAAAATACATCCATACATATACCAAGGCTTTTTCCCCCTTACAAGGTAGGTAGCCAAAACTGCAAATAAAAAAAACCTATCTATAGCTTCTATGACCCTGACTCGTTTTAGTCTCTTAAAATAAGGACATCTTGAACTTAAGTGTGTTCTAAAGTAAGTGGTCCTGTTCTAACCTATTCTGAGTAACATCAATAACAATGCATGGCTATTTCATCCAGTTTCGTAAGCAAACTTTACGAAAATAGGCAAGAATTGGTTTACTAATAGGGTGGTCAACGAATGGAATAGACTTAGTAACCATGTAGTGAGCACTGAAAATATCAGTTGTTTTAAGAAACGGTTCGACAACTTTATGGATGGGGATGACAGGTGGTCATGGACATGGAACTGCCAAGTGTAGGCCTTATGGTCTCTTGTAGTCTCCTTCATTCTTATGTTCTTTCTTCGTTCTGGCATGTGTACCTCACGCGCGGGGGGGGGGGGAGTGACGCCGGCCATCTTAAAATCTAGATTGTACTGACGGGAGATGCAGATGCCCTTCTAGAGCTATGACACTTGTTCACTTTTATTCTGACGGCCGACATGCCTTTCTCTTCATCTCCGTGGCACTCGTCAGGAAAGGGACCGACCCCAAAAATCCCAGTGCCGCCAGACGATTTTATTCATCTCAAT
>NC_134801.1:32430442-32450442 GCF_046742065.1 Oratosquilla oratoria | reverse complement strand
ATGTGAAGGGAGTGAACATGAGGGGACGTCCTAGGATGAGGTGGATGGATGGGGTGAAGAGGGCTTTGGGGAAGAGGGGAATGTCTGTTGAGGAAGGATGGGAGAGGACAGAAGACAGGGGTGAATGGAGAATGGTTGTATATGGATGATGTTGTGATGCATTAGGTGGAATGGGCGGGGGGAGGGGGGATGAGGTAGTATGTGTGAACAAAAAATATATAATAATGATAATAATAATAATAATAATAATAATAATATATATATACATATATATATATACATATATATATACATATATATATATATATATATATATATATATATATATATATATATATAAACTGCCGCACTATGGGGGAAGGGGTAGATCATGACGATGCAATCACTCAGCCAAAAGCAATCTTGCATATGAACGCCCCCCACCCTCCCCCGCTCGGTCGGTCCCCCCACCCCCCACCCCGACCCCAAAACACGCAGGCGCCATTCTGCAGGCACTATTTTTCGGTCAAATCTCAAATCGCCAAGTGACAGACATGTTGGCACCCACCAGAAAACCACATTTCTATTTCTAGTCACGTGTTCTTGACACCAAATAAACGAAAATAAGTAAATAAATAAATGAATACATAAATACATATATATGTAAATTTCAATGAAGAGAATTTCATGGCAAGTGAAATAAACAATCGGATCACTAAATGTAGTAAACAGGTAAAAATGCTTTATCCATCTATAAGTCAACACTAAGACCAATGCTGACTTATGGAGCAGAAGCATGGAAATTAACTAGTAAAATTAAAAACAAGATAACAGCAGCAGAAATGATGAGATCATTGTGGATGATATATGGAGAAACCAGAGGAGACAGGAATAGAAACGTGAATATACTGAGAGAACCTGGAATAGAATCAATAATATCAGTCATCCAGAAAGACCAATTACGATGGTTTGGCCATCTGATGAAAATGGAAGAAGTAAGGCTGCCAAAGAGAATATACAACTAGGTACCAGACGGAAGTAGGCCACGAGTAAGGCCAAGGATGAAATGGGAACAAAACATCGAGAAAGCACTACTGCAGAGAGGAACAGGGCTGGTGGAAGTAAATGAAAATGAGGCAGATCTTACAGGACAGAGTGGAGACGCCTCTTGCATCGCTAATAACAGGTCCAAAACCTACCAGCAGGAAGAAGGTACCAATGGTATGAAATATTATATATATATATATATATATATATATATATATATATATATATATATATACACATATATATATATATAAATATATATTTATATACATTCATCGTAATCACCTCATAATCAGAAGGGCCACATGACCGCCACCAAGCCATAAGATATCCTTGCAGATGATGTAAGAGCCAAACTATGTGGCCGTGCTAGATGCCAGCGCGGCAAGCGGAGGGCAGTCTTTTGAGGAGGAAGGTCCGGGGATGACCTGGCGGTCAAGGTGCCACCCGACGCCATGAAATGGTGCCACGAAGTCCGTGCCCCACTAATATCTGATCTTGAATAGGAATGACGCGCGCGCGCAAAAGAGAGAGAGACAGAGAGAGACAGAGAGATAAAGGGAGAGGGAAAGAGAGAGGGATAGGGGAGAGAAAGAGAGGATATATATATATATATATATTTAGAGAGAGAGAGAGAGAGAGGAGAGAGAGAGAGAGGTTGAAACAAAGAGAGAAATATAAATATATAGGGAGATGGTGCCTTCGCAAGACTGACCACAACCATACCCACCATCATCTACATGACCGGGGGGGGGGGGATTTGGGGGCACACCGGCGCGAGATTATCCTGCACGATAGAAGCTCCGGTATACCGCACTTCATACCCACTAACCTAGCCACCCACCCACCCAGCCTCGCACAGACAGAAGGAAGACCAGCCTCAGCACTTCGAGCTGACAGCCTACGGGTGGTTCTCCTCCTACATCGGCGTCGACGCTATGCCGCGCCATGCCCGTCAAGGTCGAGCGAGCGGGGAGAGACGGGGGGTAGAGGGGGGAGAGGTTGAGGAGTCGTCACCAGCGCTTCACTCCACCCTGGATGCTGCACCCACATCCACCCCTGAACTCCAACTTCTCCCCTGCGACGAGTGATGTCCTCAGCCAGTAATCATAGGTACAGAAGCTACCTAGTGTAGGCCTTATGGTCTCTTGCAGTCTCCTTTATTCTTATGTAAGTCTACATGGTACATCACCATCCTTTTCCTGCCGGGTGGAGGCACCCTTCCTCTTATTGTCGTTGCCGCCCGCCCGGCCGATTTCATTCACCTCCGTGGCGCCATCGCCCCCACGGAAGGACAGGGCTTCATAATCGACAATGTCTCCCATCTTCAGCGGCCTCTCTATCCCAAAGTCTTGGTAACACACGAAGACCAGAGCACACATGCACACGCCCACGCGCGCACGCAAACACACACACACACACAAAAGGGGTTTTTTAAGAACATTCACCCACCTTCCCACATTCCATTCTCCACAACAAACAATTCTTATCGTCATCAGTTTCATTTTTAATATTGCTATCTTTATCACGAAATTATTATAATTCATAATTTCTATTATCATCATTATTATTATTATCAAAATTATTATTTATCATTGCTATTATTATTATCATTATTACTTTTTCTCCCCCGCCCTCCAGTCCGGAGGCAAAATGCGGACCTTAAGGTGAAGGACACCTCCATCGACCGCGGCCCCGTTCCGCCCCGAGTCCGCCAACGCCTCAGTTGTTTCACGAACGGTCAACGGAGGCAACACGAATGCGGCCCGATCGAGTCTCGCCTGGTCCCCTCTGCTGAACAGAAGCGCCTGGGCCAAGTGCAAACGCTCAAGAGTCAAATCTGGAAAGTAGAGGACAAACGGAATGGCACTCTTCTTCCTCTTCCTCCTTCATCTACTTTCTCAATCTCCTCTTCTACTTCTTCCTTCACTTTTTTTCCTCCACATCCTCTTGCTCCTCCTCCTTCTTCATCTACTCTTCCTCCACCTCCTCCTCATCTTTCCCCATCTCCTCTTCTTCCTCTTCCTCCATCATCATTTCTTCCATTTCCTTCCTCATCTCTTTCTCCTCCTCCTCTACCTTCGTTTCTTCCTCCTCCTTCTCCTCCTCTGTCTTCACGTCTTCTACCTCCTCTAATTACGCTTCTTCCTCCTCGTCTACCATCCAGCGTCATCGATTGTTCTACTGTCGAGTTGTCCAAAAGACGTCTCAACATTTACTTGGCTACAAGTCCTCAATTGGAATTATTTGCTCCAGTATAGTATTAAAAATAATATTATTAGATTAAGTTAACTACAGAGCAGCCATGTAAGAACCAATAGGTCTGTTGCTGTTCGTCTGTCCACGTAACTCCATGTAACTCCATGTAACTCTACCTTTGCTTCTTCCTCCTCCTCCTCCTGTGAAGGGAGTGTGTACGCACACAACAATCAGGAAACTATTATGGAGCAGCCACTCGACGTCGTTTCCTGCGGCCAGACGGACATCACAGGCAGGAGGAGGAGAAGGAGGTGGGGGGGGATGAGGAAGGAGGAATGAGGAGGTGGAGGAACGAGGTGGAGGCTGGCGGTGGAGTGAGGATGTGGAGGAATGAGGAGGGTAACAGAAGAATAAGGTGAGAAGAGGAGGAATGAGGAACGACGAAAGGGAGGAGGAAAGAGTAGATGAGGATGAGGAGGGAAGGGGAGTGGAGTAGGAACAGGAAGAAGCATGACGAAGAGCTAGAGAAGGGATGGAGGTGGAAGGGAAGGAACAAGGAGAGGAAGGGGGGAGAGGAGGAGGGGAAGAGGGATGAGGTTTGAGGTGTGCGTGGAGGCAGCAGAAAGTAAGTATATACTGTGTGTGCGCCTGGCGTCGCAGCTGCCTGGAAACCACGCTGAGTAAGAGGGAGCAGCAGCAGCAGCAGCAGCAGTAGGCAACACATCGAGACCAGGGAAGACCCCGCGGCAACAACAACAACATTAACAACAACACGGAAATGGAGGTAACGCGGCGTGGCGCCATCGGACAGATCAGCGCTGGCGCCGGCGCCAACAGCAGCAGCAACAGTAGCAACAGCAGTGGTAAAAGGAGGAAAAGGAAGAGGGATGCGAGGAGGAGGGAGAGACGCGGGGAAAGAGCAAGAGTACGAGGAGGACGGAGGAGGAGGTGGAGGAGGAGGAGGAAAAAGAGGAAAAAATGAGATGGAAGGAGAAGAGCAGAAATACGAGGACAGTGGAAGAACAATAGCAAGAGGGGGAGGAGGAGGAGAAGGAGGAGGAGGAGGAGGAGGAGGGAGAGGAGCAGGTGTGCGAGGAGATCGGAGGAGGAAAAGTAGGCGAAGGGGAAGGAGAGGAAGAGAGGAGGAGGAAGGTATAAGAGAAACTGTTGCTCCCCTCGTGACTGGTACTGCTGCCACAGGTGTACGTACTGATACAGACGCCATATGGTCAGTGCCTCTTCAAAACAGTACCATACACGGTCTATTCTGGTACAACTGGCCTCATCGTAGCCATTTTCTAATTATTTTTGCTCATACCAGACGGTTCTATTCATCTCACGGGGTCAGAGGGGAGATAGGGGTGGAGGGAAGGGGATGTATATTGGAGGGGGAGGAGCCAAAACGGGGTCTCGGGCGTATGTTACCAGTGGGTTTGGGGGATAAGGTAGCAATACTTCTCATTTTGCTTTTGAGTGGATCCGTGGACCCCATGCTGAAGGGGGTCGCGATGAATCGAGACCCCCTTCCACCTAAGGACTTCCTCCCCTTCTTTCCACACACACACATCATGAGGGAAAAAAACGTGTTTTTCGTCAGCGAGGACCGTAATCTGTACCATAACCATTGGCAAGCCGAGAGAAACGGATCCAGGGGAGAGTAAAGTCCCGTTACCTTCTTCCTTGCCTTGTGGCACGTGCCCTGTTCATCGCTGTGACACCCTGGCAGCGGAACGAATATAGTCCGTCATATTATCTAAGCTCTACCATAACGCGTGGCACTTTTCTCTGGCTCCGGAGACAAGTTGAGGTCGCCCGTTTCATCTCATGGACACCCTGAGTCACAACTTCCTGCTGCTACTGCGGGTCAGGTGCCCGTATACATATGCTAGCTCTTCAGCTTCCCATTGTAAACATACGGTTCTCCAGCTGATGTCTTGCGCATTCCATACTTATGGATTGCTGTTCTCAGCCTCCTGGAGGAGAAGACCACTCACCACTGAATCTCATCACTGAGCATCCACTAACGCCCACTAGCTTTCTGTTTGTGGACCAACTTGTGAGCCTCTGCGGTCCACAAAGGGGGGGGGGGGTTCTGGACCACAGGATAAAGAGCCATAGCCTCGCGGACCCAGGCGGCTCGGCGTGGGCGGGGTGGAGGAGGAAGGGTGGGAGATGACCCGACGTGGGAGGGAAGGAGGGAGGGACGGAGATGAAATGCATTGCAGTGAGTGGGGATGGCGGAGGAGGGCAGGAGAGGATGGAAGAGAGAAAGAGAGAAAGAGAGAAAGAGAGAGAGAGAGGATGAATAATAGAGAGGAGTGCCAAGAGAGAGAAGTGCGCATGACTAGAATGAGGCGGAGAAGAATGTTTGTGACGGAGGGACAAAAACCAATGTGGAAGAGGAGGAAGGAGGAGGAGGAAGAAGAGGAGAAAGAAGAAGAGGAGGAAGAAGGGGAGTTAGGGTGCTGGAGAGAGACATGGGGAAGCGCAGTTGGAAAGATAGATAGAGAGGGAAGGGGTGGTCATAGGGTAGAAAAAAAGGAGCAAAGTGGGAAGAGAGCGAAGAGGAAATAATGAGGGATTCTAGAAGTGTGCGAGGAGAGGAGAGGGGACGGGAGATGGGGAAGACGTGCGTGAATGCGAAGGGAATGGAACGATTAGAATGAAGAGAAAGAGAGAGAAGGAGAGAGAGAGAGAGAGAGAGAGAGAGAGAGAGAGAGAGAGAGAGAGAGAGAGAGAGTAAAGAGAAAGAAAAAGAGATAGAATATGAGAAAGAAAGAGATAGAATATGAAAAAGAAAAGAAGCAAGAAAAAGAGAAGAAACGAGACACAAAGTGGGAAAATAAAAATAAAGAGAGGAAATAAAAACAAGAAAAAAAACGGGTAAATTAGCCATCATTGCCGACGACATGGCGGTTTCTGGCGTTTTTCCGCCGGAAAAAAGGGCCTTGATTTTGTAATACCTAACCTAACCTAGTCACAGGTTTGGTTATTGATATAACAAATTACATAATAACAGCGCGCCTTTTACACGCCAAAAACATATCCCTGGCCTATTTAAGCTGGGATGGACAAAGCCTAAGCGTACAATTTATTTAATCTATTTATTTTTTTATTTTTTGCAAATATCAATTGTGGCCAACTTCTGTAAGAATAATAAAAAGAAGAAAGTTTTCTAGTGTACTTTGATTTGATGATTAACTTTTGTCTGATAGCTTTTGTTGAGTAGTCTGAGAAACTTAGGAAATGACAGCAATGTCAGTCTTAAATTATCAATAAATAAAGAAAAAAGAATCCATGTTCATTCATACCAAAGCAGAGGGAACCAATGACCACGGCAAAGCTAAAAGAACAAGGAAAATAAAGGACACAAAAACTAAGAACATGGTATTAAAAATAACAGAAAAAAGAAAAAAAAAGGCCAACACTCGCCCCCATCCCAACCCTATATTCTCTGTGTACCAGAAATCCATCGAGGCCATTCTCAAAGAGAACGCGCGTGGGGTGAAGGGGAGGAGGTGATAAAGAAGAAGAGAACGAATAAAGAGAAAAGGCACATGGAAGAGGAAGAAGAAGAAGAAGAATACTAAGAGGAAATAAACAAAAGTTTTTCCAAGACTCCGGCGTACCAACGGGAGGCAAAGAGCCAATAGCGGCAGCCTGGCTCAAGGAAACGGGAGTCCATAATGCAATTACATGCCGGTGCCGGCTGAGAGGGGGCGGGTGACGCGGCCCCCCGCCCCCGCCGCCCCCAAAGACCCTCTTCCTCCTTGGGCCTGAAGCACCATTCCTTCACTACTGCTGTGCCACTTCGGGTTTTCCTTCAGGGAAGCCACCAGATACGGCTCTCTACTTCTATCTCCCCTACCTACCATTCACCCCCAACCCCGCTTCCTTAGTCTCAAAGTCTCAGTCCAGAAGGACTTCTTTCACTCTGAAACTGACGCGTTGCTAGTAAATAAAAGAATTTGCCGTTGGCCATGACAAGAAAAAGAAAAAGAAAAAGAAAATCATAGAGGTAATTGTGCATTTGTAAGTTCTTACTCCCACCATATATATATTATATATTTATATATATATATTTATATATATATATATATATATATATATATATATATATATATCGAAGAGGACGACAGAGAACATCCATTTACCCAGAAGCTCTACATTCCTTGCTTTGCCTCGCGTCCCCACTTTGTCAAAACATAAAAACCGAGGTAAGACACAAATGCAGAGATATAAGACACAAATGCCGAGGTAAGACACAAATGTAGTACCGGTAGGAAGACGCAAATTGTAAGACACAAGTAAATGGGTAAGGCTCATGTGTGTAGGTAGCCTCCACTCTTAGTTCTGTAGACCAGAGGTTCCCAAACTGGGGTCCGGGAGAAAGCCCGACGGGGTCCGCAACATAATGAAGGAAAGTAATTTTTTTTTTAACTGATGAAAAAATATATATAGCCTACAATATAAAAAATATAACACTGCTTATCTATCATCATAGTGTCAGTGGTATCTATACTTCGGTGTGCTAGCAAGCCCATCCATCCCATTAGACAGGATATGCCTGACAGAATGATGTGTGTTTAGTTATACACTTTTTTATATGAAGGTACTTGGTTTATTTTGGTTTCGGTAGTGACAGTACATACTGTAATTATCTATCTATTATGGCAGTTTGTACTAAATTTACTTTGTATTGAATTTAAAAGATAAAAACTATTGAAAATATTTTTTATTTATGCGATGTGCAGCAATAAGTAAATATTGAATGTACTACGTTGTACTGGGTAATACTGAGTATCCCGGTATGGTACTGACTACTGATAACTTTTGTTTGGTTGGGGGTCCTCGGCAGGGACTCATCGTGTCTGGGGGGTCCTTGGTATGGTCAAGTTTGGGAACCTCAGGTCTAGACCCGTGTCCGGAACTTCCTGTCAATCACTAATTGAAGCAGCCTGGTGCCTCTAGTCAGGCGAGAGATAGAGCAATCCTCAACTTCGCGACCATCTTCTGCAGCATCGGCAGGTCCTGACAGAACATGAGAGAACTGAGTAAACAATAAAGCCAAGATACTCGCAATGGATCACAAAGACAAAGCTTGCCGACAGGCCTTTTGGCTCATAAACGGGGTCCTTCGGAGAAAAAAATTATATATACACACATATATATATATATATATATATATATACATACAAACACACACATAAACAAAAATAGATAAATATACAAGAGGAAATATCAACTAGTTGATCAAGATTCCACCATGCCGGCAAGTCTTTCGGTTCATAGCTGTTTCCACAGCACAAAAAATGAATAAAATAAAATAAACAATAATAATAAATAAATCTACCAAAAGACCTCCTCCCCCTTTGTAAGGGAAGCAGCCACCCACGGCACGCACCTCGGGTATCCCGCCCATCACACACCAATTGTTTCCAATTCATCTAAGCCCCTCCTAGACGAGGGTCCATCGCTGCTCACCACCCACTGCCCGGGTCAGAAGCAAGGCAGCAAGACACAAAAGCACCTCCATCACAGCAGGGCCCGGCAGCCCAAGCTGGTTTATCCCCCACCGCTTCATTTACATGGCGACCTTCCCTTTTAGTGAACTCACGAGTAATACAAAGGATCTCAGTGGTGATTTCGAATTTTCTAATTACAGATGTTTTTCACTGATACACTAATACACACACACACACACACACATATATATATATATATATATATATTTTTTTTTTCTTTTTTCTTAGCAGGCAACAGCTACAGTTCGTGTTGAACCAATTCTCTCTCCGCACCGATGGTGCTGACAGTGCACGCACTAAGTAGAGACTAGCTATCAGTGTGACCAGGCCGGAAGCTGCAGTGCAGCACTGCCTACGGGCCGTTGCGCATGGCGGGGGAACGGGATACAAGAAAAAGAGCCACCCCTCCCCCCCCCAAAAAAAAAAAAAAATCCAGTGTCAGTTTTGGGATCGGACCGACACCAGACAAGTTTGTTCAGCTCAGACGAGACCTCCTCTGGGCGTCACAGGGTTCCAATGTGACCGTCGAGGCGGCACCTGTGGTCCCACTTGACACATTTCCCATTAATTACTCAATACTCTTTACACCACAAGACTTCAATTAATTCTTCAGCCCCTTGCGTACCGAGTGGCACTTTTTCTTATTTATTCTGGCTGTCGCATGGCTATTCCTTTCGCCTCCGTGGTATTCCGTGTGATCTGTGGGGGAAGTAGGATTTCCTGTAGAGATGTGGGGGGGGGGGAGGCGAGTCGCCTTCTCCTCCTTCGACCCCTAGCCCCCCCCCCGACAACCCTGAACCCTGACCCCTGACCCCTGACCCCCTCCCCCCGAACAAGCTAATTTGTCGCTCCACTTGCTGGCCACAGGTCACTGGGCTTGAAAGCCAGCAAAAGAAAAAGTCGAGTCCCACTTGAACACGACACAATGAGCTTACGGGTAAGTTCTATGGAGCGCGCTGGCTGGCTGGCTCGCTCATCCGTATGTCCGTGTACAGTAGGTAGTCTGTGGACAGACAGACACACACACACACAGACACAGATGGAGGGAGAGAAATATATTATATATATATATATATATATATATATATATATATATATGTGTGTGTGTGTGTGTGTGTGTGTGTGTGTGTGTGTGTGTGTGTGTGTGTGTGTAAAGGGAGAGGGAGAGAGAGGGAGAGAAATATATACATATACCGTGTGTGTATATATATATATATATATATATATATATATAGACAGAGAGAGAGAGAGTGTGTGTGTGTGTGTGTGAGAGAGAGAGAGAGAGAGAGAGAGAGAGAGAGAGAGAGAGAGAGAGAGAGAGAGAGAGAGAGAGAGAGAGAGAGAGAGAGAGAGAGAGAGAGAGAGAGAGAGAGAGAGAGAGAGAGAGTGTGTGTGTGTGTGTGTGTGGAAGGACTCGGGGTGGGTGGTGACACTTCCGTGAGGCACATTATGACATTCTTGTAATTCGCATTCTCGCCCCAACGCGACACGATGCCACGCGATGCGAGACGAAGCGACACGGAGCGGCGGCTTCCCAGTCTATACAAGCACCTGCACCTGTGTTGACCACGACCGCCTTCTTCAGGATACCTCATCATCCAGCTCCTCGTCCTTATTATTGTTTTCATATTAATCCGAGACACTCGCTCCCCCTGCCCATCCTAGGTGTGACGGCGAGTTAAAGTTGGATTGCGATGGTCGGGTTAAATTGGGTTAGGTTAGCAGTCCTTTGCTGTGATCTTTTCAGGGTTGCTCAGCCACAACATCGTCTCGTTAATCAACCCGTTCCGTGGCACTTTCCCTTTCATCCCGTCTGCCTATTCTATCCGTCTCCCCTTTGAACAACCGCACCTCGCTTTTATACATAATCCAGGTTAATTAATTTTGTCTGACAGTAGCCATAATGGAACGTGAATTTTTACACACACACACACAAATATACATGCACAGGTACACACACACGCACATATTAACCTACACACACAGGCACACACACACACACACACACACGCACAAATTAACATACGCAAACACAAAACATATGAAAGACATATGCACACAAACACATATCACACACGCACACATTAATATACACACAGAGGCACACGCACACATTAACATACACAAAGGCACACACACACGCACACATTAACATACACACAGGCAACACACACAAACATATATATACAAACACACACACAAAACACATACACCAAAAAACACCCACCCACACGTACACCCACAACACACACACACGCACACACACGTATGCGCAATAATTCTCAGGACTAGTGCGCGTCGTTACAAGGCATTTTTTACTTATCCCAACCTTCCTCACTTCATTACGTACTGCTACCTTGCAGACCTCCACATTCTTCGCCGTCACTTTTGTAAGAAGAAACCAACAAGTCTGTCGAAGTCTCTTCCTCCTCCTCCTCCTTTGCGAGACCCACAGCGGTCTCACATGGAAGAGTCTTTCGAGTCTCCGAAATAATGGCAGATTGCAAGACTGACCAGTTGCAACACTCTTTCAACAGATGGAGGGAAATGTGAGCAACAATGCAAGGAAAGCCAAGTGGGTCGCCCGCTGGCGGTGCGAGACTCCAGACAACACCACTTGTTGGTGCCGCTGCTGTTGTTTCGGATTGTCGTTTAGCAGCGCTTCTAACCTTGGGAACAATCTCGAGCAGCTGTCGTGCATTATCTCCATATCTCATGTTCTGGTTGGGTTAGCCAAAGGTGTATATGCTGTGTTTAATAGTTCCGTTTTCTGTAGGAAGTTGTGGTGAAATGGTCTTGCGAAGTGAACCATGAAGAAGATCGTCTCCGAAACCTATCAACACCCTCATTTCCACAGCATTTGGTTTCCAGCATCGGTGCAAGCTTTTTTTTCCACCTATCACACCATTGCATACAACATTTCTCACCACCTTTTTGGACCCCAAGGAAAAGAAGACAACCCTCAACACCTGATCTACTCTAACGCACCAATGACAAACTCTCCTACACACAACCTCTCCCCCAAAAAAAGTACATGAATAAATATATATATATATATATATTATATAATATATATATATATATACACATACATATATATATACATTCGGGGAGTTTTCGGGGGGGGGGGTCGAGTGACCGTTACCGGAGACCATGGGGGCAGCAGACTTTCGGTGAAAGAAACCTAATACAAGATGGAGCAAGTGCGGGTAGTGCACTACGCGCTGCAATCCAGTTCTGCCATATCAGTGATCCTCCGCTGACGTCCGGCGATTTCATTCAGCCTATGGGGGAACCACGAGGAGAGATCATGTGCACCTAATCACGAAGAAGCACAGAACACTGTACAACTCTCAATAATAAATGTATTCTCAACACATTTGACATGATTCCACAGATTATACAGGTTTTCTTACACCTTGCCAATTGTATACAGTCCTTTCTCCGTTCCCCGTCTCAGTCTATATAAAGAAAACAAAGATCTCCACGCGCAGGTGGGCGTGGCATCTTTGTGACGTCATGTCGCCTTCTCCAGTTCCAAAATATGGCTAAATTTTGTATGACGAAAGTCATCTTCACAAAGTCTCACATTGGTTACTTAAAAAAGTGTCTCAAAGAATGGAAAGTTTATTTTTCATGATACCTTTTCAGTACGCTCGCCAGGTCGTTGGCTCCGTTGAGATTACGTAACAGAACACTTTCAAGAAAACTGACAAGTTGGAAGAAGCAAAGCCTCTTGCTGATGTACTGGAGAGTTCTTAGAAAGGAGTTATCCATACACTTCACGACAAATCTAGAAGTCCAATAATAGTGTCATGAACGACGCGAAATAGTCCAGTATAGAAGCGCTGGTGAAGTAGTCCATAACTGTAACAATTATAGCTTTGTGAATACTTCACATACCCTATACAAGGCCTCTACAATTGCGAAAAAATAAATAAAACAATCAAAATAACGTTCAAGATTTTAAAGGGAATTGATGACCTCAAAACAGGTTTTTGTTTCACTAAAAACAAACCAGACGGGAATTAATGAGCTCAAGCTGTCAGGACGTAGAGACAACCTTGGAGTAGGTAAAAATTATTGTGCCAACCGCGTTGTCAATGAATGGAATAAACTTCCAGCCGAGACAAGTGAAGTTGTAAAATTCACTTGGATAAACACGCACATACACACACACACACACACACACACACACACACACACACACACACACACGGTGGCGGATTGGTAAGGCACTGGCCTCACAAGCCGGAGAACCGGGGTTCGATTCCCCGGCCGGGCGGAGACAAGTTGGGTTTGTCTCCTTTCACGTGTAGCCCCTGTTCACCTAGCAGCGAGTAGGTACGGGACGTTAGTCAAGGAGTTGTGACCTTGCATTCCCGGTGTGTGGAGTGTGAGTGGTCTCAGACCTCCCCAGAGATCTGCTAATAATGAGCTCTGAGCTCACTGCCGTAGGGTGGTGTCTGGCTGTCTCGAAAAGAGGCTGCAGCAGATCCGAGGTGAATACACACACACACACACACACGCACGCACACACACACAGCGTCACTCATTACGTAATGTGGGCACTGTTGGACCCCTCCCCCTTCCTGGCTGTGACGACTTCCCAGGATGTTCTGGCTGACGCCAAACTATCTCATTCACCTTAAAAGGTTGCAGGGGCGGGGTTGACTTACCCCCACTTAAAATAGTTCCTTAACCATCACCTGACGGTTCTATTTGGTCCATGGATCCGTCAACGCAGCCAAGGGTTAAGTCTGCGCGCGCGCGCATGGCCACACGCAGAGAGAAGAGATCAGGAACCAACCCAACCCATAGCCAGTGCATACTAATCCACAACGCCCTTGAAAGCGTCATGCACGCCTTGATACTGCCATGCATGAAGGCCTCTCAGTACAACGCCAACACGTAACGGCGTGGAGCCCGAGTTTGATCCCAGTGACCGCAGGTGATTGTCACTTGCCCTGGCTACCCGAACACACAGGGTCAAGGTGTCCCAGCGTCAGCTTTTCGCTTTCAAAAATAAGGGTTTAGTGTCAAGCGAGTCACGTTGCCTGGACGAAGTAACAACACAGGTGGTGGTGGCCAACAAATGCCTGTTCAACACAGATTTCTTTTTCTTTTCTTTTCTTTTTTAGGGAGAAGGGGAACTCGGAGCAGAATAAAATACTCTGGCCTTGGCCTGAATCACACCTCTTTAAGTGCGTCCCCCGTAACGATGGGAGTTAAGACTTCCTTCCTTCTTGGTACGCTCAGCGCCAGGCAAGAAGACAACACGGGAGGCCTTGAAGGTAGTACAGCGCAGAGGGCGTTTCCGGCATGGCTGCACAGGGCCCTTCCTCCACCAAACTCCCTCTCGCTTCATAGCTCTGGTCTTTAGACACCTCTTCCGCTTACACAAATCTTTATAACATCACCGCTTTCTTTCATCGACAGGGTGGATATAGTTTGGGACAGTTTTCCTTTGCTGGACAAAATTTATGATATTCTCCTACCAACATCACACGTAACTTGTGAACCTTTCTTTTCATGAACCAGTTTCTGCACAAAATAACAAAATACGTATGTATGTATGTACACACACACACACACACATATATATATATATATATATTATATATATATATATATATATATATATATGCAAAGTAGACCACTTGGAAAAAGAAACTAACGATGCAGAGCGCTTTCGTATATTACATCCAGTGGAAAAAGTACTATATACGAAAGCGCTCTGCTTCGGTAGTTTTTTTTTTTCAAATGGTCTACTTTGCATAAGTGAACACACATATCCGTGTTCTTATTAACATATATATATATATATATATATGTATATATATATGTACATATATATATATATATATAGATGTATATATATATATATATACACGCGCGCCTGTGTGTGTGTGTGTGTACTACTACTACGTCCAAAGTTATTATGGCAGATTTTACCTCGTTTTGGGGCTCATTATAATTACCAGAGAAAACACAGTTGTGTTGTTTATCACACACGGTCACGTAACTGAAGAACACCACTTGGCACCCTGGTGGGGCAACACTTGACAACCTCAAACAAGTGGCATTTTCAACAAAAACACGCTTAACATTTTGACGAAAACAAGACTGATCTTTGCAGCAGAGTACTGGTTTCACAATATGTTCAAGACACTGTCAAACTGATTCGCGTATCATCTGGGTTTTAGGACAGAAGCACTGGTAAACTACAGCCCGTTACAGCAACAACAATCTTTTGGGTTCTTTCTCATTTGCTCACTGAAAATGAGAGGAAAATAAAACACTTCGACCGGAGCCGTCTTCTGTGCACATTGAGGCTGACTTGATTCAAGTCCTTCGTGGTGTGTGCCTCACTCTTAATCAACACTAAACACTAAGATCACCTGCAACGCTACACTAACGTGTCATCTTAATGTGTTTAGGTAATAAGACATTGACTGCCAACACGATGAGCGATGGGATAATAATGATAATGATTGTGATAACCATAATACTACTGTTACAACACCAGTTTAGGTTACTATCAATCTTTCCTAACGCGAAAGTGGTGTGACTGCACAACGTAAACAAACACATCGGCAGGATACTTGGCAGATCACAACAAGCGAAACACCTGGTTTATCTTCTGGCAACTGTACACTACACTCGCTCGCGTTTCCGGGCGCCACGACAACTGGGCTCACAGTCATCTAGCACAACACTTTTAAATCCTTGTCGCAGGTCCAAGAACAGGCAGGTGTACACTACACACCAGCATTTCTGAACATGGAAGACAGGGTTTCCAGGCGCACTGCTTCCGCAACACTCCACAACACACGTCCACGGCAAGCCCCTCTCTCGCCCTATGTGTGTGCGTGTGTGTGTGTGTGAGGGAGGGAGGGAGGGCTGTTCTAGCTGCTCCAGCTGTACAACAACACACTAACCAACCCGCAGCTACTGCCGCCGCGACGGGTCCCGCCTCCTGCGCCACCCGACGTGGTGGTTGGTACCTGACCAACTGCTTCACCGGCAGATTACATCATTAGTAGTCTCCTTGCCGACGAGGACCTGGCCAGGGTGGAGGAGTAGGATCGTGTGCAAACCGTACAGTTGGCAAGATTTCCGCGTGGACTACCTGATCGTGCAATATGGACGGTGTACAGCAGGATGGGTGCACGTTACATGTTCATCTGTGAATTAATTCTATAATCCAATAATTTTTAGCAACTTCTGAATGTCAACACACAGGAATTATTGCTTCCGGCTCGGTGGGCCACGTGGAAATTTTGCCGACTGTGCTTGCAAAAGTCAAACTCGCGCGCACAGACACACACAGACAAACACACACACACACACACACACACAACATTACATATATATTTGGCCATCTGAACTACGGAGCTTCATCCGGGAGAGAAATAGCTGTCGATCACGAGTCCAGCACGTGATCCAAGAACAAGTGTAACGAATAGGCACACACACACACACACACACACACACACACACACACACACACACACACACACACACCGCAGTGAATGCGGTTCTGACGACGTGCCGACACTTTCCTGTTTTCCTCACGTCCTTTGGAAGACTAATCCTCCCTTTTCACAAAGAGGGCGAAGCATTTGCATCTGTTTACGTTCTCTCAGGGCGGTGTCGCCCTCAAGAGGGGGGAGGGGAGGGGTGTACGTCTGAGAGAATCATCTCCATGCCACCCGCCTTCAAAACCCAAAAACACCTTCTACAACTGCAGCCCCGATAGGCTGGCACTCTGTTTCTAGGCCGGATCCAAAATCTCTCCACCAACTCCAACAATTCTCTCCACCTTTCCAGTAGAGCTGTCAGCCGACGACTCCTCCCCTCCCCTACTATCACAGGCAACAGACCCACACTCATACAGCATAACCACAAGTCGAACGTTTCTTCTCCAAGAGATCTACGGGAGGCCCCGAGGACCGTTACCGGTTGTCGTGGGGTTGCGGGTGGAACTTTTCCTTTGATCACGGTTCCCGCCAGACGATTTCAATCATTTCCGTGGCACACCAACACCACCTCCGTGACCAAGGGAGGGGGAACGGAAGTTTGTCTTGAAAAGGTTTAATTTACGATTAACTTTTCCGCGAAATTGTCTCCACAAGGATAGAAGCCCTGGTAAAACATGGCGTATTTCTGGATGTGGCCCCGAGAGAGAGAGCAAGCGGGCAACCACAAGACAAGACAAAATAAGATGAGACAAGAGATGACGTGCCGCACGTCACAGGCTAACCCGTGACGTGACACTACGTCACCCGTGATATAACACTACATCACGCCTCCATGAGGCGCCAGGTGATTTTATTCAACTTATGGGGGCGTTTGCACTTCACCCTCGCTTCTATCCTCGGGGACGCCGAGGAGAGATTTAAATAGGACAGAAAAAAAGATCATGCTACGTGACTCTGGTCCGTAGGAGTATTGTTTCTGTCTCCCCCACAACATTAACATAGTGACTGGACAACTGTTACAGATGATTAAAATCGTTTGACGGCAGTCACGTTCACAAGGAAAGTACCACTTGGCAAGGAAGAGGCTGTTTGTTGGGGAATTTTAAAATCGAGTCAAAATGTTGCCAAACATTTACCGACGCAAATTAGTGCACAAGGAAATAAAATGCGCTTTCAGGAAAGAAAATACCATTTCAACATATTCGGACACATTTTTCGAGATTCAGGGGGAAGGGTGGGGGAAGGGGAGGGGGAGAGAGAGAGAGTTGGGGAGATGGGGAGAAAGTTGGGATGGGGGTTGTTGTTTCCGCCTGGGACCGACAGACATACCACAATTAACTATATTCGCTTGCACCCCGCCCCCCTTCCTCCTCCCCCGGCCACCACCACCCTCCCACCCACCTCCTCCACTCTGCATGATGCCATCGTTCGCTGCAACGTGCATACTCCGCTTGATAACTGCTCCTTCCGGTACGTTATGTATTGTATAACTTACCTGGTATGTAGAATATTACAACCACATCTTCACTGACGGAAACAAAAATCACTAGCCTGTGTATGCATCTGCAGAGTCTATTTATATATATATATATATATATATATATATACATATATATTATATATATACATATATATGCCTTTTAAGAAACAATTCCTTCCCTCCCCTTGAGCCACTCCAAGGGAAGAAACGTCATCTACATGCATACATGATGTCAACACGAGGACTTTGGAACTCGTACTTCGTATGTAGGAATGACGACTACTCGCCTCTCCAGACGCCTCACTTGCCACCTACAAGCAGGATCCATCATAAATCATTACCTACACGACCACGGAATCCCCCCGACGAGAGAACTTCTGGTCAAAGGCGCCATAATTCTGGACCTGGAGGACGAAGCCCATCGCCATTTCACTATTGGAAGCCATTTATATAAAATATCTATTGCCCTCAATCAACATCCAGTGTTGTGATCTCCTGACCCTTCCCTCCAGTAGAGATATTCCTGTATTCCTTAGGTAAGGATGAGAAACGCCTCTTTATAAGAATATAAAGTCTTCAGAAAAAATCATCAACGCACAGATATCCGTTGCATTTAATCCTACATATATATATATATATATATATATACATACATATTCACACGACTCGATGGCGCAGTTGGTTGAGTGGCTGCCACTACGGAGGTCCGGGTTCGAATCCCGCCCAGGACTGAAATAATTTCAGTATCGCTGCGCTGCAAGTCGTTACTCCAACTCTCGTGGGCGGGCAGTTGGGTGTGTGTGTGCGTGTAAAGTCACAGCATTACCCATAGACCGGTTTTATATGTGCTCTGAGCTCTCTTCCGAGAGGGCAATAGCTGTCGATCACGAGCCCAACACGTGATCCAAGACTATGGTGAATCTCTCTCTCTCTCACACACACACACATATACACACACACACACACACACATATATATATATATATATATATATACCTGGTATACATGTGGTGTGTGTGTGTGTGTGTGTGTGTGTGTGTGTGTGTGTGTGTGTGTGTGTGTGTGTGTGTGTGTGTGTGTGTGTGTATCAAACCTTGAGGATTCAATGCAGAACCACCTGCCTATCCCCTGTGGTAGACACAACTTCCGTTGTGATGGTGCGAGGTGCACTTGAGATATCAAGCGTTGCGTTGGAATGGCTGCTAGGCCTGGGAATGGATGGATGGATGGAATCAAACCAGAGCAAACAAACCAGAGTAATCAGCTCAACCATACTGACTAGGAGTCGGCACTGAAAAGGCTTCCTTCCAACATAATACAATTAGGTCAATATGTATATTCTGTGTGTGTGTGTGTGTGTGTGTGTGTATTATATATATATATATATATGTATATATATATATATATATATATATATATATATACATATATATTGTTTTCTGTGGGAGGAGGCCATTTTGAATACAAGCTTTGTTGAAGTCTTTAGTAGTGGAAGCAGTCTTCAACTTCCTCTCGTCTTATGAGATTGCGAAGGTTGAACTTATCAATACCCTGTCCATCGGCCTTCGCACTCTCATAAAAAGTATTGAGATTAATTCTTACAGATTGAACAATGCTCTCATTATTGTAGACTTCAACAAAGCCACACACACACACACACACACATACACACACACACACACACACGACTCGGTGGCGCGGTTGGTAGAGTCCCCGACTGTCACTACGGCGGTCCGGGTTCGAATCCTGCCCAGGGCTGAAATAATTTCAGTATCGCTGCGCTTCGAGTCGTTACTCCAACTCTCGTGTGCGGGGAATTAGGGTGTGTGTGCGTGTAAGGTCACAGCATTACCCATAGATCGGTCATACGAGCTCTAAGCTCTCTTCCGGGAAGGAAAGAGCTGTCGATCACGAGTCCAACACGTGATCCAAAGACCAAGGTGAATACATACACACATGTATACAGTATATTCCCCGACCCTAAGTAGATACCTTTTTCCCACTTCGGCCTACCCTCTCCAGCTTTCTTCCTTTTACTCTGACGTTCCTCCATGCTACCAACCTTTTTTATCATGATTTATTCTTTTAATACTATTCGTTACTATTTATTTTCAACACTATTATTTTCATCATTGTAATTATTATTATTATGATTATTATTATTATTATTTCTATATTTTTATTATTTTTATTATCACCATCATTATTATTATTACTTTCATTATCTTTGTAATTATTATTGTTATTATTATTGTTACTATTATTATTTAAATATTTAATTTTTAT